>NC_138183.1:128239673-128800673 GCF_964194105.1 Spermophilus citellus
CTTATTCTCTCTCTCTTCTTTTTGCATGTTCCTTTGGATAGTTACATCATAGCTGTGTTCCAGTTCACTAATCATTCATTAAATTGTATTAATCTATAATTTAATCCATTTATTTTATTTTATCTTCAGTAAAAAATGTTTTTCATTTTAAAAAATTTTGTCATTTTAGATGAACAGAATGCCTTTATTTTGTTTATTTTTTATGTGGTGCTGAGAATCGAACCCAGTGCCTCATACATGGTATGCAAGTGCTCTACCCACTGAGCTACAGCCCCAGCCCAAAAATGTTTTTCATTTCTACAAGTTCTATTTAGTTCTTTTTCAAATCTTCCTGGCTTAGCTTAACAAAGTCTTGCTCTTATGATTTCTATAGCTTCTTTTATCTCTTTACGTATTTTTAAACTACTGATTTTATAATATTTTTATAATCATTCTATTAAAATATCAACGTTTTAGAATTCTAATTATACTGTGTTGTGATGATTCTTTGTATAGTTGTTCATTTTACCATGTAGTTTGGAATGTAGTCTATGAGCTCATCTTTAGGAAGTGTTGGCTTTCCCTTGTCGGTCTGCTGGGTAATGAGAGTATGCTACACAGTGCCTATATATTTGCATCTTCCAGGAATAAAAAGGATTTCATTGTCTATAATCAGCTTTTAAACTAATATATCCTCCTCAAATTAACAAATATAAGGTTAATTGAGATTTTAAAAATCTGAACATGGGCCAGAAATACAATTCTTTGTAACTTACCAGATAATTTTCTAGTTCCCCCTTTTACTGAAGGGTAGCTCTACCAAAGTCCTGGCTTGAATTAGGGATCTCAGCTCTAGTTTCCTCCCTTATTCTATCTTTTTAATTTTTTTAGTTATATATAGACAAAATATCTTTATTTATTTATTTTTTTAAATATTTATTTATTTTGGTTTTTGGCGGACACAACATCTTTGTTTGTATGTGGTGCTGAGGATCGAACCCGGGCCGCACGCATGCCAGGCGAGCGTGCTACCGCTTGAGCCACATCCCCAGCCCTCTTTATTTATTTTTTATGTGGTGCTGAGGATCAAACCTAGTGTCTCACATGTGGAAAGCAAGCATTCTACCACCAAGCCACAGCCCCAGTCCCCTTATTCTATCTTAAGTCCTTTCTTCTGTCCTTATGCAGTCATTAGAAGCCCAGTACTCTACAACCTGCTTTGATATTTTCCTGGCTGATGTAGCAGGTTGATAGATCTTTTTTTAGTTACTTTTTTACTTCTGGCATCCAAGAACATCATTCTACCATCCTTTAAGTGGGCAAGAGTGAAGTGTGCCTCTTTGGCTCACTCTGTCATGAGGTTAAAACTGGATTGCTACTTCATTCATAGATATATACTTTCATGTCCAATATTCTTCCAGGAACTTTATTCCATTCATGGTTATGGTGTCATTCTTATCCAGCATAAGATCTACTATACTTCCTACAGCCCAGATGCAGTTGCATATGACTATAGTCCCAATGACTCAGGAGGCTGAGGCAAGAGGATCACTTGAGTCCAGGGATTCAAGGCCAGCCAGGACAATATAGCAAGATCCCATCTCAAAAAAAGAAAAAAAAATGCATGTACTGTACAATTAAATTGTTAGCTCAATATGTGTTCCTTCTGGAAACTGACCTCAGCATCTTCATATCTGGCATGTAGACTGTATGTCCTTATCATACCTCACTGCCTTGATTTCTGTTGATTGTTTTAGAGATGAGCACCCAACCTGAGTTAACCAATAAGTCCCTTCCCTGGAATTTTTAAATTTAGGACTCAATGTATACAGTTCCTCTCAACTGTATACATTTGCATAGTGTTTAATATCCTCCTCAAATTAACAAATATAAGGTTAATTGAGATTTTAAAAATCTGAACATGGGCCAGAAATACGATTCTTTGTAACTTACCAGATAATTTTCTAGTTCCCCCTTTTACTGAAGGGTAGCTCTACCAAAGTCCTGGCTTGATTTAGAGATCTCAGCTCTATTTTCCTTCTTTATTCTATCCTTTAAAAAAATTTTAGTTATAAATAACTAACTATCCATATGAATTTCAGTATGTTAGAATTTTGACCTGGTATCTGAAGTTCTAGAGATAAATTACTTAAATCCTGGTTTTGGGGGCTGGGGATATAGCTTAGTTGGTAGAGTGCTTGCCTTGCATGCACAAATCCCTGTGTTTAATCCCCAGCACCTCAAAAAACAAAGACTGGTTTTGACATTTACAATCTTGTGATTTGGGGGAAGTCTTAACCCCTCTTCAGTTTTCATATCTGTCAAATAGATATAACTTTACTATTTCATATTAGAATATTAGAAAAACATAGAACAGTACATCATACTCCTTAAATGTAGCTATTTTTACTATTTACAAATTGAAACAAAAGCATTTTATTTTTCCCAAATCTAACTCCAATTCAATTTTATTCAATTCAACTCAACATTTCTTTTTGAATTGCTTACTATATTCCAAGTATCAAGTTAAGCTTAGGAGAAAAATGATGCCAAAACGTGATCCTTGTCTTCATAGAATTTATAGTTTAGTGAGAAGGCAATGAATAATCACACAAATAATTATAAATATGAACCACAAAAAATGCTATGAATTACAAGTAGAGGGTGGCATGAGAGGAGAATACCAATCTAGTCTTCCTTAAGAAAGCAATAATCGAAAGGTATGTATGAGTTTGGGGAAGTTGGAGAAAGATTTTTGGGCAGAGGGCTCAAGTGCAAAGACTCTGAAATGGGAAAGAACTTGGTGACTTAGGAAATAAAAATGGGCCAATATGGCTGAGTTACAGTGAGAGAGGAAGAAATGCAGTTCCCTGAAATGAGTCTGGAGAATTACACAGGGACCACATCATACAGGACCTTGCAAGATGGAAAGCATCTGAAGAATTAAGTTCTTGGAAGTCGGGTTGAGGACTTTGGATCAGGGTGGTAGTGTTGGAAAAGAAAGAAGTGAACAGAGTTAGAGATTTGGTAATAGGGAAAGAGTCAATCATTTACCTGCTTTTCTGTATTCATAGTACCACTAAGTAATCAAATAACTGAAAAAGAGAAAATTCCCATTGAAGAATCACTGTCACTAATAAATGAAGAATGATAGAACTATATCACCATTTAAAAATTCCTAATGTATGGGCTAGGATTATTGCTCAGTGGTAGAGCGCTTGCCTCACACACATGAGGCACTGGGTTCACCACATAAAAATAAATAAAGATATTGTGTCCATCTTTAAAAAAATCCTTTAAAAAATCTCCTAGTGTATGAATGGATCTAGGCATTACTCATGGGTGATTGCTAAAATTACAAAAAGAAAAAAGAGAGACACATTTTATCTCTTCTAATGGAAAAGTAAAAGTACTCTACCACCTATGAAGTAATCTTGCTAAGAATTAAAATCAAATCTGATAAAACATCTAGATCCCACTACCTATTTACAAAAATGCAAAGGATAAGAGAATATGTTAAATACACTGTAGGGATGCAGCCAACAAAATCTAGATTGTGGCAAATACTACAGGACAAAAATCTGGTCCCTAAAAAGTGACTGGGGGAAAAAGAGAAGAAAAAACATATAGGTCTTAAAAGATATATCATCCAAGCCATAGTATAGCTCCCCAACAAACTAAAATAATAATATACAGTAAATATATACATTAAAACTAAAATAATAATATACAGACAGAAAGCAAATAGGTTAGTGATTGCTTAAGGAGTTGGGGAAAAATAGGTAGTAACTGCTAATGGGTATGGTTGCTTTGAGGGGGATGAGAATGTTAAAAAAATTGACTACAGTGATCGTTTTACAACTCCCTGTGAATATACGAATAATTGTGTATCTTAAGTGGGTGAATTTATTGTTTGTGAATTATATCTCAATAAAGCTGGCATATGTATATTGTGTATACATTATAAACTATGTAGATATGTGTACTATGCATAACATTTTACAGGTACAAATATATATATTTTTAAAAAAGAAGATATCTGAGGAAAGAGGGGAAATTGGCCAAGGTATGGAGTATTTCTACACAGAGGGACCAATATATGCAATGCAAGAAAGAGCATGGCATTTTAGATGTGATAAAAGGAACCCTATGAAGGGCATGTTCCTTAAAGGAATATATCAAGAGATGAAGCTAAAGACCTAGGAAAAAGCCCAGATTGTGGAGTATTGCAAAACCCATGCTAAGGATTTGGGACTTTATTCAGAAAACAATAAGAAGCCATTGTTAGGTGAAATGATTTCTATGCAGTACAACTCTGATTACCATATACATAATGAGGATAAGAGGGAATTTATTTAGGAAACCAGATAAGTGTTATTATAATTCTATATGCACACACTCTTGTCATCTTATTTTAGAATGGTGACAATGAGAATGGGCAAATTCAACAGGATTTGTTTGCTGATGGATTGGAATTGAGATGCAATAGAGTAGTAAAGTAGCAAAGCTGACTTACCTAACTGGGGGGATGGTGAAATGGTAACAAGGAAGAGATGTAAGTAAGGGAAGGAGATTAATTTTTGTACTTGAAAGGATATAATACTGAAGCAAGACTGACTTTTACAATAATGAGTTCTCCTCATTGAAATAATTCAAGGCAGACTAGTGATCTTCCTGTTGAGTAGAAAGCATTCTTGCTCTGAAATGTTTCGGACTATATAACTAATAATAACCATTCAGCAATAATGGTCTTACCAAAAGAAAGTGACATTTGTGCCAAAATCTGGTCCCTAAAACAGCTTGTGGCTGAAATGAAACCCCTGGAATTTGAATTCCTCAGAATCATCCACATCAGATTAATATTTAAAGGTTCCTCATACTATCTAGTTTGTTTCACCTGTGTACAGGCTTCTGATTTCACTAAATCTTCCCAGAGGTGTTATTTAACCTAGTGTCAAAGAAAGGTGTATGTATTCCAGCAACCCAAAGACAAGTCTCTGCTAGCTCAGGAAGAAAAAAAGTGGGAGGTTGCAGAAGCCACAGAAACTGACTCTGCCCAAAGTCAAAATAGAGAAGAGGACTCCTGCAATAGTTAATCTTCTTTGTGTTTTTTCTCGCACCCTCTCCAAGCATCTATCACTTTGCCCTTAAGGACCCAACAACCATTTGTTGGTTTAATAAGAGTCTTCAGACTTGGAGTTGGGTGTAGAATGGGAGAATGATAAAAATTTTATATGTAAAATGATAAATAGTAAAAGCACAAAAAGGATGGATAGAAGAGACAAGAGATTAAGAAAGCAATTTTTGTGTTAATGTTAGTACTGCAGTGAAAGGCAACTGCCACCTCAGTCCCTTGAGACACAATTAGTGAAGACTTGCCTAATGGTCTTTTATTGACTGTCCTATTAAATGCTCTAGGAGAGGCAGACTGGATTTATTTGACTACTTTATTCCCACCAGATTCTTCACCAGTTGTTTACCTGGTATATCCATTTTCACCCACACCCCATCAGGGCCTGGACCTCAGGCACCTTTCTGAACCTTGGTGGGTAAGCATTCTGCCTTCTTTCCCTTCCCCTTCTTCAAATCTCAGCGCAGAACTGAGCCTAATTTACATCTTTCTGATTTTGCCCATCTGTAAAATGGGAATAATAAAAATGATGGTGGGAGTAATACTAAAAACCTCAGTTGGGTTGCAGCAAAAATTAGATAACATAAACTTGAATACTTGTTGGAAACTACAAACTATAAACAGATCTTGGTTTTATTGCATTTATTTCTAAAGCAGATTTCATTGGTTAAAATTAGGATGCTTGGGTGTTTGGCTGCTTGTCTCTCTGGAGAGGATTAATGTGAGATGTTGCCATGTGTTTCAGAAGAAAAATCCACTCATTTCAGCGGACGTCAACCTACCTTACACAAAGTCTTTGGAAATAAGTCTTTCTGCTTAAAAGCTGGAGGTGTGAGAGAACCAAGTATGCAAATGCAGAACAGCGCGTCTCAAGAGCTTGGCTCCAGCCCGCACCCTGGCACCCAGCCTGCTTCCCAGCAAACGCGGCGGGCGCACTGCTACCTGCTGCCCAGGCCCCCCCTAATAGCCGGGTTTGGGTCCACGGCACATACCTGTCAGGCTTAGGGAATCAACACTTAACACGACTGATTTTGCAGGTGACCAAGAACTCTGAACGCCCCCCCCCCCCCCGTACTCGATACCAATCAGTTCGAAGTGACCCACACATTTCCTCCCCAAAAGGCCAGAGAAGTAAGCGAAGCTGTAATAAAATGATAGATTCACGATTGTGGGAGGAATAAGCAATAGGTTGTGGGGTTTTGTTGATTTTCTTTTCCAGCCGCTCTAGGTGTCCCTGGAACAAGGACTTGGTAGACCATTTTCCTAGTCATTTCAAGACTACACTTCCTGCCGGGTCGATCAGGAAATTGCTAGAACACCCTTTGGGCGCTAGGAGGATGCTGAAGGAGCCCAGGCAGTTAGTGAATCGAAGATACCGTAAGGGGGTCGCCGTCCGCCGGGCAAGCGGGCACGGGAGGTTCACGGGTTCTCCGCGCCTCTCCCCTTGGCGCCGGGTTGCTTCTTGGCAGGCCTCAGTTTCCACTTGTGAAAAATGGCCACACTACTAGTTCACCAGTTTTTGGCCTCGCTACAGAAAACCACCAGAGAAAACTGGAGTTTCTTTCGTTCTTAGTTCAAAGATTAACAAAATAAAAAAAGTAATGCTTTTCTCAATGTAAGAGGGGAGCCGGATGAAAGGGCGGCTTTAAGAAAGGACAAACTGGTTGCGATTATGGCGCTTTTTTCATATAATTCTGCACGTTTACATGTAGGCATAAGTGCACAGGCAGTGTCAAGATTAAAGGTGTTTCTGTGTCAGGCTGACTCCACCGAGCGAGAAGAACCAATACCTCACAGTTCAAGTCCAGGGGACCTGGAGGTCCTTTTCTGCGCTTGCGCAATAACCGCGGGTTTCCCCCAACCTCACCGCCCCCCGATCCCGCCCTGAGATCGTGCGGCCCCGCCCACTTCCCCAGCCCGGCCGTTCGCGCAGAGCATTGTGGGACACAAACAAAGTGCCCCCAAACAGGCTGGAGTGAGCCGAGCGGCAACGGCGGCGGCGCCGGCCCGCACGCGCGCGGCGGCGGCTCCCTCCCAACCTCCCCCTCCCCTTCCCTCACTCCCCTTCCCCTTCCCCACCCCGCCCCGCCGGGAAAACGCGAGCCGTCGCCGCGCTCCCCAAACTGCCGCCTGCCCTCGGCCAACCGCCCCAACGGCCGCTCGCGCGCGGCTACCCGCGCCCCCTCGCTCCTCCCCTTAGGCCCCTCCGGGAGCTGGAGGTGCTTTCCTCGTCTCCGCCTCGCGCTCTCCCACCTCGCAGGCACGCCGGTGGGCTCTGCCGCCATGCCCCAGCCACAGGCTGCTCACGGGCCTAGGCGCGGCGGCCCGAGATAGGGTGCCCTGAGCCTCCCGGGGGAGGAGAGGGAGCCAGCCGCGCGCTCCGCCCCCTCCCCCCGGGCTGTCGCCGCCACCGCCGCCGCCACCTCGCCGCCTCAGCCTGGCGGGGAGGAGCAGCAGCAGGCCTCCGGGCCCCGGCACCGCCGCCCGCAGGTAATGGGGAAGGGAAGGCGAACGGGAGGATGTCTAGCCACTGCGCGCCGCTGGTGCACTGGGGTGCTCCCGCCTGGGAAGTGCCACCACGCGTCGCCCACCTGGGCGCAAGAGGGAAAGGAAAACCTGGTCTCTGACCCGCATCCGCGCCGGGAGACACTCCTCAGGGTCCCCCCAGTGACATTTAATCCTTCAGGAAGAAGGCTGGCCTTGAGCCCAGCAGTCCAGGAGCAATTACCCCGATCTTTAAGGGGTACTTATTTGTAAGCTTATCTGCCCAATACCAAACCCAAAGCAGGCGGAGGTGTTAATCCCTCTCACCTCACCTGGTCGACCTGCAAGCCTAAGACCTGTTTGTTGGCTCCTCTCCCCTGCTGCTTTTTCTCTTAATAGTTGAAAGAAAAATATGGCACTTATTTAAAAAAGAAAAAAAAAATGCAGACATCTCTTTTTCTTCCTTACCTGAGGATCACTCTACATCTGATCATTTTACTGCCAGTCTAACCAGAAAAAGGGATTACCTACAAGTGAAATGAGTTCGTTAAAATTGATGAAAAGCAATTTGCATGTTTGTAAATTGTATGAACCTTAACCAGAATTTAGTATAAAAGCCAATGACCGTGTACTTTTTTTGGAACTTATAGAAATGAAGAAAAAACTTATTTTCGATTTCAACATATAAGTAGATTATCCGTTGAGGTTAGGGAAAAAAACTCTCCTTAACTTCCACTTATTTTCTTAGTGTTTTGTTTGAAGATAGGCTAATACTAATACCAAAACCAAACCATACAGTATAATAGATACCAAAGAGTTTGGATTGGTAGGGATTTGACGATTTCCTTTTCCTAGGGTTTCAGTGGAATTATTAAATTTTTTTAAAAAAAATAAGAGTCTTCATTTTTTTCCCATTACTTTGACTTCGAGGGGATATTTAATTTTATCTAATGTAGTTTCCCCTTTTCATGGAATGTGAAAGTAATTAATCTTTTTCAGTAGCCTTACATTTAAGGATGATTACACCCATTAATTATGAAAGTTGGATTTACTTATTTGTGCAACAGGGCTAGGTTTTACTTATGTAATCTTTAATTCTCAGAACGATCCAATGATGCAGATTTGTTACTTGAATTTTACAGATGTAAAAGAAACTTAGTAATGTTAAGTAATTTGCCTTAGGTCACAGGAGTAGTAAGAGCTGAGATTGAAGCCCAGATATAATTCCAGTGTAGGTGTACTTTCCTCTGTACCTCTCAGTAGAGGTATAGTTTCTTTTAACTTTGTCATGAAAATTTTCCGTTTTATAGAAGTTGGGGTGGGGGGATACATGAATACCCCAGAACCTAGATTCAGTGATAAACATTTTTATCATGTTACCCTCTCTTTCTTTCCCTGTTATGTGTTGTGTAACCATTCCAAAGTAAGTTGGACACGTCTCCACCTTTAAATATTTCAGCATTTTCTAAGAATATATTCATCTACTAACCCTGGTCAGTAACAGTACCTATCAAATAGCTTATTCAATTAATGTATTCACATTTCCTCAATTGTTCCAAAGTGTCTTTGAGCTCCCCCAACCCTTCAAGATTTTGTATTTGGTGATTAAGACTAGTCCCTTCTGTAAAAAGTATAATACTTACTCTTTCATTTTCCTGACATCTACCTGACCAAACCAGATGTATAATACACCCACATTCTGGACTGCCCATGTCCCAGTGGTGTTATTTCATTTATTCCTCTTTCCCCTTGAAATTTCTGTTAACTGGAAGTTTGATCTTAAGAAAAGCTTGATTAGCTTAAAGTAAAACTTTCTTTGGCAAGAGTATTTGATAGGTAATGCTGTGTACCTCAGGTTGCATCATATAGGAAATATATAATGTCAGATTGCTACACTGTTAATGATGTTAAATGTGACCAGTTGATTGAAGTGGTGACTACCAAATCTGTTGTAAAGGTGTGTGGTTTGTCATTTTGTGGTTAGTATGTAACTGAAGAGTAATACTTTGACCCCAAGCAAATATCCTATTTCTGACTACATTTTGCTTAATAATATTTAGCATCCATTAATTGCTTTTGCTTAAATCAGTTTATTGGTATTTCTCTGTAGGAAAGATTTACTCCATAAAGTGGGAATAAGCTAAATTTTCTTGTAAAAATGCATATTAAATGCTTGCTTTCATCACTTCAGTATTCAGAGTAAAGAGCTGAGAAAATAGTCGCCCCCATGGTGGCAAATAGATTTTCTTTAGTATTTTTGGAAAAGATACTACTATGGATTTGTGGGGGGGTTATTTTTTTTTTCATTGTTTTAGAACCATTATGATCCTTTCTCTTTTGAGTGACCAAATTGTCCCAAATTTGATAGTAGAAACCCTTTCAAGCTGGCTGCTGGCACAAGATATCACATGCTTCTTTTGTACTTTGTTTGCCCCACATCTGGCAAGGGCTGTTTATTCAAGGTGTCTTGGGTCTTTTTAGTGAGAAATAGCACATAGAAACCAAGATCTGTGTATTTGGCATATAGAGTGCTGCTAAGGTGTCATTTCTTCTAGGCCCTTTGAGAAGAAAGAACTAAGAAATGGTTTTCTGCTTGTTTGTTTAATCAGAATTTCATAATGATATATCCTATTCAAATTTAGCATAGCAGAATTTTTCTTCTTTGATTCTGTTTTTGTCTTTTTGTATTAAAATCTTGCTACCAAATTAAATTAATATGCTTATTTGCTTTCTACTGTATACGTAAAATCATTTTTAAATTACAATACTTGTACTGCTGCTTCTGAGTGAAGTTGGGGATTTTTTTTTGCATTTTTTTTTTTGTCCCTGAAATATATTACACAAAAGATGTGTAATCAGTACTATTTCCAAAGTCACTTAAAATACTTTTCTCTGGTCATACTACCAACTTGATATGATTCATTGGTTTCATATTTTTTGGGGGGGGGTTATTTTTGAATTTGTAAAATATATACACAGCTCAAAAATCAAAATAATGTTTCCAATTATACTTTTTAAAAAATTTACTCAAATTAGGTGAGTTTTTTTCTTCAGATTTTAATACAAAATTTATTTCTTGCATAGTCCATCAGCAAGTTAGATCAAAGAGCTGTCAGATTATTTTTTTAGAGCATTAATTATATATAGTATTTTGATCATTTTGACAATAGTACATGCAAGAAATTTGATTTCAATCCCATTTCTCCCCCCTTTTCCTTTCCCTCCTCCCTCCCTCTCTTCTGCTGACCTTCCTTTCACTCATTTATTTTTGATTGGTATTTTCTGCACACGTGTTCGTGCGTGCGTGCGTGTGTGTGAATACATACAGGTAATTCTTGGTTCATTTATATATGTATGTAACAAGCTATTATTTAATTTGTTCCATAGTTCTACCCCTTTCCCTTCTTTCCTTTCTCCTCCTTGTTCTCCTTCAAATTAGTTTTTTAAGGTAAAATATTCTTTTCTTTTGCCATACTCCTTTTAACATCTACTTGCATATTTTAATTGTAGAAGGATGAGCCATAAACAAGGTATAAAACTTAAAGCCATATAGTAGTGCTTTTAAATTAGATTCTGATTCTTCTGGCAAAGAGAAAGCATAAAGACTAATCTTTAGAAGTTAGAGAAATAGATTTCATGCTTTTGCAGATGTCATGTTTTAAATAAAAATTCCATAAAAGTAGAACTGCAACTTTTACTTTGCAATCAGGTCTTTAAAGAGACATGTTAATTGGTAGAGGTTTTATGAATCCATATACTTTTATGCCACACAACAAAACTGGTACACATATGTTAGCTGCAAAAATAAAGGCATTTAGATGTGTGATCAGTGAAGATAACACATTTTGTTTGGAATGAACCAAATTTGATAGAAATCACAATTATATGGTCTCAGATACTATGTTCAGATGCTTTTAAGAGGGAGCACTGGTTGTCTGAAGCAGGCAGAACACAGTTTATTGACCTCCTGTCAACCACCTGATGAAAAGCCCACAGTGTGAATGTATTCTGTGTTCATCATCACTACTTTCAGTACCAGAATGAGCATCTGTTTCCTTCAGGGAGTAGAATGGGATGATGGAGAATACATGTGCTTTATACCTATTCACCCTCATTCTGTCTTTAATCTCAGTAATATAGACACACCAAGATTGTTGGAATAAATAAGGTGATTTTAAAAATGGTACAAACATTTACAAGGGTGTGTAGCCATGCAGAAGCTAAAAAGCCTGTGTGGTTGACTAAAATATAGTGATGATGATAATTATATTTGTTGTGCCTTTCCTATAAACCAGGTATGCTAAACATGTTATACATTATTTCAGTTAAATCTCGCATTAACCCTTCCATATTGCTACTAGTATCTTATCATGCGAGTAGGGAAAGTGATACTTCGAGTAGATTAAATGACTTGCCCAGGGTATCTCATCTAATAAGTAACCAACTCATGTTTCAAACTCAAGTTAGCACTTGGCTGCTATCTACACCTCACACTAAATGTGACAAGTTGTAAAATTGAATATATTTCAATCACGATGAATAGGAACCACATAACTGATGTTTATTCTGTAGGAAAACTGAGATCAATCGTTTGTCGTGTGTATTACACATATTTATGTTTTCCCTTCTAAGATATATGAGAGTTCCTGGTCCCCTGCTACAAGAACTGCATTTTAGATCACATTTTAATAGATTTTTTAAAGTATCAAAAAATAAAAAGTAAAGTAACAAAAATCAAGATGAATTGATGAAGGGGTAGATGAGTGATAAGACAAGTAGGGTATAATAGAATGTAAATAATAGCATATAGATATGGTTGTTTAGGCATAACAGTATTGACAGCTGTTTAAAACTCAGTAACAGTCAATGTCCTGTATTCTGTCAGCAATTATCCTCTGAAACTCCTAGTAAGTCTTGCTAGCCTTATAAAGAATAAAACAACTTTGTCACTGAAAAGACTGTTGTAAAAGGGGTTCCCTCATTAACTTAGGAGACTCCTGATTAATTAGGCTCCTTCCAACGATAATTTTTTATTACCTCTATAAATATTACATGTATTGAAAATAATTTTCCCTTGTGGTTTCCTGACATTTTGACTGCTGTTAAATAGAGTGTACTCTAAGCTTTACAATGGGATATTTTTGCTTTAAATGCCACTGTATTTACTACAAAGCAGAGTTGTCACATCTAAGAACAGTTGCTTAAAATTTATCTCCTGTTAAGCTGAAAGTCACGTTAGTTTTTCGTTATTCTTCACCCCATTTTAGGACATGAGCAGGAAATCTTGAGATTTCTACTCATATATTCTAAAAGAGCAATTGTATATGTGCTTTTAAAAATACAAAGCAACATTAGAGTTATATTGCACTCTTATTTCATGAAGTATTACATTAATTTCTTCACTAACACTATCATTAGTGCCTAGAATATTCTTGGCTAGCACATTTTTACTTTACTTATTCTGGAGTAAACTACTAACTTGTCGTGGTATCTCATATTGATAACTGTTTTGGGAGAGTAAAAATGGGTAGATAGAAGTTCATTCTTAGTTTCTCATTATTCTTAGAAAGTATCATTTCCCTTTTTTTCCCCCCACATTAAATATTCTTCCATTTTAAATTTTAAACTTCCATTGGCAACTTACAAAAGTTTGATACCCAGCCTTTTTTGCAGTTTCAATATTCTGGTACTTTAAATAAAATTTTTAAAATTCTGTTACTTTACAATATTGCTGTCTTGCTATATGTATTTTGACTATTTTAATAGCCAAAGGATATTGCTATTCTTTTTTTTTAAACAATATCTTGATTTTATTTTTATGTGGTGCTGAGGATCGAACCCACTGCCTTGTCCTTGGTAGGCGAGCACTCTACCTCTGAGCCACAACTTCAGCCCTGCTATTCTTTTACAGACATTAAATTGTATATATTTTTTATGCTGAAGTGATTTGCTGTTGATTAGATAATGATAATTTATGGATGCGTTCATCATCACACATCTTGGGTAACATCTAGAGAAGACTATGCATCTCTGGAATCAACTTTTTATGAAACTACTACCCTCTTATTTCTGAAAATAACTATATAATTTCTTTATTAAATTATTTCATCTTACTTAGATCTTAACCTAAGTATCTTGATCCTCACTTATTCTTGGCAAACAATCATACTTAATACATTTTATAAAATATTTTGTGTTCTTCGATTAATAAAATTGAAATATCCTTTGGCCCAAAGAAAATAAGATCTGAGAGTTTCCAGGAACTTAGACATATTGCAATTGTTTTCTTTTTACTGGTGGTATTTATTGATTTATTGATGTGCATGTAAGCATTCTTCCACTTTTAATTTTTTCTCCTTTTTATATTTCAGCTACTTGGGGTCCCCCCCCCTCTTTGTTTTTCTTCCTTTCTACTTTGGATCCTCCCATTGCTCATTTCCCTTTTGTGACTTTCCATTAATGTATGAAGGCAGTTTCTCTTATCTTTGGTGCCTTTTACATTATGTACAAACCATACTTCCATGAGAATTATTTTTATTTACAGGAACCATTGTCTCTTATCTTTTGCCCCACCTAGTGGTGTTTCTTCCTTAATTCTTTCTACTTTCCTTAATTAGGTTTACTTAGCTTTGTTTTGAGAAGTTATGTAGCATAGTGGTAATACAACAAACAGCAAACCTGGCTTCAATACTGACTTTAAATCTGTTACTTACTAGTTGTCTGACCTCAAGCTCTTCCTTTTTTGGGGGGTAGGGTGGGTACCAGGGATTGAACTCAGAGGCATTTAACCTCTAAGCCACATCCCCAGTCCTTTTTTTCTATTTTATTGAGAGACAAGTTCTCTCTTAGTTGCTTAGGGCCTTGCTAAGTTGCTGAAGCTGGCTTTGAACTTGCAATCCTCCTGTCTCAGCCTCCTGAGCCACTAGAATTACAGGCATGTGCCACCATGCCCAGCTTCAAGCCGTTCCTTCTCTTTTGTGGTTTATTTTTCTTACAGGTAAAATATCTCAAAATGGCATAATATCTCTGAAAGGTTATTGGTGGGGGGGTGCGGGAAGGGCGGCCTGGGGTTGTGGCTCATCTGTAGAGCACTCGCCTAATAAAAGTAAATAAACAAAATAAAGGTATTGTGTCCAACTACAACTAAAAAAAAGTTATGTGAGAGCTAAGGTGGTGGTGAACGCTTGCCTCACACAAGTGAAGCACTGGGTTCTATCAGCACCACATGAAAATAAATAAATAAAATAAAGGTGTTGTGTCCATCTACAACTAAATATATATATATATATATATATATATATATATATATATGTTTTAATTATGTGAAAATTTGTTTAATATGTAAAAAGTCCTTAAAACAATGCCTGACACATTGAGTTCCATGTAAGTATTAGCCAGTAATATTATTATTGCTTTTAATAAAAAATTCAAAGCCATTGATTCTTTTTCAACCATTTATTGAAATACAACTTAAAAGTTATAGATTATTGCCACTAAAAAATTTGGATTTCTAATTTCATTTGGGTCTTTAGTGCCTCCTAGCTATCCTTCGGTTTTTTTTTCCTCCACACATTATTTTTCAGATTTCATTTTCCTCAAAATTTAACTCTATCCTCCCTTCTCAACTATCCACTTCTACCTCTAACTTCAAAGAGAAACAATGCTATCAAATAAGAACTTCTACTACTTCTCACTGTGGGAAGAAGTGTTTCATTGTTGCATTTTCCTTGCTGAAAAATGATACCAATCTCAAAATTTTATGTAAAAATTAAATTATTTAACATGTAAAAAAGTACTTAAAGTAATGCCTGCACACACAACCTTTTTTCTCTCCATCACTAGGTATCCTCTTGTTTTGGGTTAATCATTTCATGTTCTGAATCCCATTTTCTTCTACCTATCCAGGGACCTTTTACCATGTAGTAACACATGTTCCCTGCATCTTTAATTTTTCCCTCTTTTCTGAGTCTATTCTAATAATAATCAAACATATTCTCTGCATATTTACCATAATAATATGTATATATGTATTTTTTATTTGTTTGGGGGAATGAAAGATCATTTCTATTCAAATATCAGTATATTTTAAAATCCTACTAAGCTAAGCTCCCAGTTAACCCCGTTGCTCTGTCTTTAGAACCAGAGTACTTCAGATTGAATTATTCGGGCCCACAGTTTTCACTTCTTCATTTCTGTGTATTCTTTGTCAATTGAAATATTGCTTCTAACTCTACTTCTACTCCCTTGTGTGCTATTATAAGGTCATCAGTGACTCCTTTGTGGCTATATCAAATATCTTTATATGTTGATGGTTTATATCTTTGAACTATCAACATTTGACCCTGTCAATCACCCCTTGAAACATCTTACACCCTTAATTTCTGAAATGTCTTACTATCCTTGTTTATTCTGTATATCTTTTTCACTATTCTGTCCTCCTTTTTTTCCCCCTCCTTTATTTTACCTCTTGATCTGTTTAGCGAAAGGTTTATCAGTTTTGCTTATTTTTTTCAGAGAACCAAGGTTTGGCTTTAATTTTTTTCTATTATTTTAGGTTCATTTTGTTCTTTTATTAACTTCTTAAGATAGAAGTCTGGACCACTGTTACTTTTTTTTTTTTTTAATTGTGATGAAACACACACAAAATTTACCACCATAACAGCTTTTAAGGGTACAGTTCAGTAGCTTTAAGTACATTTATATTTCTGTACAACCATCATTACTACCCATCTCCAGAACTCTTTTCATCTTTCAAAACTATATATAATTCAAGCCTAGTGCAGTGATACGGGCTTGTAATCCCATCTTTGGGACACTGAGGCATGAGGATCCCAAATTCAAGGGCAGCCTGAGCAACTTAGCAAAACCCTGTCTCAGAAGTAAAAAGGGCTCCCAGCAGCCTGGCATGCCAAGGCAGGAGTATCACAAGTTCAAAGCCAGCCTCAGCAATTTAATGAAACCTTATCTCTAAATAAATTATAAAGGAGCTGGGGATATGGCTCAGTAGTTAAGTGCCCCTAGGTTCAATACCTGATACCAAAAAAATAAATAAAAGGGGATAGGGGATGTAGCTCTATAATAGATCACTCCTGGGTTTAATCACTAAGTACCACAGGGGAAGAAGAAAAAACATTATGACCCCATTAAACAATAAGATTCTAGTGTCCTCTCTACATCCCCAAGTATCTACTACTCTCTTTATGAATTTACTTTAGGTGTATTATATAATTGGAATCATGTTAACATTTATCCTTTATAACTGCCTTTTCACTTCGCATGATACCTTCAAGATTTATTCATTTTGTAGCATCAGAATTTTTCCCTTTTTAAGGCTGAGTAATAGTCCATTAGTATGCTCCATGTTTGTTTATCCATTGGATCTGTTCACAGACATTTGAGTTACTTTTGGCTATTGTGAATAATGCTGCCTTTATATAATTGTACAAAGATTTCATATTCCTGCTTTCAGTTCCTTGGAGCATATACTCAAGTGGAGTTGCTAGATCTTATAGTAATTCTATTTTTTTTTTATTTTATTTTTGGTACTGGGGATTGAACCCTGCCTGGGTCACTTAACTATTGAGCTATATCCTGAGCAGTGTGTGTGTGTGTGTGTGTGTGTGTGTGTGTGTGTGTATGTATTTTTTAAGACATGATTTTGCTAAGTCATTAGGACCTCACTAAATTGCTGAGGTTAGTTTTGAACTTGTAATCCTCCTGCCTCAGCCTCCTGAGTTGCTGGGATTACAGGAATGTGCCACTGGACCCAGCTATTTTTTAAGGAATGCAATAAAAGGAAATTCTGTTAGTCTAATGTTGATAATTTAATTTATTAACTCTAGTTAAGTCTTAATCTCTCTCAAAGCTCTGAACTTATTTAATTAGGGAAAAGATTAAAATATTTGATTGAAAACTGGCTAGTTATGGCTGGGAATGTAGCTTAATGTTATAGTGTTTGCTTAGCATGCATGAGATTTGATCTCTAGCACTCAAAACAAGGAGTAAAAGTGGCTAAAGTGATACTTTAAAACTCTGGTAAAGTTTTCCACTTAATTCTCCCTGAAAACTTAAACACTTAAGAAAGACTGTTGGGATGTAAACCATCATCAAATAAAGATTGTATACACTTTTATTTATGTTTAGATAAAGAAAAGGCATGTTCTCAAATATGAGTTCTCATGTGAATCCATTCTGAAAAGTGGTTCTTTCACAGAAAAAGAGCCATTTTTTTGTTTGTTTGTTTGTTTGTTTTTTAACTTAGATTGAGAACAGGGTACATATTAGAACAAAACTTAAAATATAAAGTACAGCTATATTTGTAAAGAATAAAACTTGATTGTAAAGAAAAAAGTAGAAACATCTTATTTTGATTTTCTGGAAAATTAAAGTATGATTGAGTTAACATTTGCTGGTTTCGATGCACTTTCATAACATCTTCCCTGGATTTTAACATGAAGTTTTAACTTCAAGTTATTAATGTGATTAAACACGAAGTAATATGTGTTTATTTTTGGAATATTTATATTCCAATAAATATAAGCTCCATTAAAAAAGTAAGCCCCATAAACCACAAACACTTTTTGAGCATTTTACAAATATCCGCTCTGTTGTAGGAAGTTACAAAATACAGGCAGGACCCAGCCTCTCCCCTCAAGTTGAATGTGGGTTTTGAGGAGAGCAAGATCTGCAAACAAATCATTGATCACCTGTTACACAGAAATATTGTACTGAGGATAGAGTAGTGATTATTTTTAGAATCACTGCACTGTAATAAGTAATGTTATTGGTAAGTATAACACATGTAAATGATGTAGAAACAAATGATTAAGAACCTCTGCTGGTTTGTCTTCACAAGGGCCTATACACAAATGTTCATAGCAGCTTTATTTGCAGTAGCCCAAACTGGAAACAACAGTTTGTCAACAGTTAAATGACAAACAGATTGTGATACATCCATTCAGTGAAACAGTCCTCAGGAGTAGAAAGGAACAAAAAAAATTCTTAAGCCCATGTTGTGGGCAATATGGATGAATCTCATAGTAATATCAAGTGAAAGAAGTATGAGTATTGCATGATTCCTGTATATAAAGTTCTAGACCAATGCAGTACTGTAATTTGCTACTTGGAAGTCTGAGGCAGGAGATTGGCAATTTAGCAAGACCCTGTCTTAAAATTAAGAAAAAAAAAAAAACAGGAATGGCTTGGGATTTTAACTCAGTGGCAGAGTGCCTCCCCAGTACTGCCAAAGAAAGAGATGGAGGAAGGGAATTCCAGCTAATCCAAAATGACAAGCAAATTGATGATTTCTGAGGAGGAGCAAAAAGGAGACATTGCAAAGAAGCACAAAGAAACTTATAGGGATCACAGAAATGTTCCCTATCTTGATTGTGGTGACGATATATATGTCCTGACCTTTTTAAAGAATATATTGCTGGGAACCCAGGTATGGTTGATTTCATAAATATGTTGGAATTATCCTTGGAGAGACAGGGCAAGTACTCCAGTAAACTTAAATTGGTAGTATGTCAAATGATCCTGACAGAACTACTACAGGAATTCCATGGAGGGAAAGGCAATGTGGTATAACAGTAATATTAAGACAGTGTTTAATTATAGAAGTCTGAGTTTGAGTACCTATTAGGCCGCTTCTTTTCTCTGATCTTTAGTTTTTTAAATGTATTTCATAAGACTTTTAAAATCCAAAGAAAATACATTTGAAAATACATTTTAATCTGAAAGGAATATAATAAATGGAAAGCACTGGTGATATCTCATGTTGAAAAATAACAAAATAGAGTAGAATTTAACCTGTTGAGAGTAATAAGGAAAGAATTCCAGAGGTGAGGAAGTGGATAATAGTATATTGAGAGAATGATGAGTCAAAGCCAATTTAAAGCAAAGAGTTTATATTGGAGAATAAGGGAGGGAGGGAAAGCGAGCCTAAAGCATCTAAAAGTGTAATAGAGCAGGGAGAAGATAAAAAGTGAGAAAGCTTAGCCACAGATACATTGTTGTTAGGAGCCTTGTAACCTTTGACAAATCACTTATTCTCTGAGGCTTAATTTCCTCATTAGTATAGTGGGAGATAATAGGCTTTTCTTAAGGATTTTGTATGTTGAAATCAATATTAAATAACAGCATTATGGAATATTATGAAATATATGAAATGTGACATCATGAAAGTGCTGAAATGTAACAAAGTCTGCGTGGTAACCAGGGCATAAACTAATAAAATATCTGGATTGAGATATTGCATTTTAGAGACTATCTAAATAATGTTGGCGGGTTAATTCCCTCTGGTAAAACTAAAGGTAAGCAGACCAATCAGGATGCTGTTTAAGTAGTCTAGCACAGGGGCAGTAGAGAAAGGAAGGGGAGGGTGGATTTGAGATAGGTTTTAGTGATTGGGCCCATATTGAGAACAAAAGAAAAAAGTTGTATTAGTTTCATGATTATCACAAACTGGATGACTTAAAGCAACAAATTTATTTTCTCGGACTTCTGGAAGCCAGAAATTCTAAATCAGTATCTCTGGGTTGAAATCATGATGTTGACAGGTATTCATTTCCTCCAAAGGCTCTAAGGGAGAAACCATTCCTACTTGTTCCAGCTACAGGCATTCATCTTATAACCATATCATTCATCACTCCAGTTTCTGCACACTGCCATAACCCCCTCGACCACTCTTTTATATCATCTTCTCTGTTTCAACTATCCCTCTGCCGCCTCCTCTTAAGGATATTTGTGATTGTACTTTTTTCTTTTTAGAGTTGGTGCTGTCATTGACCAGAGAACTTCAATAAGAAGAGTACATTTGTGAGAAATGATAATGAATTCATTTGGACCTGTTGAAGTACCTATGGGATATCTGAATGAGGAGTGACATTTTATATATCAGAAAACCTTGAGTCAAGTGGCTTAAACATTAAAGACATTTATTATTTCATACACCTAACGAACTGCTAGGGTAGGGCAACTTCAGAGTTAATTTGGCACTTTAATGGCATCATCAAAGTCAATTCTCAACTTTTTCTTTGCCATCCTTAGATTATAGCCTTCCCATGGTTATAAGATGGTCCCCACAATTCTGAATTATAGGCCTTAATTCCAGAGATGAAAACAACACGTAGCTAGCTTGTTTGTGGGCTGTTTTGGAAGGGTGGAGGAGTGGCAAGAAGATCCCTAGCAGGTTATATTTTTCTTGGTCAAAAAAATTTTCTTGATCACTGTCTTTTATCTAAAGCAAATCTTTTATATCGACAATGAAAATCTGTTGAGGTATGTATCTTATCCCATACACAAATCCAACATCTATTTTTTATGACTATCTTAAGTGATAGATGACAGAACAGGCTCTACTGAGTACTTTCACTATCACACTATTTTGTGACCCTAAAGCAGTGGTTATTGTGGTCTGGTAACTCTCTTGGGGATCCCAGAACTTTTCAGAGGTCAAAACAATTTCATAACAGTATTTTAAGATATTTGCTGTTTCTTTCAGATTCTCTGAGATATATATGATGAAGTTTTTCAGAGGCACTTGAAACATGCTATCACAACAGACTGAATGCAAATGCAGATGTGAGAATTTGCTAATTTCCAGTAAACTAGAATTCCAAGAGATTTGCAAATTTTTTTGGTTTTTTAAAAATATTTTTTAGTTGTCAATGGATCTTTTTTTTATTTACTTATTTATTTATACATGGTGCTGAGGATAGAACTTGGGGCCTCGCACATACCAGGCAAGTGCTCTACCAATGAGTCACAACTCCAGCCCATTCTAGTCTTTCTGAGTCTGAAAAAATATAGGTTTTTGAAAACTGTTGTATTAACAGATTTATTATTTTTCAATGAATCAATTTTTTAAATTTCTAATTTTAAACAGTAAATGTATATAGCACACATAAATAAGTTCTTTGGGATTCTTGGTCCATTTTAACAGTGTAAAGGGGTTCTGAGACTAAAAGTGAAATCTGCTGTGCAGGATGGATACCATTCTAACCACATACTCCATAGTTTTTCTATTTCTTCAGTCTTTTTTTCCTTGTCTTTTGCAGATCATCAATTATTGTGTAGGTTTAGAATCTTCATATATTGCAAGATTAGTTGTAGGTACTTTGGTCTTTTATACTGAGTATTTACCCCAATCACAGGGCAGCATGCTTTGTTTTCTCTGTATTAATGTTTGTCTTTGCTAATGTGTTAGTCTTTGCATTTTATTTTCACTATTATCACATATCTCTATTCATTAGAACTTTCAGCATTCTTACTGTTTTTGTACTCATCTAACATGCTGCACTTAATAATATGCACCTCAAAACTTATGCATAGAGAGAACACACCAATCAAGACCAGAAAGCCAAGACTTATGATTATACAAGATTATATTATCTCTGGCTAGTGGGCTTTGAAAGATGACTTTGATTTATCAGTAAACATAATTTGGAGACGATCTATAGTTCTCCTGAATTTTTATGTGAAGGGTACCTTTCAAGGTTTTGATGGAAGATAAAGCTGGTGAATAAAAAAATGAATACTAAACTTTATCATGTGTATGTTACATATAGGAAGAAACATAACATATATAAGGTTCGATATTACGTCTGATTTCAGACAGCCAAAGGTGTCTTGGAGAAGGTATCCTTAGAGAAGAGGGGACTACTCTACTATATGAGATTTTAAGCAATGGGTGACTGAGCGATTGAAGGTATAAATCATTACAAAAATAAGAAATTTTGCAGTGGAATATTAGCTGAAGGAGAAAAAGCAAGTTCAGTTTCAGATGTCAAATTTGCAACATGGCATGCACAGTCAAAGGGAATCTAGCAAGATAGCTAGAAGCCCAGAACTGAAGTTCAGGAAGTTGGAGATTTGAGATTAATTCAGTCACTAATAGCTTTCTGTCCATGATGTTAACTCCTCTGTTTCTTGCTATCATATCTTGTGCATATATACTGTGTGCCAATCAGTGGACACTTTACATACACTTATTTAATTCCTAAAGCAAGCCTCAAAAAGCTCATGGAACTTTTCTAAGGTCATCCAGCTACCTCAGTGACATAGCAGTGATTAAGATTACAAAGATTACAAAGCTATCACTCTTCCTGGTATACACTCTTGTCTTCAGGCAACATTAATACATTGATAATTGAATTAACTGTGAAATGTGACTATACATGAGGTGAAGGAATCTATTGCATTATGGAAAAAAACTAATTCTTCTAGTTAATGCATAATGATTTATCAAGTCTCAGTGTTTTTATTCTTATAGCAATCTTATGTGTTTCAAAGGAACAGAGATACCAGGAATGTCTATGGCAGATCTAGGATTAGAAACCTTAATGGGAATTGAGTAGTAGTTATGATGTAAGGTTTATATGGTTTATTAGGAAGATTTGGGGTAGTAAGTTTCTAAGAAAATTCAAATTAAACTGGGTAAGTAAGTTGGCATACTAGATACTTCAGAGGCTGAGGCAGGAGGATCCCTTGGAGCCCAGGAGACTTCATGGCTAGCCTGGGGAACATAGTAAGACTCCATTTAAAAGAAAAAAGAAAATTCTAATTAATAGATGTTTTCATAGGGCTGTATTTTAGGGTTTTTTTAAGTTTATATTTATAGATGGAAGAGTAACCTTTAAGTATTTTTCTGAGACCATCAGATAATCAATGTGCTAACGTCTGGCATTTTCAGTCACTTATTTCTTTTTAAGTTGTTGGGTAGCAAGTACTACATCTGGTCTAGCCGGGCACAGTGCCACATGCCTGTAACCCTAGCGACTCTGGAAACTCAAGACAAGAGGATGGCAAGTTCAAAGCCAGCCTTAACTTAGCAAGACCCTGTCACAAACAAGGGGATTGGGAATATGGTTTATTGGTTAAGTGCACCTGGGGTAAATTCCTGGTACCAAAAAATAATAAAATTCTGGTCCAGGGCTCAGGATGTAGTTCAGTATTAGAGCACTTGTTCAAAATTCACAAGACCCAGGGTTTCATCTCCAGCACCATAAACACATACCAGTTCTGACCTAATAGTTAATTTCTTTCATTTTTGTAAAACATAATTTTGTTATAGAATTTGCCTTTCTGTCACTTTGATAATTTAGAAAGGTATTTAATAAGTCTAACTTCTCAAAGTAATTTTCTTTAATTGTATGAAAGCAGTTTGTCTCTTATTTAGGATAGTTGATACACAGGTTTGGCCATATTGACTAAGTTCGAGAAGTAATAAGATTTTTATTCTAATAATAACAATTGTTCCCTAGAGGAAACAATTATTTTTACACTATTATCAAGTCAATGGAAAGAGTATTTATAATTTACAAAGACTGGTTTCAAGTCTTGTTTTGTTGTGATTTTTTTTTTTTTTTTTGGTAGAAATCAAGAACAAGTAATCTGAGCTCTGCTAAATTACTGACTTGGTTAACCTTTCTGGGCTTTAGCACAAGTATTTGGCAGTTGATAAATATTTGCTGAACTAAACTTGTTTTCCCAAACTATAAAATAATAGTCTAATTTCTATTTCGACTCTGAAATTCAAATTTCTTCATTCTATTTGAGTGTGCTTTTTTTCACCCATCTGAGTGGGGGAAAATATTGCCTCTTTTCAGTTTCTCTATCTTTTACCTTTTTAGCCTCTAAAATAACATTCAAGCCATGAATTGTAATGTCTGTAGTATGACAAAATAAAAACTATCAGTGTCAGTCATACCCTACAATCTGACATGGTTGGTCAAGAGAAACTTAATATTATTTTGACTATATCAAATCAAAATGTTTTTCCGTAGTTGTCTATAGCAATAAATGCTAATGATTTCCAGAACTATCTAAATTGGATAATATAGAAAAAAACCTAATTCTTCTAATTAATGTATAATGATTTATCAAGTCTCAATGTTTTTGACATTGTTAAAGTCCTATTGATGACAGCTTACAGAGTCCCCAAAGAAGCAGATCTTACAAGAGATTTTGTGATTTATATGTCTTTGTGGTTAATGAGAACTTTAGGAATTTGGTATTCAGTTGCTTAAGTTTCACACCCTGTTTTAAGAACCATTACTAATGTATAATACCATTAATAATTGTGGCAATTATGAATTATTATTATGTTTGTGATTTTTACAATTCAATTTTATTTTGCCCCTGGTTTTTGTTTTTGTTTTTTGCCATGGGCCTTGGGCCTAGGCAAGCAAGCACTCTACCTCTCAGCTACCTTTCCTGCCCTATGCATCAATAAATTTTTAACAAGGATGAATAAGCAAGATATAAAAGCTACATATTCATATTGACTAAGCAAGAATGAAAAAGTTTGCAGTATATCACATACAGTGTGGTACTATAAATTCCTTGAATTTTTGAAAATTTTACCTACATATTTGCTTGCCTTTTTAATAATATCTGCAGAGTAGAGAAGTAGAAAAAAATCGAGTCATTCTCGCTATCAAATCTCAAAATTTTAAAAATGAGATTGAATTATTTTCATTATATTAAAACAAAAAAAATTATATAATTCTAGAACAGCTATGCCAGTGAAATCTGTGATGTTATTTGCTTCCCTGATATTCTTTGGAGTTTTGATAAAGTCTGGCCTTGCTGATGAGAAAGTTTTGGAAATAGGTACTGGTTGCACAACAGTGCAGATGTAGTTATGTCACTTAACTGTACCCTTAGAAATGATTAGAATGACAAGTTTTGTTATATATTTATATTTTATCATAGTATTTTAAAAATCTTTCCTTGCCTGTGGAGGTATATCACATACATGAATATATTGAAATTAATTAAAATACAAATGAGATTGGCAACTTGGAAAAGTTGCCAATGTTTTCTAAGTAAAATACAATGTGAACAGTTAAAAGCAGTGAAGAGGGTTGGGGTTGTGGCTCAGTGGTAGAGTGCTTGCCTAGCATGTGTGAGGCACTGGGTTCAGTTTTCAGCACCACACATAAATAAATGAATAAAATAAAGGTCTATCAACAACTAAAAAAATATTTTAAAAAAACAGTGAAGATACAGTAAAATGCCAAAATTTTATGCAATTCAATTTAAGTATTAGAGAGCTGTGAGACTAGTGGCCTTTGCAAAATTCCTCTACCTAGAGATTCTTTGAATTTGTAAATAAACTTTATTTTTATTAAGTAAGGGATTTGAAAATCTGTGGGAGAAACCCAGGTGTATATCAAGAGATGAGTGGATAAACAAAATGTGATATATACATGCATTGTAATGTTAATTAATTTTTTTCTTAGAATTTTTTTCACAGTACCTTTATTCTATTTATTTATTTGTTTATTTATTTATTTTTGTGCTGAGTATCAGACCCAGGTCCTCACTTGCCTTATGCTAGGCAAGTGCTCTACCACTAAGCTACAGCACCAGCCCATTATTTAATTTTTAGAAAGAAAGGAAATTGACAGACACTACAATATAGAGCAATCTTAAGAACATGATGATAGCTGGGCGTAGTGGCACCTACCTGTAATCCCAGCAGCTGAGGAAGCTTTTGCAGGAGGAAGGAGAGTTCAAAGCCACCCTCAGCAAAAGCAAGGTGCTAAGTAACTCAGTGAACCCTGTCTTTAAATAAAATACAAAAAAGGACTGGGGATGTGGCTCAGTGGTTGAGTCTCTCTGAATTCATTCCCCATCCCCATCCCCCAAATTATGCTAAGTAGAATATGCCAAACAAAAGGATCAATATTGCGGATTCCACTTAGGTAAGGTATCTAGTGTTGTAAAATTTATACAAAGAAGGACCGTAGTTACTAAACACTGGGGAGAGGGAGGAATGTTTCAAGAGTACTGAGTTTAAGTATGGAATGTTGAAAACCTTCTGGAGATAGTGATAATGGTTTCCTAACAGTGTGAATGTACTGAATGTTACTGAAGTGTAGACTTAAAATTTTTATGTGTATTTTGCCACAATAAAAAACCTAAGTAACTGCTGTGTAGGTGATGTCAGCTTTTTGGTTTGTATAGTGTTTTTGAAGAACATTATTTTTAAAATCGTGATAATAAGGGCATATCATCAATACAATAAAAAGCCTTTTCCCCATCTTTGTGAAACTGGGGATCAAACCCAGGGCCTTATGCATGATAGGCAAGAGCTGTACTACTGAGGTATTTCTTTAGCCCTTAAAATTGCATTTTAATATTCCACTGGAAATTTGGCAAAGTACAATTGAAGAACTGAATTTTCAGTTTTATTTTATTTTAACTAACCATGTATGGCTAATAGCAACTACATTAAACAGCACAGTTCTATATTTTCTTCATCCTTTTACTTACTTTTTCTTTAAATTTTTTTTAGTTGTAGTTAGACACAATACTTTCATATTATTTATTTATTTTTATGTGGTGCTGAGTATCAAACCCAGTGCCTCACAGGTGCTAGGTGAGCACTCTACTGCTGAGCGACAACCTCAAACCCCTTTTACTTTCAGTCTACCTCTATCATGTTTAAAGTAAGTTTTTTATGGATAGCATATCATTGATTTATGTTTACAAATAAACATAAAGTAGTTGAAAATGTGGTGAAATGCCAGAATTTTGTTTGGGATAACTTCATTCTAATGATTTAAATGTTAGAAGGCAAAAGGACTATATGACTTTCCCAAAATTTCTCTACCTAGAGATTCTTCAAATTTGCAAATAAACCTTGTTTTCATTAATTAAGTAGGGAATTTAAAATCTGTGAAAGAAACCATAGTGTGCCTCTATAGACCCTTTTGGCCAGTCTGTCTTTTACCTGGACTACTTAGATTTAGTGTCATTGATACGTGAAGATTTTGGTCTGCCATGATCTGTTTGTTCCCTCTGTTCTTTCTCTATTGTTTCTTCCTTTTGTGTTACTTGTACCTTTTTTAGAATTTCGTATTTATCCATAGTGTTTTGAGTGTAAATTTTTGTATAGGTTATTCTGAATTTGCTCTAGGTATTTATTTATTCAGAAGTAACTTGTCACAGTCTAAAACATTTTAAGTTTTTGGAGTAGAAATCTTTCCTCCCTTTCAAATTTCCTTACCACTTCCCTTGTTTATGATTGTCTGAAATATTTCTGTATATACTTTAAGAATTATGTAAAAAATGAGAATTTTTGCTTTAATTATGTCAAAAGTAAGTTAGGAAACTCAAGATGGAAGACTGTCACCTGTGTTTTTTTACTCTTTCCATTGTTTTTCCTTCCATTTCAGTAACTTATTTAACCCTTCTTTTAGGGTAAAGCCAGTTTGCAACAAATTTTCCAGGTTTTTTTGTTTGTTCTTTGTTTGGTACCAGGGATTGAACCCCAGGTGTCCTTAACCACTCCCACATCCCCAGCCCCTTTTTTATATTTTATTTTGAGACAGGGTCTCACTAAATTACCTAGGGCTTTGCTGAGTTGCTGAGGCTAGCTTTGAACCCGTGCAATCCTCCTGTGTCAGCCTCCCAAACCATTGGGATTAAAGGGGTCCACCATCATGCCCAGCAAATTTTCCTGTTTTTTTTTTTTTTTTTTTGTCTGAAGATGTCTTAATATTCTCTTTATTCGTGATGGATATTTTGCTGGATATAGAATTCTGGGTTAACTTGTCTTTTCTTGAAGAACTTAAAAAGACATTATGTCACTTGTTTCTGCCATCTATAGTTATCTTTGAATATGATGTGTTTGGGGATGAATTTTTTATTTTTTATTTTTTAATATTTATTTTTTAGTTACAGATGGACACAATATATTTATTTTATTTTTATGTGGTGCTAAGAATTGAACCCAGTACCTCAGGCACACTAGGTGAGAACTCTATCTCTGAGCCACAACTCCAGCCTGAATTTTTTCTTCTTTAATCCACTTTTGCTTCACTGAGCCATTTGAATCTCAAGGTTTATGTTCTTTGCAAGAAGTCAGAAGTTTTCAGTCATTATATTTTTGGGAGGCTTTTTCTGCCTCACCCTCTCTCTCTCCTTTAGGAAGGATATGGAAGTTAGTTCTCTTTTTTATACTGTGTAACATAGGCCCTCAAGGCTCTTTTCATCTTTTTTCAGTCTGTTTTCTTTATTGTTCAAATTTGATGGTTTCTATTGTGCTATTCTGAAGTTCACTGATTTTTTTCCCGTCTTCTCCATTTGCCTGTTGAATTTATTGAGTTTATTTTCAGTTACATTTTTTTTACTTTAATATAAGTTTACATAAAATTCACCCATTCAAAGTGTGCAATTCAATGACTTTTAATATATTCGTTGGGTTGTACATCCATCACTACAGTCAATTTTAGAACATTTTCATTAGTCCAAAATAATCCGTGGACTCCCCCTTTAGCTATCATATTCTAATACCTCCATCCCTCCAATTCTAGCCAACCACTAATTTACTTTTTACCCTGTGTTTTGTCTCTCTCGTATTCTGGGCATTCATATAAATGGAATTGTACAATATATGTTCCTTGATGACTGTCTTTTTCAGTTATCATAATAATTTTAAGATTCATTCATGTTGTAGCTTATATCAGTACTTCATTTTTATTATTGCCAAATAATACTTCATTGTATGGATAAAGCCACATTTTATTTGTCCATTCTTCAGTGCTGCTGTGAACACTTATGTGCATGTTTCTGTGTGAACACATTTTCACTTATTTTGGACATACATCTAGGAATAGTTGGCTCAGTGGGCCGTGAGGTCACTGTATGTATAACCTCTGAGCAACTTCCAAGACTGTTTTTCCAAATGGCTATACCACTTTACATTCCCATCAGCCTTGTGTGAGCTTCCAGTTTCTCTAGCTTCACCTAACTATCCCAGTGGGTATGAAGTGATAGCTCATTGCAATTACTGTATTTCATTGTTGTTCTTTATTGTTTAATATGTTTTGGTTATGTTAATAATTGCTCCTTAAAGCATTTTTATGATGGCTGCTTTTAAATCTTTGCCAAATAATGGAGGTATCTGTGTCATCTCAGTGTTATCATCTGTACATTGTCTTTTCTTATTCAGGTTCAAATTTTTTTGGTTCTTGTATGAAGAGTGATTTTTAAATTTTTATCCTGGACATTTTGGGGTTTAGGTTATAGGACTATAGATCTTTTAGCAGCATCCTCTGACACCATGCCATTAAGGGAGGCACTGTCTCTTTACTGCCAAGTCAGGGTAAAAGTCCAGGTTCCTTACATGGCATTTGTTGACACTGGCAGCGAGGTGAAGGGGGTGCCTGGTTACTGCTGGGTTGGGTCAGGAGGTTATGTTCCCCAATTGACCTCTGCTGAACCTCCCTGGCCCAAAAGGTAGAAACACCTTGTTTTACCATTTCCCACAAGTCTTCACTCGTCTCGAGGTCCTTCTTATCACTGGGCAGGGATAAAAACAGCTCCCCCAAGGTCTTCTCTAATATACATCAACAGGATAGGTGTACCTCATTAGAGCTAGGCATGAGTACAACTAGTCTCAGCTTTCCCATTTGACCTCTAATTGGGTGAGTTGTTTTTGTACCGGTTCATTTCTAAGAATTCTTTATACCCTGTATTCTTGATACATGTTCTTTGACAGGTGAGTGATTTGCAAATAATTTCTCACAGGTCTTAGCTTGTCTTTGCTCTCTTAATATAATGTTCTTCACACAGCAACTTTGATTTTCACACAGCAGTTTTGATGGAATATAGTTTATCTTTTTGCTTTTGTGCTTTTGGTTTAATGGCTAATAGTTCCAAACCTGTAACCCTAAGACAAAGATTTTCTCCCTTATTGTGTTTTATACTTTAGCTTGTAACTTGGAATAAGGTATGAGATTTCCATCAAGGATTTTGTTTGTTTTGTGGGTTTTTTGTTTGTTTTTTATTTTTGCATATGAATGTCCAGTTGTTACAACAACTATTGAAATAACTGTTTTTCCATTGAATTGCTTACCAAAAATTCCTTTACCAAAAATCAGTCAACCGTATTTGTATGGGTATATTTCTAGACTCTTGTTCATTGATCTCTCTGTACTTTTGCTAGTACCACTGTCTGGATTCCTGTATAGTAATTATAGTAATTCTTTAATGTGATTCCTCTTTCTTCAGAATTGTTTTGTCAATTCCAATGTCTTTGCTTTTCTGTGTAAATTTTAGAATCATCTCATCTATAGCTACAAAAAAAGTCCTGCTGTAATTCTAATTGTAATTATATTAAATCTGTAGATAAATTTGAGCAAATTTGACATCTTTTACTATGTTGAGTTTTCCAATTCATGAATATAATGGTTCCCTTTTAGGTAGGTCTTCCTTAGTTTCTTTTATCCATGTTTTATATTTTAGCATGTAACTTCTATGTGTGTTTTGTTAGATTTATACTTGTTTTTTTCTGGAGCTGTTTTAATCATGATACTAGTTTTTGAGTTTAGGTTACGTTTTGTTAAATGCTACTATATAAAAATACAGTTGAGCCAGGTGCAGTAGTGCACAGTTGTAATACCATGTAATCAGGTGGCTGAAGTAGGAGAATTGTAAATTTGAGGCCACCCTAGAAAACTTAGAGAGCCAATCTAAAAATAAAATTTTAAAAAGGGGAAGGAGGGCTGGAGATGTAGCTCAGTGAGAATGCTTGCAAGGTCCTGAGTTCAATCCCTAGTGCCACCCTGTCCCCCATTCCCAATTATAGTTGACTTTTTTATGTTGACCTTGTATGTGGTAACTTAGTTCTGTTCTTTAAAGATTTTTTGGATGTTACTTACCATGTGTAATGAGTAAAGACCATTTCATTTTTTTTTCTTTTCAAATCTATATATCTTTTATATCTTTTTCTTGCTTTTTTGCCCCAGTGAGGACCAGAATAGGTTGTATTAATTGGTATTATTTCTTCTTTAACTGTTTGGTAAAATTCTCTGTTGGAACCATCTGAGCCTAGAAATTCTTGGTTAGAAGGATTTCATTATGAATCCAATTTCAGTAATAGTTATTGGCCCGTTTTATTCTGGTTGTAGCATCTACATATTCATAATATTGCCTTTTTCCTTTCATAGTAATTTGATTTTTTCTCTCTTTTTTTTTTTTATCTTTCAGTACTGGGGATTGAACCCAGGACCTCACATGGCTATACAGGCCCTCTGAACTACATCCCCAGCCCTGTTTATTTTATTTTGAGATAAAGTCTTGCCAAATTGCCCAGTCTGGCTTCAAACTTGCAATCCTCTACCTTCGCTTCTCTAGTAAGCGGAATAACAGGTATGTGCCACTATGTCTGGCTTTTCTTTGTCATTCTTGCTAGATCTTTTTTCAATATTACTGATATTTTTAAAGAACAAACATTTTGGAGTTTTTTGGTTTTCACTGTTTCTGTCTATTTTGTAAGTCTCTACTCTTTAGTAATTCCTTCCTTATGCTTGCTTTGGTTTTATTTTCTTCTTTCCTGGCTTCTTAAAGCAGAAACTTGAGATTGTTCATTTGAATCACGAGTAGTACTGAGCTTCTACAGTAGAGATCTTATTCAGAGAAAACCTTGCCATTATCTTCCTTCACCTCTAGTTTCTGAATCCTGGATCAGAAATTTTGCCTGTGGGGAGGAAGATAAACCATAAAGCAAATAGCATCTATTGTCTTCCCAAAGCAACTGACTTAATTGGCAACATAATATGTAGAACTTAAAAATGAAGATCCATCTCAAGAACAGTGGTAATTGTGGAAGAGGTTTAATGGATTTAATGAATGTGTAGCCTAGAGTATATGCCAGCTGGTCATTAGGAGAGGCCAGGGAAGAAGTGGCAAGAACCCTGTTGTGTGGCCAGAGCAAATGTCAAACAGACATCAAAAAGTATTCCTTTAAAGGAGCCAGGATGTGATTGGATTAATTTATAAAGTGATTGGATTGATTTGTAAAGCAGATTATGGGGTCTCCCCTCTCCCCCCACAAACACACACATTGTTGAGAAACAGTAGAGCAATTGGTGGAGTTTAATACCTAGATGTGATTAAAAAAATAAGAGAAAAGGCAGTCCTAGATTTATCACTGTAAATCCAGAGTGACTGTGACATACCCAAAGACACACCTCCCTGAGGAGCAACATCAGAAGCTTAGCATTGTGGGTTTTAGGGAAGTGGGAAAAAGGACTTCACTAAAATCATCCAGCTAGTCATTAAAAAAAAAAGAAAGAAAGAAACAAGCAAAGAACAGTAACAAGCACTGGGAAAGAAGAGGAGGGGAAAGGAATAGTAACCAGAATTGACTAAAATATTCAGTTTTAACTAAAATGTTCAGTTTTCAACAAAAAGTTGAGGGTTGTACATAAACAAGAAAGTATAGCCCAAATACTAGGGGAAAGATGCAGGAAACATAAACTGCCTGTGAGATAGAGATCAGATGTCAGATTTAACTGAAAAAAATTTGGAATCATCATTATAAGTATGCTTCATAGAACTACAGAAAAAGCATAATTAAAGAAGGTAAATGATAATTTTCACAAATGGAGAATATCAGTAAGCAAACAAATTATCAAAACAAATAGAAATTCTGGAGTTGAAAAATAATGAATTTCAAATTTACTGGCAGTTCAACACATTTGAACTGGCAGAAGAAAGATTTAATGAGTTTGATTATTGATAAAGATAAAGCAAACCAAAGAACAAAGGTAAATAAACACAGCCTTAGAAAAATGTGGGACACAATCCAGTGCATCACTGCTAGTACCAAAGGGGAGAGAAAAATGAGAAGAGATGGCAATAGAGGGGGGGAAAAACAAACAATGGCAGAAAATTTGCTATATTTCTGGAAAAACTCATTTACATATTCAGGAAGCTCTGTGAACTCCTAAGAAAAACACAAAGAGACAAAGACACATGGTAAAAATGGTGAAGTCAAAGACAAGGAGAAAATCTTGAAAAGTAGCAAGAGACAATAACCCTCAGAATGTTACCCCACAGTAAGATTAATAGTTTCTTACCAGAAATAATGATGTTCAAAAGTTAGTGGGATAAACATTCAAAGTGCTCAAAGACAAAAACTGTCAGTAGGCACTTGTCTAATCCCAGTTCTTCTGGAGACTCAGGCAGGAGAATTAGAAGTTCAAAGCCAGCCTAGGCAACTTAACAAGACCATGTTTCAAAATTTTAAAAAGGCCATGGCTCTACTTCAGTGGTAGAGTCCTGAATTCATCCTCACTACCACCAAAGGGTGGGTGTGGTACTGACAACCAAGAATCCTATATCTTTCATCATTTTTAAATGAAGGCAAAATAAGGACTTTCCCAAATAAACATCCAAAGAATTTGTTGCTAGCAGACCTACCTTGCAGGAAATATTAAAGGGATTTCTTCAGGCTGAAAGCAAATGACCCTCAGTGTTAATTACACCCACACAAAGCATACCAGCAAAGGTAATTATGTAATTATAAACAGCAATTAGTGAATATTTTCCTTCTTGTCATAATTGATTTTAAAATCAGTTATTATATATACATATGTATGTATAGTGTAATGTTGATATATAACACAAACTGCAATAAGTGTGTAATATATTTGCTGATAATAGGACAAAGAAAAAATGATTGGAAATAAAGCTGTATTATTGAGCTAAGGAAATATGACTACAGATGGGAAGTTGTAATTACATCAACGTGTTTGAAATATTAATAGATACAGTAGGGAAGAGAATAAAGCTATATAGGAGTAATGTTTTATCAGATCATTGGAATGAAACTAATATAAATCTGAAGCTGATTCTGACAAATAAAGGTGTATGTGGTAAACCTGAGAACAACCACTAGAAATATAACTCAGAAAAAGTGAAAGAAACCATTAAAATACAGGGTTGGGGAGATGAGTTATAGCTCTGTTTATAGAGCACTTACTGAGCATATGTGAGGCCCTGGGTTTAATCCCCAGCACCAAGGACAGAAAGGAAGAAGAGGAACAAAAAAAGGCATAAGACGGAAGCAAAGTAGAATGGCAAGCATAAATCCATACTAATAATAAAAATGTGAATGGATTAAACAGAAAGTAGTTGTCAAATGTGGTTAATATTATCTAGCTATATGCAGGAGATTCAAAGAAATAAATGGAAAGTAACATGATGAAAATAGATATATCATGTAAATAGAAACAAGAAAACTATTGTAATTATACTAATAGTCAACAAATATGCTTTATAACCAGAGATGTTAGAGACTTTTTATAATGATAAAAGTCATTACATCAGAAAGGTAACCAATTGTAAGCATATATATACACTTTAAAAACAAAATACCAAATAAGCAAAATAATTTTTATTTTGCAAATTTAATAAGCAAAATAATAAAAAATACATGACAGTTCAACATTAATGTTTGAAAACTTCAATATACAACTTCTAGTAATGTATAAAACAATTAGATGATAAGCAAGGAAATATAAACCATCTATATCTAACAGGCATCTATAGAACATCACACAAAAACAGATTATACTTTCCTCTGAAGGAAAGTATATGGACCATTCTTCAGTGTAGACCATATGCTAGGCCATAAAACAAAGTCAATAGATTTTAATAGGTTGAAAGAATGCAGAGTATGTTCTGATATCATTGGAAGAAAATTAGAAATCAATAGCAGGAAAGTTTAAGAAATTCAAAAATATGTGGAAATTGAATAACACATTCCTAAATAATAAACAAAACAAAAAATCAAAATATTCACAGGGAAGTAAAAATGAAGACTCAACATACCAAAACTTGTGGAATGTGGCTATAGTATGCTTACAGAGCAATTTGTAGCTTTTCATGCCTACATTAAGACAGAAAAAAATAATACTAATGAATAACCTCACCTTCTAAAGACATTGGAAAGAGAAAAAACTAAACCTGAAAGAAGGAAATTCTAAAAATAACAAATAAATACAAAGAGCAATTGTATGCCAACAAATTGGGCAACACAGATGAGTAGAGATCCTAGGAAAAAACTCAAGAAGTAAACAATCTGAATAATATGTCAAGTAAAGAGAATGAATCAGTAGTCAAAATGTGTATATATATATATCCACAAATAAAAGCTCCGGCTCAGATGGCTTTACTATGAATTCTACCAAACATTTAAAAAACTAATACCAATTCTCCACAAGCTCTTTTAAAATATAGAAAACACATCTCATTTTATGGGGCTAATATTACTCTGATAAGGTAACTAAAGATATCACAAGAAAACTATAGAACACCGTCATTTATGCTGTTCACTTATAATATGTTGTATCAATACAATATTTTTAATCCATGTGATCATCCTCAATAAATATAGAAAAAGATTTGGCATAATTGAGTACCCTTTCATGACAACACACAGCAAAACAGGAGTAAAAAGAAACTTTCCTCAACCTGAAAATGGGCATCAAAAGCTAATGTCCTAATTAATGGTAAAAGACTGGCTACTCTCCTCCAAAAATCAGAAACAAGATAAGAATGCCCAGTGCAGTCTCACCACTTCTATTTAACACTGCACTGGAAATTCTAGCCAGAGAGATTGGGCAAGATGAAGGAATAAAAGGCACTCAGATTGGGAAGGAATAAATAAAATTATTGGTAGATGACATGATCTTATATATAGGAAATTCTAAGGAATCCATTAGAAACCTGTTAGAACTAATGAGTTCATCAAGGTTGCAGGATACAAAATTAGTTGTCTTCTTTATACATTTGCAATGAGCCATCCAAAATGAAATCAGAAAACAATTTCATTCACAATGGTATCAAAATAATAAAATACTTGGGGGCTGGGGTTGTGGCTCAGAGGTAGAGCGCACACACATAGCATGCATGAGGCACTGGGTTCGATCCTCAGCACCATATAAAGTAAAATAAAGACACTGTGTCCACCTATAACTTAAAAAATATTTTTTAAAAACACTTGAGAACAAATTTCACAAAGTGTGAAACATTCTGAAACTACAAAACATTGCCAAAAGACATTATAGACAATCTAAATAAATGAAAAAACACCGGTTTCTGAAATTCATGTGGAAGTGCAAGGGACTCAGACAATACAGTGCTGAAAAAGGACAATTGTACATCCTGATTTTAAAACTTCACACAATAATAATGAAGGCATTGTGATACTGGCACAAAGTTAGACACATATAGGTCAGTGGAATAGACCTCAGAGTCCAGATATATAAACTCATTCATTTATGCTCAAATGATTTTCAACCAGAACGACAAGTTCTTTCAATTGAGAAAATATAGCGTGCTTCCGGCACAACTGGGTACTTTATGTAAAAGATTGAGGTTGGACACTTAAAACCGTACACAAAAAGTAACTCAAAATGGATTTAAGATCCAAATGTAAGAGCTAAAACCATAAAACTCCTTGGCATTTTAAGTGTAAATCTGCATGGCATTGTGTTTGGCAGCGGATTTATAGATATGACAACAAAAACATGAGCAGCAAAAGAAAAAGATAAACTGGGCTTCATCAGAATTTTTTTTAAAAACTTGGGTTTGGCATGCACAGTGCTCTAGATTCAATCCTCAGCACCACAAAAATAAATAAAAATTTAAAATATTGCGGGGGGAAATTGGTAGACAACCCACAGAATGGGAGAAAATATTTGCAAACCATCTATCTGGTAAGCAAATTTATCCAGAATATATGAATAATTCTTACAGCTCAGTAACAGAAACACAATCCAATCAAATGAGCACAGCATCTCAATGAGCACATGGAACATTGCTCAACCCTATTATCAAGGAAATGCAAATCAAAAACAGAATGAGATACCACTTCCTATGCACCAGAACGGCTAATATGGGGGGAAAACACTCAGAAAATAACATGAGTTGACAAGGATGTGGAGAAATGAGAAACTTTATACACTGTTGGTAGCAATACAAAGGTGTAGTATCTTTGGAAAACATTCTGGCAGTTACCAAACAAGCAGTAAATAACTGAACATTTCTGCTCCTACATGTATACCTAAGAAAAGTGAAAAAATACATTCACACCAAAAAGTGAATGATTGTTTATGGCAACATAATAACCAAAAGTTGGGACAACCTAGTGTCCATCAGCTATATTATTCAGCCATAAAATAAAAAGAAGTACTGATACATAGTACTATGTTACGCTGAGTAAGTAAAGCAAACACAAAAAGTTTGCTTTTTATGTGATTCTGTTCTTAAGTCTGTCTTGAATAGGGAAATTTGGGGGACAAAGTAGGTAAGTAATTGCTTAGAGCTCATAGGAAGCTGGAGGGTAGGTTGAGAATGTGAGAGCTAAAGTATATAGGATTTCTTTTTGAGGCAATAAAATTCTTTTAAAAATGACTGCAGTAATAGTTGCACATATTTGTTTAAGAATCTTGGAATTTTAATAAAGTTATATATTGTCATGTTATTGTAACATTAAAAGTCAATTGTTGATATCAGATAGTTAAAAGCATTTTTAATTACCTCAAGTTTTTGTACATTGATTTTTTTTTATATTTGTTTTTTGTAGTTGTAGTTAGACACAATAATTTTATTTATTTAATTTTATGTGGTGCTAAGGATTGAACCCAGGGCTTTGCACATGGGAGGCAGTGCTCTATACCCAGCCCCTGTACATTGATTTTTTTCAAGATAAAACATATTGTGGTTGGTTTTTAAAACTTTTTTTTTTTTTTTTTTTTTTAACCAGGGGTCAGGGATACTTAACAAGTGAGCCACATCCCTAGCACACCCCTCCTCTTTTTTTTTTTTTTTTTTTTTTTTTTAAGACAGGGTCTCACTAAGTTGCTCAGAGCTTAACAAATTGCTGAGACTAATTTTGAACTTGGGATCCTTCTTCCTCAGTCTCCCAAGCCACTGGGATTACAGACATGTACCATGGCACCTGGCTAAAATCTTTAAGTCTCTTCATCTGTAAATTTCTTTTTTTTTTAATATTTATTTTTTAGTTGTAGTTGGACACAATACCTTTGTTTAATTTATTCATTTTTATGTAGTGCTGAGGATCGAACCCAGGGCCTTGCAAGCTCTAGATGAGTGCTCACTGCTGAGCCACAACCCCAGCCCCTGTAAATTTCTTACTTTGGTTTTCTTTATATCTGTGTTTGTGCTCTCATTTCAGTTTATTAGTTGAAAAATTTGAGTCTTTTGTTTCATAAAGTTTCTCACAGTCTTGATTTTTCGGTTTGCATCCCAGTGTGTCATTCAACATGTTCTTGTTGAATTGGCAGTAGAGGACCAGATTGGATTTTGCCCATTCTTTTTTTTTTTATCATTCATAATTGTTTTTTGCAAAGATACAAATCACTGATGAGCAATGACTCAATGTCTCGTATGGGAGGGAAGAGTTCAGAAAATGGTGTTCTTCTAATATTCTTTCCTTATTAACCAAAGCATTTTTTGTAATGAGAAGCCTCTTTTATATTCTGTTTGCTCATAAATACCATTTGTATTGGAAAGACAGGATAAATGCTTTTTTCTATCCTCCCTTTTAAAATCAATTGTCAAAATAACTCTTTGGTTTAATGGCATCTTATAAAGGAGATAAATTAACTTTGTTTTTTGTGTCATATGCTTATGAGTTTAAACATAGTTTATTGTCCCATTTGTTGACAATGTGATCCTCCTCCAGTTGACTTATAGCAGCATTATTTATAATAATTAGAACGTGGGAACAACCCCATTGTCCATCAGCTGACCAATAGATAATCAAAGTTTGACATATCCATTTATTGTAATACTGTATTATTCAGCCATAAAATAAAATGAAGCACCTTTTAAACTTTAGTAGCTTCGTTGCTATCTGGTTACATGTTCCATGTGGACGTTTATGGTCCCAAATGTGGAATAGCTATTTCTCTAAGGATCCCTGATTCCTTTTAATGGGAAATAGAATTCAGAAGCCAATCTCATGCTAAGGATATTCATTCTTGTAGATTTACTGCTATCAATTCATACTGATACTTTCAATTGATATTCAAAACTATAAATTCAATTTGCCATTTTTCCTTCAACTTTTAACCATTGATAATGAATAAATACAAGTACTTATGTATAGCAAAACCAGTTAAAATTTTCATGACACATATTTATTCATTCACATAGTTCACTGCTGTGTAGGTGTGTGATGTGAGACACTGGACAGGGTCAAAAAATAAATTAAGACACCCTAAAATATTTTCACTGAATCCTTTTGCTCCATCTGCTCCAGACATTTCTCAGTTTACCATTCTATCCCTTTCCCTCATACATTCTTTACATGTCTTCAGCTCTAACAATTGAACAGAATGAAATTAATCAGTGACTCATATAAAAATCCAGTATTTATGTCCTGCTCTAACTTTTTCCCTAAACCAGAATGGACAGCTTCATATATATAAATTTACACATGGATTTTCCTCAGAAGTATTTCAGACTCATTATGTCCAAAACCAAAATATTCTGTTCCCCCATCCTTAACCCCTTGCAAAAATCATCTCTTCCTCTTTTTTTCCATATGATGTTTAATAAAAACACCAAAATCAGAAACCTAGAGTCAGATTCTTCTCTCCTGGTTACTCTGCAACCCCAACCTTAATACAAAATCATGCTCGGGTGATTTTCCTTCAAATGTTTCTCACAGTTGTGGGAAAATATTTCTGAGCTGTGTTTTCTCTGTATTTACTGTCATCAGTTTAATTTGGTTTTAGTTTGTGTACTCGTACTATTACAATTACAATTCTTAAATCTACCCTCTTTATTGCCATCAGGATAATCTATTTAAAATGCATAACTACACTACTGTGGCTGCCCATGCTTATCATATAAGATCCTAGGTCTTTAACACAGTGAAACACTTATGGAAGTGACCTTGAACAAAGTAATGTTCTAAGCCTCAAGTTTCCTCATCTATAAAAGTCATGTCATTATCATCTAACTTCATGTGAGATAGCATATCTTAACAACCAGTACAGATAACTTCATATGTAAATTTCCAAAACCTATTTTATCTCTCTCCTTAACCTTCTTTTGTGTTCTTTCTTTAATCAGAATATAGGGTGCAAATGAAGTGATCTCTGTTCTGTTTTAACATAAGTGAAAACTTCTTAGTATCTTAAAAGTTAGCATCCCAGTTTTGAAGTGTGACTGAATATTTAAACAGGCAAATTCTTATCATTAATATCAGCTTTTCCCATCCTCTCAAATTATTTTCAGTGTTAACTGTCTTTCATTGCATTCTCTTTAGCCATCATCTTATGTACTCACCTCACTTTATATGCTGAGGTACTCCAATTTAATCTCAAATCTTCTGATCATTTTTATTACCTAATTTTTATGAAAAATATACATATTCAAAATATGCCCCATCATATAAGAAATAGAATAGGGCTGGGGATGTGGCTCAAGCGGTAGCGCGCTTGCCTGGCATGCGTGCGGCCCGGGTTCGATCCTCAGCACCACATACAAACAAAGATGTTGTGTCTGCCAAACACTAAAAAAAAAAAAATGAATAAATATTAAAAAAATTCTCTCTCTCTCTCTCTTAAAAAATTATATAAAAAAAGAAATAGAATAGGCATCTGAAATTTGAACTCTGTTTAATTTTGTTTTGTTGTTTTGTTTTGTTTTTGCAGTACTGGGGATGGATCCAGAATTTTGAGCCAGCTATGCAAGTAGTGTACCACTGAGCTATATGCCCAGCCCCTACATTTAATTTTTATTCATGCTTTTTCTATTGTAAATAAACAGCCAATATTTATTGAATGCTTACTTTATGCCAGGAATTATGCTACTTTAACCCTCTTGATTATTTAGGAAGTATAATTTTCATGATTTCTATTTTTCGGATGACAGAACTGAAGCATTAGAGACAAAATAACTTCACTAAGATTTAATGCCTGACTGGTAAATGGAGAAATTAAAATTCAAAACCTAAGATTTGACTAACTTAAAATCACTGTTTTATCAACCAAGCTATATGCTTTCCTTTGCAAAAACTTTACCCAGCTTTGAGACAAAATTAATTTTTCCACCTTAAAGTTTATGTCCTTTAGCAACTACTGCTTTCATAAACATGTATATATAGTATTCCATCAGTTATTTAAAATAAAAGGGTAGGAAGGAAAATATTTCTGAATTACTGAATAGTTCACATTGCAAACTGTTAATACAGACACATTTTTATTACTTGTGAAAGCTACTTAAATTGTATATCAATAATTAATAGTTTGTTCAAGAAGTTTAAATACTTTCCATATTAAATATGTAACTACATACATGCATATTCATCTACACATATGGAATGGAGAGAAATCAGATGTTTTCTTAAACAGAATTATCTAATTCATAGAAGTTTCAGGTATACTTCCTGGCATTTGAATTTTCCATGTTAGGTATGATTCTTTTCAAATACTCTTAATTTCATCTCTTTCCAAGCCTTTGCCTCAGTGTACATCCAAAATGTATTTGTGAATTTTTTTATTACATAGTACATCAGAGTTTCTATAGACACATATTACAAAATGTATGTAATAAATATATAACTTAGAAGGCATTTCCCAGTGTATTATTCATCATCTTCTCATCCCATAACTCCAACTGTATTAGACTTTGTACCACATTTAGACAAGACAGACTTAGCAGAAGTACTCACCCATTTTCATTTTTGTCTTCTGGCCATTTAAATTCATTTTGTAGTGTTCTCTTTCCAACTCCCTGGAGAACAAGTCTTAGTAACTTTTCTAGTCACTTTCAGGAAATAAAGACAATCTTTTCAAGAACTAATAAACTGAATTCAAAGTTAAAAAAATCTACTGTCCTTTCTTACCTCAGGCTTACTGTAGGCCTGCAGTGGAAATGTAGGGTTTGATTTGTTTCCTGTTTCTGTGTTCTCACACTGAGCCCTCTTACACTCCTCTACATTTGCTGACTATGGTTTTGGCCCTCCTGGATTAGGATAGGCTGAGGAAGAAGAAAAGGTCTGTGATGGTAGTAGCAGCAGCAATAACAGTTACTGATATTTTTGTAGCAATGATTATGTTAGTTACTGTTCAAAACACTAAATATGTATTAGGTCATTGATCCTCAGAAGTGTGGCCTGTGTTCTATTTTGCCTGTTTTACTACTTAAGAAATTAGATAGAGAATTTAGTGACTTACTTAATAAATTCACACAGCTGAACCAACTGTGACAGTTGTCACAAATGACAACCCAGCATTGTGGCTCTAGATTCTGTGCACTTAAGACATTCCACTGTATGACTTTATATACTATGAAAAATAGTAAGCAAACTTCATAGTCCTGACCATGTTTAAGTCAGACTCATGCCAATTTAAAGTGTGATACAATTTCCATTCACTTGAGACAAAGGACAGACATGCAGGAGAGTAGCAGGGAGTTTGTAATTCATGGCACACCGATTACTCTCAGCAAAATTCCTCTTCTGATCTTCAACTTTTAGATCACAGAAGATGAAAGAAGCACCATCTTAGAAAAGTTTTCCACCTCTTTGCATATGTGCCCTCACACCTTACTTAAATGTGGTACATTTTGGGGACCTCCAACCAAACCAAGACTGAAGTGGTTTCATTTTAATACCCCACTGTACATTTTCCAAATATTCTGTTTAATTTCTTGACTTTATACCTTTGTTCATGTAGATGGTCCCTGGATTATGACTGTCACTTGTTCTGAAGGCATGTTTTCTCCCTCAACCACATGATCCCAATCAAAGTAAGCAATCTTGATGGCACAGCTTTAAAAGCAGAAGCCAGTTTCCTAGGATATAGCAAATGAATGAAACACTTTCTATATAGCCTTCCCATTTTTTACCTCTTCGTCTTGTTTCTATGAGAGGAAATAGCAAATATATTAAATGATGGTCCGTTTAGACCTGTCTTAGCTACATAATGTCTCATTGTGATTACATGTCTTTAAGAAGAACATGTAAAACAGAGTTTTATTATTGTTTTTATTTTAATAACCTTAATTGGCTTATTTTCCATTCTTAAATCAGGCAACCCTTCAATCCATAAAATAGAGATGAGTGTTCCTGGAGCAGGTTTATATTTGAACTATTTTCAGAATTATGGTCCAAGATGATTATTACAATGGCCTTCTCTATCAATCAAAAGGATTTATGCCTTTTATCCTTTTTATCACATCAAACAGGGAACAATCCCAAATTGATCATTTTGGCTTCTTGTTATTATCTTGGAATCTTTTTTTAATCTTTTCCCCCCTTTATTTTCCTTTCCTCCTCCTTTCTTTTCCCCTATATATTTATCTAAGTAGAATATTCAAAGAAATGATTATGTAGGATGGATTATTTAATGTTTGAACTGGCATTACCTACTGCATGTTTACGTTTAGAAACAGGGATGATACTATACCCATTGACAGAGATCTCTTGATGTTCAATAACTTATCAAATGTGAAATATTTAGAATAGTGTCTGGCATAAAAAGCCAGGCACTATTCTAAATATCAATATTTACAAATATAATTTAAAACTCTGGAGCTTATTTAAACAGTATTTGAAATGCTTCCCTGATTGAAGAGTTTGGAGAATACATTTTAATACATTGTGTACCTGAAGTTTCTCTCTCACTAGCATCTTTTTGTCTTTACTTGGCACAGTGGCCACCTGAAAATGGTATAAATTGCCTATTTTAGCTACTAAACCATCATTTAATATTTTATTTTATGTATTTTTTAGGACATTTGTGATTCATTTGCATCCTTGAAGAGCATCTGTAGAAGAGGAAGGAAAAGATGGGTGTGAAAACATTTACTCATAGCTCCTCTTCCCACAGCCAGGAAATGCTTGGAAAACTAAACATGCTGCGAAATGATGGACATTTTTGTGATATCACTATTCGTGTCCAGGACAAAATCTTCCGGGCACATAAGGTGGTACTAGCAGCTTGCAGTGATTTCTTTCGCACCAAACTTGTAGGCCAAGCAGAGGATGAGAACAAGAATGTATTGGATCTGCATCATGTTACAGTGACTGGCTTTATACCCCTTTTAGAATATGCTTACACAGCTACTCTTTCAATTAACACAGAAAATATTATTGATGTTCTAGCTGCAGCCAGCTATATGCAAATGTTTAGTGTTGCTAGCACCTGCTCAGAGTTCATGAAATCAAGTATTTTATGGAATACACCCAATAGCCAGCCAGAAAAGGGTCTAGATGCTGGACAAGAAAGTAATTCTACCTGCAATTTTACTACTCGAGATGGAAGCATTTCCCCAGTATCTTCAGAATGCAGTGTGGTAGAAAGAACCATTCCTGTCTGCCGAGAGTCCCGGAGAAAACGCAAAAGTTACATTGTTATGTCTCCTGAGAGTCCTGTAAAGTGTAGCACACAAACAAGTTCACCCCAAGTATTAAACTCTTCAGCTTCCTACACAGAAAATAGAAATCAACCAGTTGACTCTTCATTAGCTTTTCCCTGGACTTTTCCTTTTGGAATTGATCGAAGGATTCAACCTGAAAAGGCTAAGCAAGCAGAAAATACCCGGACTTTAGAGTTACCTGGCCCATCTGAGGCAGGTAGAAGAATGGCTGACTATGTGACTTGTGAGAGCACAAAAACTACCCTTCCTCTGGGTACCGAAGAAGATGTCCGGGTCAAAGTAGAAAGGTTAAGTGATGAGGAGGTCCATGAAGAAGTATCTCAGCCTGTCAGTGCATCTCAGAGTTCACTGAGTGATCAGCAGACAGTGCCAGGAAGTGAACAAGTCCAAGAGGACCTTCTGATTAGTCCACAGTCTTCCTCTATAGGTATAATACCTTCTATGTTTTTCATAGTGCTACAGTCAATTAAACATTTTTAAGTTCTTAGTAGATTAAAAATTTTGTGTTCAGTCCTACATGAAATATAAAGAAGAGTAAAACATAACTGGATTTTTAAAGATGTTATTAGCACTACAGTTTCCTTTTTACAAGTTACACATCAGGGAAGGGGGGGAAATGTTGACAGTACATGATGGCACAAAGCCAGAGATACAAGTTGTGAATTACTTTCAGTGTAAAAGAAAACAGCTTTTAAAAATCCAGTTAGTGTTTTATTCTTTATTAAAATATTTATTGAGAACTTATAAACATTGATGGTGCATGAAGACATAGTTCATGCCACAAAGAAATTAATAGTCTAATTGATGAAGCAGTTATATAAATAATTGATTACAATGAACTGTTAAACCTAGAAACTAAAGGTATGAGCAAGTATGGTTGCAACAAGGGAAAGAACAAGTTAACATATATTTAAGCTGGGTCTTAAACAAGTAGGAGGTGGCGCAGGCTAGGGAATGACACTTCAATGAAGATGCATGAAAGCACAAAACCTGTAGGAAAGTATAGAGGCATGGAAGAACATTGCATATTTGGTAAGCAGTGAATTCAGTGCAGAATAAAGTATGGGGAACAAATGGGAAACCAGACACAAAGGAGCAGGTTGTGAAGAACCTTAGCCTTGGATACTTGTTTCAATTAGGATTGCTTTCTACTCCAATACAACAGAATGCCTCTGCAGTTGCTTTAACAACCAGGATTTTTTTTTTTAATCATATAACATGTTCACAAATGGTAAGTCCAAGACTAGTATGATGGACCTAAGCCCCTTGTGTATTTATAATCTAGTATCATTAGTTATCAGTTTCATCTATATGTTTGCTGTTTTTGATTATAAGATGCTCACTTCATCTTTATCTTTGCATTCTAAAATGGGGCATTGTTTTTATCAGGAAAGCACACATATTCCCAGAAATCCCTTAAAAACTAATGCCACAAACTAGTATGTAACTTGGTTGTAGAGCCCTTGCCTAAGGTACACAAGGCCCTGGGTTTAATTCTCAGCATTGAAGGAAAAAAAAGCCAGAACACACAATCTAATGCCATTCTGTGTCGTGATCTTTCCTAGTTGCAAGAGAACCTGGGAAAATAATGATTATTGGTTGGGTATATAATTGCCCGGAACAAAATCAGAGCAGAATAGATATTGTAAGCCAAGTAAGCTTGGATTTTATCCTTGTAGTAGTAGGTAGTATACCTTAAATAGAAAATAAAACACATATACACATATTTTAGGAAAATTAGTATTGTCATATAGGAGTTTGACTATGTGGAGAGAGGCTCAAAAACCAGTTGGTGTGATGAAGAGTAAAACCCTAAAGAAAATGGATATTACTAGACTTTGTAAAGGAAAAAAATCTATGCTACTTGGTTGAATAGATACACTGAAGGAATGGAAAAAGAGTCAAAGTACTTGGGACAAAATAGTAATAACATTTTTTTATAGTCATTGATTCTAAGTCACAATTTTTTTATAACTTACTATGAATCCATATATGTGTTACAGTTGATCATCTTTCACAGTTACTTTTTCCTTTCTTAGTGGTACAAATAATAATGGTAATTATATAGTTATAGCATCTATTAAATGCAATAAATACAATATGAAAATCAATGGAAGTAGGACCTAGTTTTAAGAGTAATCAGCAAAGTTAGTTCTATGTAAATTGTACTTGGATTATGACTAAGCAATATCATGCCAAAAGCAGTTGAAATGGCAGGATTGGTAATATTACCTATTTGGGACTTTTCTCTTTTAAAATTTAGCAATGGCAAATTCAGTCTCAGTAGGAAAATATGTAAGAGCCAAGACCAAAGGACTGATCCTTGAGAAATATCTGTATTCAGGTTTCAAGAGGGATTTAAAAAGTCAAGTGAATAATAAGGATGGTCTTTCCAAAATATGGAAGAACCAGAAAGATCATATTAACTTTGTTAATTTCTTATGTTTTTACCCATTAAATGAGTTTCTTAGGGCTACTATAACAAAGTACCACAAACTGGATGGTTAAACAATAGAAATGCATTTTCTTACAGTTGAGGCCAAAAGTCTAATGGTTTATAGGGGAGAATCCTTCCTGCCTCCTCTGGCTCTGGTAGTTGCCAACATTTCTTATAGCTACATGACTACAATTTCTAACTCCAGTGTGTCTGTGCCTCTACCTTTGTCTCTAAATTTCTCTCCTTTTAAAAGACATCAGTCACTGGATATAGGGCCCACCCTAATTGTATATGAGCTCATCTTAACTTGATTACATCTGCAGAGACACCCATTTACAAATAAGATTTCCTTCATAGGTAAGAGGGGATTAGACCTCAGTGTATCTTTTGTGGGGACAGTTCCACCCACAATACTTAAAAGTTTATATTCCTGATTTGGGACAAGATACTTTTGAAGAATTTTAGTGAACACACATCCAATAAAATATTTAATGGCAGGAGATCATTGCTTGTTAATATGACCGAGTTTTTGCTTAATTACCATAGTCTCTAATCTTGAAAACATGTTTGTACCTTCTGAATTATGAACTGCTTAATGAATAATTACTATTTTAGTCATTAATCTGAGGATTTAGGAACCAAAATATTAATCTAACTTAAATGTCATGCTAATAAATGAAGTAGTCATATTTACCACTCTCATGTATATCTAATACGTTCATATTTTGCCTATATGATTATATATGGAAGTTATGGACATTACTAGTAGAGTAAAACTTGGAGTTACATAAGTAGAATTATTATAATTGTGAATCCTATTATAATTGGAACATAGTAATAATTGCTCTGAATATAATGTAATCAGATCATCTAAATGGGTTTTTTTCCTACCCATAGAAGTGTACTAATGACTCTCAGCAAACCTATCTTAACTGCAAATTTATGCAAAACAAAGCCACACAGGAAAAAAAGTAAATTCCTGGGGTATTGTGGGCAGTCAACAAATTTGGGAGGAAGAAAAGGGAGATGTGCATAGTACTTTATTTTCTATATTTCATAAGAATAGTTCTACAAGTAATTATTTACTAATTCATTTTAAAAAGATATTCAGGAAATGGCTTGCCATTTTGATGTTTAATATGTTCATCCTGAAATTATAAAATAATAATAATTTGATTACCCATGTAAATAATCCAAGTGGAATTTTACCTGTTAAGTTTTCCCTTTTTTCCAGTAGCACACATTGTAAAATCTAACACCTTCAACTTAGGGCAAATAGAAGCAGTAAATACAGCAAATTTAAAGGGGAAAAAAGGGATGTGAGTAGTAAGTGTAGGTGGGGTCTTGTTACTCAGAAAGATAAGGCTATTTTTATACAGTTTAAGAAAAAAAATGTAAGTGAAAGGGCTTCATTTTATGAACGACTTAATGATTTATTTTGAACTATAATTCTAGATAGTCTGCACTTTACTGTGTTAACAAAGGAATTTTATACTCTAAAAATCTCTGCCAGCCAGCTACATTGGCATATGCCTATAATCCTAGTGACTCAGGAGGCTAAGGCAGGAGGATTACAAGTTCCAAGTTAGCCTCAGGAGTTTAATAAGACCCTCAGCAACTTAGTGTGAACCTGTCACAAAGTAAAAAATAAAAAGGACTGGAAATGTAGCTCAGTGGTAGAGGGATTTAATGTAGCTCAGTGGTAAAGGGATTTCATTCCCCAGTACCTAAATAAATAAATGTCTCTGCCATTAACAATAAAGTGGTTGGGACTGGGGGAATATCTCAGTGATAGTGCACTTGTCTGCACTATCTTCATTTTATTTATTTATTTATTTGTTTACGTGGTGCTGAGAATCGAACCCAGTGCCTCACACATTTGAGGCAAGTGCTCAACCACTGAGCTACAACCCCAGCCCTGAGTTTTCTTAATAGCAATAAATGATAAATTTGTTGAGGTGGGAAGCTAGAATAATGGTGGAATTTCAGCATATGGAAAAGCAATATAATATTATGATTAAAAGTTACCAGTTTTTCCCACTTAGTAGATAATGTGACTCTGAGCAAGTCACTTACTTAACACCACCAGTTTCCCTAGCCATAAAGATAGTGATATAATCACTCCTCCTACTTATGGTTTCACTTTCCACATTTTTAGTTACCTTCCATCAAATATAATACAGAAATATTAAGTGGAAAATTCCAGAAATAAATAATTCCTAAGTTTTAAATTTTATGCCCTTCTGAATAGTGTGAGGAAATATTGTACCATCCTTCTCCATCCAGTCTGGATGTGAGTCATCTCATTGTCCAGTGTGTCTAGGCTGTGTAAGTTAGCCCTTTAGTCAACTTAGTTACCATTTTGGTTATTAGAACATTATCCCAGTACTTATGTTTAAGTAACCCTTTTTGAGAGAGAATAAGAGACCACATTTACAACTTTTATTATCACATATTGTTAGAATTGTTCTATTTTATTGCCAATCTCTTACTGTGACTGGTTAAAATTCACCATAGATGTGTATAGGAAAAACAGTACATATATAGGTTTCAGTACTATTCATGGTTTCACGCAGTTCCTTGGAGGGAATGAATGTATCCTTAACTGATAAGGGGAACTACTGTACCTATTTATCATGTCAGTGCCCTCCAGCCAATAACCACCAGGAATGTACCTACAGTTGAACAAGTTGCAGTGGTAGTTTTAACATCTGAAAATCTTTCATCGATAACCCAGGAACATAGAATAAGTTAGTGTTCAGACAAATATAACCAGGTGTCTACATAAGTACATCCTGATGGTAGGAGTGTTTGGATAAGTATCTATTACAACACGAGTGAGCCAGTTTTATGTTCCCTAAGATGGATGGATACCTTGAGTAGAGTTAGTTCTCACAGAGAAAATTGAAGTGTGTCTGAGGAGAACTGTTTCTGGATAGCCCCATTAGGGTCCCTTGGATAATGTGTGCTGATGGGACTATAATGACTTCAGCAGAAGCATTTTGATGATGTGAGATCAAGGTCCAATTTTTACAGGACTGAGGGTTAGGATAATGATATGAAGGAAACTTAAATACCAGAGGGACCTATAAAAGGAAATCTCCTTCTGAGGTGTCTAAGGAAGAGCTATTAAATTTTTGTAAGCCAGATCAGATGAGGGATAATAGAGCCAATGATCTGTTAAAATTCAGAGCAGTAACTGTGATGGGGTAGAGGTGGGGACAACAGTCTTGTTTTTCCTTGGTCACAGAAGGAGATCTTTAGCTGGGCACGGTGGCACATGCCTGTAATCCCAGAGGCTCAGGACGCTGAGGCAGGAAAATCACAGTTCAAAGCCAGCCTCAGCAGGTAGCGAGGCCCTAAGCAATTTAGCAAGATCCTGTCTCAAAAATGAGAAATAAAAAGGGCTAAGGATGTGACTCAGTGGTTAAAGCAATCCTGGGTTTGATCCTGGGTACCAAAAAAACAAAAAAGGAGATCTTAGAAAAAAATGATAGGATAGCCGGGGCCCAGTGGCACACACCTATAATCCCAGCAGCTCAGGAGGCTGAGGCAGGAGGTTCATGAGTTCAAAGCCAGCCTCAGCAACGAAGGCACTAAGAAAAGAATGACACCCAGTCTCTAAATAAAATACAAAATAGGGCTCAGGGTGTGGCTCAGAGGTCAAGTACTCCTGAGTTCAATTCCCGGTACCAAAAAAAAAAATTATATATATATATAAAAGATGGTGCTGAAAGCTTATATTAAACTGTAATAGGCAGGTCTAGTAGTAAAATAAAGAATCAGAAATGCTGAAAAATCAGCAAATAAATTAATCTAGTTTCATTGTCTTGGGTGGAAGCCATCCTTTTTTTAAGATAGTTTCCTCTGGTGAATCCCTCAGAATCCAAACTTACGTCTTCCAGTGGAATGGATAATAGAGGAGTAAGGAAGATCTGATGAATGGCTTTTAGGTTGGGAAATAAGAAACCAGTAACCAACATCTTGAAGTTTCATGGCTGAGTCAATTGTTAACAACTTGGTCAGTTCCTTGCCTTGTCATGATAAGGACAAAAATTTTCCTATCTTTTCCAGAAAATCAGAATTAACAGGAAGATCATATATTAGAAATGTCCCTGATACTTCCTCTTAAAAATTACCATTCTAATGTTTGTATACTGTTAATGCATCTCTAACAAATAATCTTGTTCTTAATCAAAAACTCCCCCAAAGTGGCCCCTTATGATTTCAAATTATCTTTGGTGAAATTGCATCAGTTGAGAGATAAATGTACAAGTTATTGTTACATGAGAAAAAAACATGAAGGGAACAGATATTTGGCCTGGAAAAATGTAGTTTTGGATTGAGATGACCCATAAAAGCTACAACAATTCATTCATAAGAATAATTCTGTGTAACTTTTTCCTTTTTTTTATTGTTGGTTGTTCAAAACATTACATAGTTCTTGACATATCATATCTCACACTTTGATTCGAGTGGGTTATGAACTCCCATTTTTACCCCGTATACAGATTGCAGAATCACATCAGTTACACTTCCATTGATTTACATATTGCCATACTAATGTCTGTTGTATTCTGCTGCCTTTCCTATCCTCTACTCTCCCCCCTCCCCTCCCCTCCCCTCTTTTCTCTCTACCCCCTCTACTGTAATTCATTTCTCCCCCTTGTATTATTTTTCCTTTTCCCCTCACTTCCTCTTGTATGTAATTTTGTATAACCCTTAGGGTCTCCTTCCATTTCCATGCAATTTCCCTTCTCTCTCGCTTTCCCTCCCACCTCTCATCCCTGTTTAATGTTAATCTTCTTCTCATGCTCTTAGTCCCTACTCTGTTCTTAGTTACTCTCCTTATATCAAAGAAGACATTTGGCATTTGTTTTTTAGGGATTGGCTGGCTTCACTTAGCATAATCTGCTCTAATGCCATCCATTTCCCTCCAAATTCTATGATTTTGTCATTTTTTAATGCAGAGTAATACTCCATTGTGTATAAATGCCACATTTTTTTTTATCCATTCATCTATTCAAGGGCATCTAGGTTGGTTCCGCAGTCTTGCTATTGTCAATTGTGCTGCTATGAACATCGATGTAGCAGTGTCCCTGTAGCATACTCTTTTTAGGTCTTTAGGGAATAGACCAAGAAGGGGAATAGCTGGGTCAAATGGTGGTTCCATTCCCAGCTTTCCAAGAAATCTCCATACTGCTTTCCAAATTGGTTGCACCAATTTGCAGTCCCACCAACAATGAACAAGTGTACCCTTTTCCCCACATCCTCGCCAGCACTTGTTGTTGTTTGACTTCATAGTGGCTGCCAATCTTACTGGAGTGAGATGGTATCTTAGGGTGGTTTTGATTTGCATTTCTCTGACTGCTAGCGATGTTGAGCATTTTTTCATGTACTTGTTGATTGATTGTATGTCCTCCTCTGAGAAGTGTCTGTTCAGGTCCTTGGCCCATCTGTGTAACTTTTTCTTTCCAGAGCTTGATTCTTTGTTTCAGAGTTGTCATGGACCAGGAGCCAGACCAAAAACCCTCCTGATTCTGGGCATGTGACACTATTAGTTAAGCATTTGTTAGGAATACAAAGATAAAAATGAAGAATTTCTTAAAAGGTTTTTAATATCTTTGTTGAAGTATAACTAACATGCCATAAAATTTTACCTGTTTAAAGTGCACTATGGTGTTTCATATGTTTAGAGAATTGTATAGCCATCCCACAGTATAAGTTTATAATATTTTGATTACCCTAAAAGGAAACCTTGTACCCATTAAGAATGCCTTCTTATTCCCTCACAGCCCCACTCTCTCATCACTAGGTAGCCATTAATATATTGTAAATAGATTTATCTATTCAATATACTTTATGTAAATGTGATCATGCAGTAGGTAGTCTTTTCCGACTGGCTTCTGTCCTTACCGTGATTTTTTTAGTTCATCCATGTAGTACTGTAGTACTTTTTAAAATTTGGAAATGGTTTTGAGAGTCACAGATCTAATTCAGCCTGCAGGGCTGGTTCTAATCAAGCCCATGTTCATGCTCTCGTTATAGTTTATTCCTCAGCAGATACAGCATAGGAACACTTACACCAAGGGGCAACAAATCTGATTGAATAACCAAAATAATCCCAAAGACCTTATTTCTAGGAGAACCAAATAAATTCAACAGTAAAGGACTTCATTGAAATATTTAGCTGAGTTCAGCTTGAATTTATCCTCTAGCCAAGGGCAGGTTACACTTCAAAAGGTATTTCAGATCTATATTCTGTTATCAATAGTCCTAGTGCAAGGCAGTAGGAATTTAAGCAGAATCTTGATGAGACTTCCATTTCTGTTAGTGCCCTATAGCCAACAGTCACTTATAATTGAGCAAGTTGAGTTTATTGTCATTTGCAAGGGAGATCACACACTATGGGATTTTTAGGGCTTCTCAGTGAGAGGGTATTAGAAAAGATGTAGCAGAGGATTTGAGCTTGTGTTAGGTGATTTTAGGAGGGATTTCAGGAAGTCAGGTTTTCTTAGTACTTCTTATATCAGAAAGTAGGGATTATTCTATGAACAAGGTCCTAATGAATATTACCTAGAAATGCAGACTGAAGTACAACAACATCAATAGTGACTAAGCTGGTAAGGAGGGGATGTTGGTATTTTTGTTATTGCATGGTGATTTTGGTTTTGCCTATGTTTGAACAGTAATGTTGGGGGTTGGGGGGGTTCTTGCTTAATAAGGCTCACAGAGTAACCTAGTCTGATATTGGTGTTCCATGAGACTGTTTATGTCCAACAGGAGAACACCATCGCTTAGTTTTTTGTTTTTTTTTATTGGTTGTTCACAACATTACAAAGCTCTTGACATATCATATTTCATACATTAGATTGAAGTGGGTTATGAACCCCCAATTTTACCCCAAATGCAGATTGCAGAATCACGTCGGTTACACATCCACAATTTTACATAATGCGCTATTAGTAATTGTTCTATTCTGCTACCTTTCCTAACCCCTACTATCCCCCCTCCCCTCCCCTCCCAACTTCTCTCTCTACCCCATCTACTGTAATTCATTTCTCTCTTTGTTTATTTTCCCATTCCCCTCACAGCCTCTTATATGTAATTTTGTTTAGCAATGAGGGTCTCCCTTCATTTCCATGCAATTTCCCTTTTCTCTCCCTTTCCCTCCCATCTCATGTCTCTGTTTAATGTTAATCTTTTCTTCCTACTCTTCCTCCCTGCTCTGTTCATAGTTGCTCTCATTATATCAAAGAAGACATTTGGTATTTGTTTTTTAGGGATTGGCTAGCTTCACTAAGCATAATCTGCTCTAGTGCCATCCATTTCCCTGCAAATTCTATGATTTTGTCATTTTTTATTGCTGCATAGTACTCCATTGTGTATAGATGCCACATTTTTTTTATCCATTCATCTATTGAAGGGCATCTGGGTTGGTTCCACAGTCTAGCTATTGTGAATTGTGCTGCTATGAACATCGATGTGGCAGTATCCCTGTAGCATGCTCTTTTAAGGTCTTCAGGGAATAGTCCGAGAAGGGCAATAGCAGGGTCAAATGGTGGTTCCATTCCCAGCTTTCCCAGGAATCTCCAAACTGCTTTCCAAATTGGCCGCACCAATTTGCAGTCCCACCAGCAATGTACAAGTGTACCCTTTTCTCCACATCCTTGCCAGCACTTGTTGTTGTTTGACTTCATAGTGGCTGCCAATCTTACTGGAGTGAGATGGTATCTTAGGGTGGTTTTGATTTGCATTTCTCTGACTGCTAGAGATGGAGAGCATTTTTTCATGTACTTGTTGATTGATTGTATATCCTCCTCTGAGAAGTGTCTGTTCAGGTCCTTGGCCCATTTGTCGATTGGGTTATTTGTTATCTTATTGTCTAATTTTTTGAGTTCTTTGTATATTCTGGATATTAGGGCTCTATCTGAAGTGTGAGGCGTAAAAATTTGTTCCCAGGATGTAGGCTCCCTATTTACCTCTCTTATTGTTTCCTTTGCTGAGAAAAAACTTTTAAGTTTAATTAAGTCCCATTTGTTGATTCTAGTTGTTAACTCTTGTGCTATGGGTGTCCTATTAAGGAATTTGGAGCCCGACCCCACAATCTGTAGATCAGAGCCAACTTTTTCTTCTATCAGACGCAGAGTTTCTGATTTGATATCAAGCTCCTTGATCCATTTTGAGTTAACTTTTGTGCATGGCGAGAGAAAGGGATTCAGTTTCATTTTGTTGCATATGGATTTCCAGTTTTCCCAACACCATTTGTTGAAGATGCTATCCTTCCTCCATTGCATGCTTTTAGCCCCTTTATCAAATATAAGATAGTTGTAGCTTTGTGGATTAGTCTCTGTGTCCTCTATTCTATACCATTGGTCCACCCGCCTGTTTTGGTACCAGTACCATGCTGTTTTTGTCACTATTGCTCTGTAATATAGTTTGAAACCTGGTATCGCTATACCGCCTGATTCACACTTTCTGCTTAGAATTGCTTTTGCTATTCTGGGTCTTTTATTTTTCCATATGAATTTCATGATTGCTTTATCTATTTCTACAAGAAATGCCGTTGGGATTTTGATTGGCATTGCATTAAATCTATAGAGAACTTTTGGTAATATCGCCATTTTGATGATGTTAGTTCTGCCTATCCAAGAGCAGGGTATATTTTTCCATCTTCTAAGATCTTCTACTTCTCTCTTTAGGGTTCTGTAGTTTTCATTGTATAAATCTTTCACCTCTTTTGTTAGGTTGATTCCCAAGTATTTTATTTTTTTTGAGGATATTGTGAATGGAGTGTTTTTCCTCATTTCCATTTCAGAAGTTTTGTCGCTGATATATAGAAATGCCTTTGATTTATGCGTGTTGATTTTATATCCTGCCACTTTGCTGAATTCATTTATTAGTTCTAGTAGTTTCTTTGTAGACCCTTTTGGGTCTTCTAGGTATAGAATCATGTCATCTGCAAATAGTGATAATTTAAGTTCTTCTTTTCCAATTTTTATGCCTTTAATTTCTTTCGTCTGTCTAATTGCTCTGGCCAGTGTTTCGAGAACTATATTGAATAGAAGTGGAGATAGAGGGCATCCCTGTCTTGTTCCGGATTTTAGAGGGAATGCCTTCAACTTTTGTCCATTCAGAATGATGCTAGCCTGAGGCTTAGCATAGATAGCTTTTACAATGTCAAGGTAAGTTCCTGTTATCCCTAGTTTTTCTAATGTTTTGAACATAAAGGCATGCTGTACTTTGTCAAATGCTTTCTCTGCATCTATCGAGATGATCATATGGTTCTTATCTTTAGTCTATTGATGTGGTGAATAACATTTATTGATTTCCGTATGTTGAACCATCCTTGCATCCCAGGGATGAATCCTACTTGATCATGGTGCACTATTTTTTTGATGTGTTTTTGTATTCGATTCGCCAGAATTTTATTGAGGATTTTTGCATCTAGGTTCATTAGAGATATTGGTCTGTAGTTTTCTTTCTTTGAGGTGTCTTTGTCTGGTTTCGGGATCAGGGTGATGTTGGCCTCATAGAATGAATTTGGAAGGGCTCCCTCTTTTTCTATTTCCTTAAATATCTTGAAAAGTATTGGTATTAATTCTTCTTTAAAGGTTTTGTAAAACTCCGCTGTATACCCATCCGGTCCTGGGCTTTTCTTGGTTGGTAGTCTTTTGATGGCTTCTTCAATTTCATCCATTGATATTGGTCTGTTCAGATTGTGTGTATCCTCCTGACTCAGTCTGGGCAAATCATATGACTTAAGAAATGTATCAATGTCTTCACTATCCTCTATTTTATTGGAATATAGGTTTTCAAAATAATTTCTAATTGTCTTCTGTATTTCTGTAGCATCTGTTGTGATATTGCCTTTTTCATCCCGTATGTTAGTAATTTGAGTTCTCTCTCTTCTTCTCTTCGTTAGCATGGCTAAAGGTCTGTCGATCTTATTTATTTTTTCGAAGAACCAACTTTTAGTTTTGTTAATTTTTTCAATAGTTTCTTTTGTTTCAATTTCATTGATTTCCGCTCTGATTTTAATTATTTCTTGCCTTCTGCTACATTTGCTGTTGTTTTGCTCTTCCTTTTCTAGGGCTTTGAGTTGGAGTGTGAGCTCATTTATTTGTTGGTTTCTTCTTTTTTTGAGGAATGACCACCAGGTGATGAATTTTCCTCTTAAAACTGCTTTCATTGTGTCCCATAGATTCCGATATGTTGTGTCTGTATTTTCGTTTATCTCTATGAATTTTTTGATTTCCTCCTTTATGTCTTCTGTAACGCATTGATCATTCAGTAATATATTGTTCATTTTCCATGTGATGTAGGATTTTTCCTTCCTTCTTTTATCATTGATTTCCAGTTTCATTCCATTATGATCAGATAAAATGCATGGTATTATCTCCACCCCTTTATATTTACTGAGGGTTGCCCTATGGCATAATATATGGTCTATTTTTGAGAAGGATCCATGTGCTGCTGAGAAAAAAGTATATCCATTTGATGATGGTTGATATATTCTATATAAGTCAGTTAAGTCTAGGTTATTGATTGTGGTATTGAGTTCTATAGTTTCTTTATTCAACTTTTGTTTGGAGGATCTATCCAATGGTGAGAGAGGTGTGTTGAAGTCTCCCATAATTATTGTGTTGTGGTCTATTTGATTCTTGAATTTGAGGAGAATTTGTTTTATGAATGTCGCAGCACCATTATTTGGTGCGTAAATATTGATAATTGTTATGTCTTGTTGGTGAATGGTTCCTTTTAACAGTATATAATGACCTTCTTTATCCCTTTTGATTAACTTAGTCTTGAAGTCGATTTTATTCGATATGAGGATGGCCACCCCTGCTTGCTTGCGAGGACCGTGTGCGTGGTATATTTTTTCCCATCCTTTCACCTTCAGCCTGTGTATGTCTTTTCCAATCAGATGTGTCTCCTGGAGGCAGCATATTGTTGGATTTGTTTTTTTAATCCATGATACCAGCCTATGTCGCTTTATTGGAGAGTTTAAGCCATTAACATTCAGAGTTACTATTGATATGTGGTTTGAACTTCCATCCATGTTTGATTGTTTATCCTTTTTTTAAAAAATTTTTTTAGTTTGTTTCTCCATAATTGTCTTTCCCCTCGCCCTCTGTCTTTACTGAGGCACTTCCCACTGATGGTTTTGGTTATTGTTTTTCATTTCTTCTTGTAGTGTTTTCTCAAAATGCTTTGCAATGCTGGTTTTCTGGCTGCAAATTCTTTTAACTTTTGTTTATCATGAAAGATTTTTATTTCGTTGTCATACCTGAAGCTTAATTTTGCTGGATACAGAATTCTTGGTTGGTATCCATTGTCTTTCAGTGTTTGAAATACATTGTTCCATGATCTTCTTGCTTTCAGTGTCTGTGATGAAAAATCCGTTGTTAACCGTATTGGTTTACCCCTAAATGTAATCTGTCTCCTTTCTCTTGTAGCTTTTAATATTTTCTCTTTGTTCTGTATATTGGATATCTTCATAACAATGTGTTTTGGCGTTGGTCTACTGTGATTTTGTGTGCTCGGTGTCCTGTATGCATCTTCAATTTGTATATCTGTTTCCTTTTTTATTTCTGGAAAGTTTTCTGTAATTATTTCATTCAGCAGGTTTCTCATTCCCTTGGTTTGAATCTCTGTACCTTCTTCTATCCCGATGACTCGTAAGTTTGGTTTCTTCATGTTATCCCATAACTCTTGGATGTTTTTCTCGTGATTTTTTACCAGCCTTTCTGAGTTGGCTAGACTCTTTTCAAGATGGTATATTTTGTCTTCATTATCTGACGTTCTGGTTTCTACTTGCTCCACTCTGTTGGTGATACTCTCAATTGAGTTTTTAATTTGGTTTATCGTTTCCTTCATTTCTAGAATTATTGTTTGATTATTTTTTATCATCTCTATCTCCTGATAAAGATGCTTAACTTCTTCTTTTATCTGTTTATGAAATTCATTCTCAATGTGTTCTTTCACTGCTTGGATTTGCTGTCTTGTATCCTCTTTAAGGTTCCATTCCATCTGTCTAAGGTGTTCCTTGAGTTCTTTATATGACCATTTTTCTGATGACTCTAGGTCCTCCTGAGTATTTAGGCTGTCCTGCATTGTTTGTACTCCTTTTCTTCCTTGCTTTTTCAAGCTCCTCATGTTACTTCTTGTTCTGTTTGACTGCTGAGTTACTGTTTACTCCTATAAATTTATTTGATGCTTGGGAGGAAAGGTATTAGAAGGGAAGGGAAGAAATCACTAGAGAGAATGAGAGTAAGCAGGTAGAATTCAAGGAAGGGGGAATAAGAAAATTGAAAAGAAATGAAAAGACAAAAGAAGAAAAAAAATAGGAAATAAAAAAAGAAAAAATTTTTTTAAAAAAATAATAATAAAAAAATTAAAATTAAAATTAGAAGAAAAAAATTTTAAAAAAATTGTAAAAAAATTTAAAAAACAACAAGAACGAAAAATGAAAATGAAAGAAAAAACCCAAATCAAAAAAAAGAGGGAAAAAAAAACTAATAAATGCCTTCTTAGAGTTTGATTAACTTCTCTTCCAGTAGATGGCGCTGTGCCCACCGGGTCAAGTTTCTCCTGTCAATACGCGGGAACCAATCACTGTGCAGCAGCTCCTCCCAGACTGGGCGAGTCTCCAATCCTGAGTGCCTAGGGCCTCCTCTTGTGTCTAGTCATTTCCCACTTTTTCTTTAGCCAGGCACCTCTCACCACAATACTGGCTACACGCCAGGTCTGCTGCTCCCAGGAGCCCTGTTTTCATGAACGACTGGGCACACTCTTCCAGTTTGCCATTCCCTCAGACCTTAAGTTTGTAGAGCTTGGGGCTGAGAATCCTCAGCGGATTTTACTTGCCCTCCAGTATCCACTTCCCGGTAGCTGGTGCAAGAGACCTCAGCAGTCAGCCCTGGTGGGAGCGGTAGGCGGGTCCGCACCACCTCTGATTCCCTCGGGCTGGCTGTAGCACTCACGGGAGAGCTGGGAGGGGCCCTTAAGGTTTTCCTGATGTGTGGAGAGGGAAGGTTATGGGATCACACCATCGCTTAGTTTTGAGTGCCAGGCCAACTCCTGAGTGATTGAGTGGCCAGGTCCTGAATGTGAGAAGCTACTTTCTCTTTTTCAAGTATCAAGTAGGATATTTTTGAAAACATGTAGAACAGTGCCTAGCACATAGTCAGTGCTCTGTAGGAGATAACCAATATAATTATTTCTCATTACCAGAGGGTTTAAACATCTTGAGTACCTACCTAAACAGTGGTAGCAGCAGTGTGTGTTTGATACAACAGAAATTGTCATATCAAGTTGATTGTCATTATAAATCAGCTTTACTGTTTCACAAGGTGAAAGGGTCCGTTCAGAATTCTTAGCCTTCTCACTATCCCTGAAGAAAGGAAACTTTTTCTTTTTGTAGTGCTATGTATTCAATCCAGGGCCCTCATGCATTGTAGGCAAGCATTTTACCACTGAGCTATATCACGTCACCCCCCCCCCACATCTAGAAACTTTATTTTAATAACTTAAGAAGCATCACTATCACCTCAGAAAAGTAATAACATCTGCAGTTAAGTCAGTGTAAGTTAAATTCTAGTTCATGTAATTTACTGTGTTGTCACTGGCATCTCAAGGAAAAGATTTGATAAAATTTATTTTTACTGATAGTTGCATAAGTCATAACACTTTTTTATATTATAACTTTCACAGTATGGGTAGACTCTAAAGCCTGTGTTTTAACTCAGTTTAACTTGGAGTGTCTTCATGTTGTTTTTGTTTTTAGCTTTTGGTAAGGGGAAAGTGTTTTTGTTTTAATTTTTGCATCCCCAGTATCCATTGAATTAGGGATCTAGTAGCCAATGTTTTGATGACATTTTAAGCATGTTGAAATGGATTTTTTGTTGTTGTTTTATATGTATTTTGTACCCCCATTTAGTTCCTTTTTGACCCGCTTTTTAAACAAACCCTTGACAATTCTAGAATCAATCCAAAAACAGAGTGGTCTTTATTTCCCTCTCACCAAGATTTCACTCACTCTTAGAAGTAATATAACCTGCCTGATAGTAAGAAATAAAATGCCAATTAAGAGTCTTCCTGTCCTCCCCTTATCGACCTCCAGGTGGGTTTTGTTTTATTTTGGCATAAACTACAATACCTACAATTTCCTGTAAGCTTCTGTACTGTCTTTACTCTGATTAAGTTCCAGATCTATAAAGTAAGTTTTTGTGTTCGTGGTGACAAAAGTTCAACTATTGGGACTTTTGTAGTTTTTATCCTAAGACAAATTGAAATGTTAGTGTTTAGTTCTCTTTTTTGTTCGTTTGCTTTGTTTTATTTAAGGAAAAAAAGTGAGAATGGAAAGATTGAGAAGTAAGCAGTTCGTTCTTCAACAAAAGACAGCATCTGGTTCTCTACCCATCTGGAATGAAAACAAATCAGAAGGATCAGGGATAAGTTGGATAAGTAGACATAGGGGACAAACATAAATGTTATTTGATAATAAGGGAAAGAGGAAAAGTAAAAGGCATGCACAGAAATGCTAAACACACCAGTAAGGTAGAACGGGATACAGTTCAGAATGAGTGTAGAAGCAAGTAGTCCTGTCTGCTTTCAAAAGCCTCTGAGTATTTCCGTGTATTAGAACATAGTATAATAACTGGTGACCTTGATGGTTTTCCATGAATCATCAAGAACAAAAACTAAATTATATTTCGTATTATGTAAAAAGGCAAGGTAAATTGTAGCCCTGTAACAAATTTTCCAGCACAAATGATCGAGTAATTTTGGATGCCTTAAGAGGGATTAGGTTAGTTTTTTTAAAAAATCTTACTTAAATGGAAAATGTACTTGTTTCCAAATAATGCCAGCTAATTCAAGTGTTCCAAAAGGAAAAACTGAAGTATTGGATTGTAAATTTTCATCAGGAGTAAATTTTATCCTATGTATGCTAACAGATGATATTAATTAAATGTTCACATGTATATAGTATTATACAAACTGTTACAATTAGTACATTTTAACTTTCATTAAAATATTGTAACCAAAATTTGTTTACAATTAAGAAAGTAGACCTTTTCGGAAGCTCAGATTTGTCCATTTGATGAACAAATCAGACAGTAAAGAAATTGATTGCAGATAGTAAAGAAAAAACTAAGTTTTTTACCTGATGAGGGTAGGTCGTTTGGATCCACTGTCCCTAGTACAAACAACAGATTGTTGATATATATATAATTTTTTTTAAAACAGACCACCCTAAAAGTATTTGAAAACCTGAAAGATGGTCAAGAAGATGCCAGGTTAAATTAGAGGGGGAGGGGACCTTGAGCCAAACAGATCACATTATCAGCATTAAAACAAGTTTAATACTTTGCCAAACATTTGCCAAGCAAATGCCAGGTCCAAATTCATCAGAGAATAAGGGGAATGAAAGCCAAAGTCCAGAGAGCATGTGAAGATTGAAAGTTGCTACCACACATTAAGAAGGGACCTCAAAGGTACTAACTAACTAAAACTAGACCTGCTCCCCATCCTTCAGTCTCTGGTGCACTATAGGAAGACTGCCTTGCCAGTGGCAGACATGTCTGAGAAATTATGGTCACTACTAGCCCACTTGCACATTTACATCCTGGTTATACCTAGTGTGACTAGGCCAAGGAGTCTCAAAGAGTGACTTGTTTTAAGTCAAGCTCCCCAGGAGCTTAGCAGAAGCAGGCATAAATCTTCTCTGGAAGAAGCATATTTATCCCAACCTCAGCAAATCAATCCCCTACAAATTATTATAAAGGGTAGAAACCACTGTCAAAAATAACCAGGGCACATAAGAAACAAGGCAAATAGAGAACCACTAACAGGGAAATTTTAAAACAGCAAAAATAAATTGGCATTGTCAATTAGCATGGTTTTCAGACATATAAAACAAATATACTTATTCAGTTTAACAAAATTAATAATCTTAATAATTGCAGAAAACAGTAAACTAAAAAGTTAACATAGCAAATTTGAGTGGGGGTGAAAAGGAAAAAAATAACCAAAATAAAAATCTCAGTGAACATTTTGGCAATAGATGGGATTTAGCAAAAGAGAATTCAGAACCAGAGGATAAATTAGAAGAAATTATTTGAATGCTGCAAGGAGAGACATGGTAGAAGAGATTACAGTGGAGAAGAGAAGAAGTGTGAAGGATGCAAATGTAGATTTGATAAAAGTCCTGAAAGGAAAAGAGAGTGGCTGAGGATTTTCAAGAATTAATGAAAGATATCAGTTGGTCAGATGCCAGCAAATCACAAATCAGGAATAATAAAAAGAAAACACAAACTAGAGACATCATAGAGAAAATTCTTCAGAAAAAAATTTTTAATGACAAATTACCTTGAAAAGAAGAATATCTGACTTTTCAATATCAAAAAACAGTGCAATGATATTCAAGTGTTCCGAAAGAAAATAACTGCTGATGTAGATTTCTACACACTGTGAAATCTTTCAAGAATGAAAGTGAAAGACATTTTTAAAGAAACACAATTATCAGCTAATCACTAAAGAAGCTTCTTAAAGATGGACAACAGACAGAAGTAAAAGTAAACACAGAATTTCTCATAAATAAGAAATGAAGAGCAAAAGGAAGAGGTAAATATGTGAATAAATGTAAGTAAACATTGCTCATATAAGAGAGCAGTAATGCCTTGTGGGGCCCTAATCAGAACAAACACCTAAAATATCAGACAATAATTATTAAATTGCAGAATGGGAACAGGTAGAAAATAGTTAAAACCACCAAGATCCTTGTATTATCAGGAAGAAGTAAAGGTTTTGATTAACTTTAGACTTAAATAAGTACATACCTAATTTTTTTTTTTCTTGCACTATGGTTACAACTTAGGAAACCAGGGCCTGACCCAGAATGTGTATAATTTCTATGGTAATAGTAAAAAAAAAAAAAAAAAAAAGGAAAATATTATATAATTTCCAAACTAATAGAAGAGAGAAATGGAATGACCATTAACATTTGTATTCAACAAACTGATTCTAAAATGTATATTAAAATGAAAGGTCCAGAAACAAAATGTTCAGGAAGCAAATGAACTCAGAGGACTCGCTGTACTTGAGATCAAGATTTATTATGAAGCTCTGATAACTGAAGATGGGCTTTAATGCAAGGACAGATCAGCAGATGGAACTAAAGAGAACCTGAAAACAGACAGATGTACTTATGTATGGTTGATATACTACAGAGATGACACTGCAAAGAAGAGAAAGAGACTTTTCAATAAATGCACTTGGTTACAAAATCAACTCCAGATGGATTTTTTTAAAAGGCCTAAATATCAAAGGCAACACATAAATCTTCTGTGATAATTTGAGATAGGAAAAGATTTTTTAATAAGACCAAAAACCATAGCCATAAAGGAAAAGATTAATAAATTTAATTAAAATTTAAAATCTTTGGCCATCAGAAGACCCATAAAAAGATAAGCCATTGATGGAGAAATATATTTGTAGCATCTGTTACTGACAAAAGGTCTTGTATCCAAAATATGAAAAAAAAAAAAAAGTGATGAAAAGCAAGACATCTCAGTAGCAAGACTGGCATTTCACAAAGGTAGAGTTTCAATAAATACATGAAATGTTTCTCAACTTCACTTGTAAGAAAGAAAATGAAAAACAATGAAATATGTGGTAAGTATTCACAAAATTTGCAAAATTTTTCAAATCCAACAGTACTGAGTGTTGGTGTGAATGTGGAGCAATACAACTGTCATTAAATGCTGGTAGTTTAAAGCATTGAAAAAGAGTTGAGCATTTTCTAATAAAGGTAACCTAGCAATCCCATTCCTAAGTATATACCCTAGAGAAAAAGCATGGACTTAAGTTAAATGTATTAATAGTGCAAGAATAGTCACAGCAACATTGTTCATAATAGCTTGAAACTTCATCAAAAGTAAAATAGAGACTGGGGTTGTGGCTTAGTGGCAGAGCGTTTGTCTAGCATTTGTGAGGTACTTGTTCAATTCTCAGCACCGCATATATAAATAAAGGTCTATTGACTATATGTATACACACACACACAAACATATATATACACACATGCATATACTTTTTTTTTTTAAGGCAAAATGGATGAGTCAAGCCTGGTAGTGGCTTGAGAGACTGAGGCAGGAGGATCACAAGTTCAGAACCAGCCTCAACAACTTAGTGAAGTCCTAAGCAACTTAGTGTGAAACCCTATCTTTAAAAAGAGGGGGGTTGTAGATATAGTTCAGTGATAAAGCACCTCTGGGTTCAATCCCCAGTGCCTCCCACAATAAAAAAGTAAAATGGAGAAATTCTTAATATTCTGCAATGATGAAAATAAACTTCAATTGTCAACATGAATGAGGCCACAGTGTTGAAGGAAACAAGCCATAAGAATACATACAGTGTGATTCATTTTATAATTATATCAAGTTTTATAACCAGGCAACCCTGAAATATATTGTTCATGGCAAGAGTTGGCAAACCTCTTTGAAGGCCAGCTAGTAGATAGTTGAGATTTAACTGCTATGGGGTCTTTTTTGCAACCACAGCTACCCTATACATAATGTGAGAGTAGCCCTAGACTGCCCATTGCTGTGTTCCAGCAAGAACTAATCCCTAACTTAAGGGTGCATGTATTTGAGATAAAAGTACTTTTTAAAGGAGGGAGTGGGGGAGGAAATGATAACCATATAAGACAAGCTTGTGAAGGAGGGTTTGTTGTTAGGGAAGAATAAATGGGAACTTCTAGAATGCCAGCAGTATTATCTTGTGACTTGTGTGGAGTTTCTTAGGTGTTTGCTTTGTATTTGAAATTTTTTAATATATATAGTTGTAAATGAACTTTTATTTTACTTATATGTGGTACTGAGACTTAAACCCAGGGCTTCACAGATGCTAGGCAAGTGCTCTACCACTGAGCTATAACCCCAGCCCCTGTATTTTAAATTTGTAGATACGAGTGAATGATTTGATTTGATGTTTTAAAAATAAAAATTGCACATGTACAACCAGAGAAAATGAAAAATTGTGCTCCATTTGTGTACTGTGAGTCAAAATGCATCTGCTGTCATGTATAACTAATTAGAACAAATAAATTTTTTTAAAGGTTAAAAAATTAAAATAAACAAAAATTGCAGCCAGGCCGGAGGATTGAAAGTTCAAAGCCTGCCTCAGCAACAATAAGGTGCTAAGCAACTCAGTGAGATCCTGTCTCAAAAAAAAAATACAAAAATAGGGTTGGGGATGTGTGGCTCAGTGTTCAAGTGTCCCTGAGTTCAATGCTTGGTACCAAAAACAATAAAATAAAAATTGCCAGTGCTTCCTTAAATAATAGTTAAATATCATTTAGTTTTATGTGAATTCTATTTTGCATTTAAATTACTCTGCTTGTTTTCTGAAAATTTTCTAAAGAATTTAAATAGTAATCTAAAGTTTGTCTTACATATTTCTTTTAAAATCATGTAAACATTTAATTAAAGTAAAAATATAATATAGAACACTACTGCTTTTGGTTAATCACTCAACATATTAATACTAGAAAATACATGTTAGAGGCATGGATAAGTGGTTTGCAAGTACTTTATTGGCTTATTTGCACCAAAGTATTGACAACTGTCCTCTTTTCATTCTTTTATTCACAGGCTCAGTAGATGAAGGCGTTACTGAGGGGTTGCCTACACTTCAAAGCACTTCTAGCACTAATGCTCATGCGGATGATGATGATCGGTTAGTTCTAATGTAATATGTGGTTTTCTTGTAAGGGTTGTGCTTACAACTCTAAATGTTTTATCTCAAAAGAGTATAAGAAATTTATCAGGACCTCGGGTATACTTTTCAGAGTAATGAGGTAGCATCATCACATTAGACTGCCTATAAAAGTTATAGATTTTTATTTTTGTCTTTCTGGCATTTCCAAAATTATCTAGTCCATTGCTTTAAATAGTATCTATATCAGAGGTTAGCAAACTATGTACCACAGGACAGTTCTAGCCTGCCATCTTTATTCTATAAATTAAGTATTAGAGGAATATAACCACATTATTTCTTATATATCATTGGTGGGTGGCAGAGTTAAGTGATTGGAACAGAGATCATATGGTATGCAAAGCCAAAATATTTACTATCTGGCCTGCTACAAAAACTGTACCAGTCCTGATCTGTATACCCTGGTTCCCAAGTCACTGTCTTCACTTGACCCTTCCTACTTATACATAGACATATAAGGGGGATTTCATACATAACACCAAGACAGAACTATTGATTTCTACTTCCTAAGTCCTCTTTCTTCTTTCTTTCACTTTTATCCCCCATTTTTTTTAAACACAATCTCAAAATTACTCATGATTTTTGCTTCCCTCTCCACTTTCTCTCTTATACTTAATCCTTAAGTTCTGTCAACTGTACCTCCAAAATATATCCCCAAGCCCCAGTCTATTTTTCCTCTCTATGCCATAACCACCCTAGTTTAAGTCATCACCATCTTCTGCCTCATCTGCTACAGTAACTTTCAAACTTGCCCCTGATTTCATTATTCCACAACTTTATTTGGAATAATGTGGTAGCCAAAATCATCTTTTTTTTAAAATCAGATTAGGTTGTGTTGCAAGCTGTGGATACTTGCTATTCTTCATTCATATTTAAAACCTAAAATTGCTTGCTCATTTTTGAATTTTGTTGTTTTGTGGTACTAGAAGGGAACCTGGGGCCTTGAACTTGCTGAGCAAGCTTTCCGTAACTGAGCTGTACTCTATAGCCCACTATGTCTTTTAAAACAACTGTGTGATACAACTTTTGCCTGCTCCAATGAAATCATTCTCCCTCTTGTATACTACATTCTAACCACATTGCCCTTTCAGTTCTTGAAATACCTCATATTTGTTCCTTCCTGCCTCTGGGCATTTTTGCCTCTCTATGTCCTTTACCTGAAATGCTTTCTTTTCTATTTACATTCATGTTGTTGGCTCCTTCTGGGCCTTCAGATCACTGTCTCAGTGTTGGTTATCAAGGAGGACTTTCCTGATAAACAGTCTAAACCAGCACCCCATCACTATTAGATCTTCATACTTTTATTCTCTGCTTTGATCATTTTCTTGATTATTGTTTGCCTCTCACCACGGAATATATATACCCCACTGAATAATTAAATTCCTCCTCATAGAGATTTCAGGACAATCTTAAAAATTATATTTGATGAAAAATTCAAAGGATTCAAAGAACCCAGTAAGGATTATTGTTCTTGGATAGCTAAATCCGGCTGAGATTATCAACCAGAATCATTTGCATGAAGTAATAAAAAGATAAATAAGCAGAAGTATGCCCAGATTCTGTAATTTCAAATATTACTCAGTTCTTCTGTTGTTTATTAAATATGGTACTGAATGATAGGCATATGGAGTTGAAATGCATAGCCTTTTCCCTCAAGGAGCTCCATCCATTTTCAGAGAAAAAGAGAGGTTGAAGATAGACAAGTAAACAAGTCATCATTAAATCATCTGCAGAGAGTTGGGTTGCTTTGCCTAGGATGATATCCAGCTAAGCTACTGATAAAGAAAGCTTCAAGGAAGAGGATGTGACAGCTCAGCAACATTTTTTTTATTTATTTATTTTTACTTTTACAGTTGTAGATGGATAGCATTTTTTATTTTATTTGTTTTTATGTGGTGCTGAGGGTTGAACACAGTGCCTCACACGTGCTAAGCAATCACTCTGCCATTGAGCTATAGCCCCAGCCCCCTCAGCTACATTTTATAAAATGATTAGGCAGTATCTAGACAAATAAGGTTAGAGAAGGGATTAAATGTCTAAAAGCACAGAATTGGCAGAGATTTGGAACAGTGGAGGGATCATTTGGTATAGGATATATTTAGGGAGTATGACAAGAAATGAGGCTGAAAAGGTAGATAGAAATCAGATATAAGGAGTATTGTATGCTTTTTAAAGGGGTTGAGACTGTATTGTGAAGATAAGTTTTTGCAGGCGTTTAAAGGAAGACTGACTTAATCAGAGTTCTGTGATTCCATGAGAAGGGAGTGTGGTGCTAAACAAAGTTATTAATTCAAGTTTGTATGGAAGAAGCCTAAATTAAAGTAGTACCAAAAGGGGACTAGAGAGATTAATGATATCTAAGATAAAATAGTCTATGATAGGTTTTGTAGTTACATGTTCATGCTTAATTTAAGATGCTACATATTCTGGTTAGTAACATTGTTTTTCATATTGTTCTAGGTGAAACTCCTAAACAGTCAAACTGTTTTCTAAGAAGTCTTTAAGTGTTTCTTGTTTTGTTCTTTTATTAAAGTTGACCTGCAGAAATGTTTTTTCAACTTAAAAATCAGAGCCTGGTTGCCTTTTTCGGTTTATTTTTTTAGATTGGAAAGTGTTCAGTATCCCTACCAACTCTACATTGCTCCTTCCACCAGCAGTACAGAACGACCAAGTCCAAATGGTCCAGACAGACCTTTTCAATGTCCAACCTGTGGGGTGCGATTCACCCGTATTCAGAACCTAAAACAGCACATGCTCATCCACTCAGGTAATGCCATTTTCCCTGTTGGTTCATGAATGAGTGTTCTAAAACATTTTATTTTTGAATCCTAATTAAAATAGAAAACAGGTGCTTTTGAGTAAAGAAAAAAGGGGAAAACTCTGGAAGTCAAATGAGAACAGATTAGCTTAGATTCATTGCTGAAATGGTGCATTGTCAAGAAACTATTTGTCTAATGCATTTCTGATGGGTATTACATATTCTGATTCAATATTCAATGTGTAATATGTATATTAAAAGATACTGGGGAAAATAATAAATATTGGGTCTATTTGGTATGTTTACATATGTAAGAGAATTGCACAGATGGCAAAGGAAATGGGTTTATAAGAGTATATATGTATTTTTTTATCATTCTTATGTTAACTACTGTAAATTTGAAAATACAAAAAATGCTTCAAAAGATTTAATATTTAATTATTAATATAATATTGTTATGTAATCCTAATCTCTCTGCTCTGATTAGTATAGCTATATTTTTATAGTATAAGATTTTAGGTAAATGGTAGATTAGATTTTGATGAAGTTTTGTGACCACATAAATTTACCACGATTCTTATGGGTAAAACACTGCCTTCTGATGGACAAGAGATTTTTGCTGCTGTTTTCAGCTATGTTAGTACCTCACTTCTCATTCTGTAGATAGATCTTAAAAGTTCCTATCCTAATGCCAGTTCTCTGAGACATTGTTAAATCCATGATTGTGTTTTATAAGATGTTTTAGTTTGTTTTTCTTTTTCCGTAAAACTGTGATAATGAATTTAAGGAAACAATGTTTTATAATTCAACAATTTTTATCAATAGCATAATAAATACTCAAAAAGCCATTTCATCAAATGATGGTTCTGTTGTGATCATGACATACAGTAATGTTAGAATTTTCCTTTTTTCTTCTCGTTTCTGTCTGAGATGGGGGGGACATTTTCAGTTTAAGTCTCTTTAGTGAAATGAATATGTTCTTTGGTGGAGATTTTGGTTCTATCTAAATTCTAAGTAGTTAAAATGTGTTTTGAAGTCTGTAAATGAGATGATTTAGAAGATTATTCAGAGATCAATTTCGGTATACATTACCTAATTTGCCCTCTTCCATTCTTTTTTTTAAGCACTAATGACTTCAAATACTCTGCACCTTTTCTGCATAACTGAATTAGAATGTTTTTTTCTAATAACGTTTGTCTTTTTAAATTATATCTACAAAATTATAGTTCAGAAATTTGTGAGGTATTTGACCTTTTCAGTTCATTTTGTTCTCAGATGTTATTTTGATATGCTTTATTTTCTAGGAATTAAACCATTTCAGTGTGACCGCTGTGGGAAAAAGTTCACCAGGGCTTACTCGCTAAAGATGCATCGCCTAAAGCATGAAGGTAAACGCTGTTTCCGGTGCCAGATATGTAGTGCTACTTTCACTTCCTTCGGGGAATATAAACACCATATGAGGGTTTCCCGGCACATTATCCGCAAGCCTCGGATTTACGAGTGCAAAACATGTGGCGCCATGTTCACCAACTCTGGAAATTTAATCGTGCACCTGAGGAGTCTGAACCATGAAGCATCAGAGCTAGCAAACTACTTCCAGAGCAGGTGAGGTGCACAACGAAAATCCAACCAGGAAAACTGCTTTCTAAACTCTCTTCCTGCTTTTAGGGCAGCCTGTTGTGTTATTTTAAATCAGGTTGCCAGCTAATCAGTCACATTCATTTTAAATTCCCAGGATCCATACTTTGATCTCCTGATCTGATAAAATTTTTTGCTGGATCTCCTAAATATATAAAATTATTAATATTTTATAGTTGGTATTATAAGTTTATTCCTAAACAATAAAAGTTATATTTTTTAATATATATATACACACATATACACAAACACACACACACTTATATATTCCTACAGATGTAGACTACTTATCCTCTTGATTTTTTTTTTAAAAAAGTATGAAATTAAAGTAATTTTGTAGTGGATCTGGAATAGATCTTAGAAAATATACCATGTCAGGTGATACTTAGTAATATTACATTACTTCAGACTCTGGATAGTAGTAAAATTCTTACCCACTTCCCTTTTTTTTAATCCTATGTAAAGGAATGTTCGTTTACCAATAAGAAGGAAACTTTGATGGCAATTATAATGGATATGATTGTTTAGATCCAATGAAGTCTCTCTTATTTTCTTTCAGTTTAGAGCTCCATCTTTTAATAATAATAATTTATAATAGAGTGACCTTTTTGATTTATAGGGTATCCAAGGAAATCAGGTTCTAGTCCAAGCTCTGCCACTAATTGTGTTGATTAAGCATGTCACTTTACAGATGAAGAACTTGAAACTTAGCAAAAGATAAAATGTAAGCTCTAAACAGAATGGTTTCTAAAGCCTCCTCTAGAAATAAAATTCTATTTGTGTTTTTTTTAATACTTTATAAGAATTGTACCTCTGTAGGAATCCTTAGTTTCTCATATAAATCTATTTAAAATTACTTCTGTTTTTAAAACCTTATTTTTCAATAGATTCCAAACTATTTCTGCATAGATTTTGTTTTTCCCCTTCAAACTAGATACTGATTTTGTTTAACCATTTCTAATTCTAAATGTGATTGTCATATCACAACCTATATTACACATACCATATTAAACAGTCATTCTGAAATAAAATAGTGTTGGAGCTAACCACTCCTCTCTTTGTATCTCCCCTATGTCCTCCACTCATCTTGTCTAATCCTGAAGATATTTTAGAAACTAGAACACAGAACATTTGAAATTGCTTTGAAATGACCAAATTTTTATTTTGCTACTAATATTGAACAATGAGATTATACAATGGCCATTTCAAAAGTATTACTTATTGACAGTCCTGGTATATTGAACTTTTTTAGTTTCAATAATGAAGATTTACATATAGCATCTAAGATAATACTTATTTCACAGTGTTTATTCTTTAACTACCAAAAAGTGAGTGTAATAGAAAATACAGAAAAGTATAAAGAAATTTTAAAATCTTTTATCTCTTCTGGGGAAATTTATACTTTTGATTAAATTTCATTATACTTTACTGTCTATATTTCCTGTGGAAATTAATAATTAAATAACTTTTGGGAACTGACCTGTAACCAATCATGAGTATTTATTTCCAAATTCTGATTCCACAGTAATTTGTTACCATTTTCAAATCTAATAGCAAGATAAATTGTTTCTCTATATAGTAGATTATGTGTAAGGTCACTTATGCATAAGAACTTAGTTTATTAACTAACTTGTATCCAGTTAGCAATACAAGGATGGTTTTATATACTTCTCAGTGTAATCCAAGAAAAGTTAAGCATTTAAGTTACTCAAATAATCTTTGCTTAAGCTAAGGTCTTCTCTGGAAGGAGCTACTTATATTTGTTGGTATACAGACACTCCTCTACATAGAACAAGAAAGGCTGTTTTAGGTGTCTAAAGGGTCAGTGAAGTGATCATTAATCTTATATATTGTTGGTAGGGAGAGTTGATGCACTTTGGTTCTACTGATGACCTTGGTTCATATTCAGGAAAATTTATAAGTTGAGAGTTCCTGAGATTTAACCTTCATTGAAGAATTAGTGAAATGAAAAGTCCCTATCTTGTTTTACATATTACATCCTTTAATTGTAGCTTATCTATTACTGGTTTGAAAATTAACTCTGTATTTCATCCTTTGCCTCTTATCTAGTGATTTCCTAGTACCGGACTACTTAAACCAGGAGCAAGAAGAGACCCTTGTTCAGTATGATCTTGGAGAACACGGTTTTGAAAGCAACTCCTCTGTTCAAATGCCTGTAATTTCACAGGTCTCCTCGACCCAGAATTGTGAAAGCACTTTTCCCTTGGGGTCTCTTGGTGGGCTGGCAGAAAAAGAGGAAGAAGTGCCAGAGCAGCCAAAGACCAGTGCTTGTACTGAGGCTACCAGAGATGACCCCCCAAAATCAGAGCTATCTTCTATAACTATTGAGTAATTTTGTGATTTGGCTTCATTTTTGGTTTTTGGAAAGTGCCTGTGCTTGGTCTTGTACATTTAAAGTTAATTTAATTTTTTAAACAAGAAAGGGTTTGGGAAAGAACTTCCCTTTTCACTTTGTAAGCCCTTTGACTAATGTTTTATTTTTCATAACTGAGAGAAAGATTGCTTCTGTAAGTACACAGCAACATGATGTGGAAACATAATAGGAACTATGATACTTAAGGAAAACCAGTTGACTTAAACTATATACCAGTTTTTCCTTCCATTGTTAAAAGTAGGCTGACAGCGGATCATTAGGTAAAGAAGAAATCAGATGACTGTTGATCGATCCTTCTGAGATGAAAGGGTACTTGAGTAATTATTAAACAGAAATTGACAAATGGCTCAAGTAGATGTTTGCTCCTATACACAGGAAGTTGTAAAGCCTATTGTTTTGGAAATATTTATGGTAAGCCTTCTTAAAAATTATTAAGGTAAATACTTTTGAAATCCAGCATACTTTTTTTTTTTAAGCTTTGTCATTTCTATTATGATTCTTCATGGTGAAAATTTGGTATTAGGTAGGCATTCTCTGTACCTTTATAGTACCACTCCAAAGGTAAAGAACCATGATTAAGAAAAGTCAGGCTATCAGGAATGTAGAATGAAGCATGTGAATCCCTGCTTCATAGAAACTATTTTAATACTGCTTTTCTAACTAAAATTGATGTTTACCTGGTTTTTGAATGTTAATGCCTGGCTAACTAGGTCATTGCCCCAATCAATTTTCCCTTTGCCCCATCATCAATACTTTCTCTTGCATATACTGGTATGCTACCATATAAAGGAAAAATATTGAAGATATTCTATGTTTTATATATAGGTTTATGTATTGGTGGGGATGTTTTTACTGTGCTGTTTTGGACAAAATAAAGAATTCTGTGTTGAGGCTACGTTCTTAACCCAACTAAGAGTGTTTACAAAGCCCTAAATGAAAGTGATATATGCTACTTGTTCCAATATTTTTAGACATTGCCAAGTTTATTAAGAGCAATTATTATAGTTTTTACACAATGTAAGCAATAATGTAAAAGATGAGAAGAGGCTATAAAATAATGACGTATGACTCATAAATCGGGGAGAGGGGGATTAAATCTTAACAAAAAACTAAAAACCCTAAATAATGAATATCATCTTTTTTGCTGCTAAAAAGTGAAATTTATATGATGCTCTAGGCTGAGGTATACTTTTCATCTGGTGCCATTAAAGTATCTCTGACTGATCTGAAATGGGTCCATGCCTAATGAACTTTTGTGTAACTTTTTTTCTATATGTAAAATGTCCAAAGTTTAATATGAAAGCACCTGGTTGGATTAGAAAAAAGAAACAAATTACAGTCAGGACTTTGGGGGGTTTGGGAGTTTTTTTGGAGGATGCAGAGTACTGGTGATTAAATGCTAAGTACATGCTCTACCACTGAGCTGCACCTTCTAGCCCTCATTTCTAGTTTTCTACCTTACTTATGAACCTGGCTTTTACCCATTTGCACACAAACACAGGTGTATCACTTTCATGAAATCAGCATATATAGGTTATAATGGGCTTCCACCATTTATGTTTCTACTCTGATAGATCTGAATTACTTTCCACAAAAAGACTGATACTTATATGATAGTGCTGTGTCTCAACTAGAAAGGTCAACAGCTTTTAATGTCATTGAAAACTGCCTACCAATAAATAATCTTAAAATTAATCTCAGAATCCTACATAAGGAAAATTATGACCAGGAATCATAATAAAAAGAAAAGGAGGGAAGTAAGAATTAAGAAATTTGTCGATTTATTGATTGAAAATATTGTAGCACATCCCCTATCCTGAAAATCCTACATAAAAGAGCCCTGCGCCAAACTGGGAGCTCCAAGGTATTCTTTTTGGGTTTGTTTGTGTTTTGTTGTTGTTGTTGATAGACCTTTATTTGTTTATATGAAGTGCTGAGACTCAAATCCAGCACCTCACACATGCCAGGCAAATGCACTACCACTGAGCTAGAGCCCCAGCCCTCCAAGGTATTCTTAACTGTGCTCACAGTAAAGAATTATCATTACTAAGGATTCTTTCCCAGATGGAAATTTTAAATTTTCATTGTCTCATTACAAATAGTATATATTTCAAAGTTTTATTGAAATTTGAATATACTGTGTGAAAACATCTGGTTAATTATCTATTGCCCAAATCTTACCAATACAGGTAACTGCTTATTATTTAACAAAGTGATAACAAAGGTCTTTTTCTACTTCAGTAAGGCTCTACTTTTTTCTTGATACATGATTTAAGAATGTTTCATTTATGAATCTGTTTTAGAAAACAGAGCTGCAAAGGATGATTATATATGTAGTAGTATTTAGATTTATTTAAAATTTATTTTAAGAGAGGAATGTCTGAATATACAGTTTTTATGAGAACTTATGGAAACTATTGCAAAGAGATGAAAGCCAGTTATATTGTCTCATCCATAGAAATTACCAGCATAACAAAACATAAAATATTACAGTTTAGAATAGCTAAGCATAGATGTCTTTCTCAAGGCTAAAGAGGGTAACTTTGTGATATTTAAGGGCTTAAATTTTAGAGTGCAAGATAATTTGCATTTTTAAAACCAAGCATTTTATACAAGATAAGCTTTTATTTTCAATTTTTTAACTACCAAATAGATGTGATACACTTAGAAGTAAAGAAAGATATTCATGATAAAGGATATAGTAGCCCCTACATTCATTCTTCTCATTTCTGAAGGTATATTCTAACAGTCAACATCTAGCATGTCAGAAATTCTAATTCAGAAACAACTTATACTGATTTGGGGGTTTGTTTTGTTTTTGTTTTTATTTTTGCATTTTTAAATTTTCTACAAATGGGTGCAGATGGAGATTAACATCCACAATTTTTAACATGGATTTTTCTTAAAGTTTGCAATTTCACTGAAAAAAAAAAAAAACATATACTAAAATGTTTAACCTCATTCATTCTTTTTTTTTTTTTTCATTCAACAACCATTCTGGTTTACAGTAATTAGGTTTCATGTTATAGCACATGCCCTTTGGTTTTAAAAACAAACCAAAAAAAAAAAAAAAGCCTTTCATTTTGTTAAAATATTTTACCAAATGGAATGAGCTAGTCCACATATCTGTTGTATTTAAATCAGTGATAACACAGTTACCCTTTTACTACTGAGCCAGACTCTCCCAGTCTATACATGGTTCCCTGAGAACCTTTAGAATCTATATTAAATATTTCAGTCTTTTCTCTCTCCTTATTTTATTCTCTTATCTTAGTCTAAATAGAGGCCAGTTATCTAATTTAGTGACTTTTACTTAGAAGGTTCTCAATTGTGTTTTAGACTATTTTTTAGTTTTATAGTCCCTGAAAAAATACATTACGATATGATGTAATGGCAATTCTATACTAGTATACCACAGAGAGAAAATTACTATCACCTATTGAATGAACAGTCCTAAAAATTTTTATATTTTAACTGAAAGGAGTTTGAAATAAAGTTCACATTTGGAAGAAACAAACCCCAACTTGCTAAAAGGAAATAAATGTGGTTTTCGCTGTAAATTATTGACATAAGATGCCTTATTTATAATATATTTACATTTTAAAAGTTATTGGGAAGAGACTATGTAGAAACCATATTTTCTTTTCTGAAGCAGTACCAAACAGTGAAGCTGTTATGAACATGTCTGAGGAATATTTATAGATAAGCATATTCTTAGGCTTAAGATTGTCAAATTTAAGTTGTATTTTGTTTATACCCATTTTTATCTTTGTGTCATTTTTTTCTTGATAGAATGTGATGATATAGGGTGTTTTTATTTGAAAAGTCCTCAGCAAGACAAATTAGCCAAAAATGATAAAACAATGAATTGAAATTGAACCAGTCCTCAGCTTTGGCTAAGGAATGCTTTATTGACCTTAGATTACAGATATGTTGAGATTCTTATTATTGTATTTATGGGGAATTAAACCCTACGTCAGGTAGGGAATGAAGACAATACCAATTACATCAAGAATGATGGTCTTATTTTTATCATAGAAAATTAGTTCTGTGTTTTTAAAAATAGTCTCTGCAATGATTTCAGACAATGTTATTGGAATCTGTGTTTGGCAGTATCTGAAAAAATGAGACTGCTTTAAAGTGTTTGTTCTACTTTGCGCTCCCTCTCTACAGGACCCAGACCAGTTCCAACTAATACCAAGGTTCCTGTGTACATAGTAGTTTACAAAGAACTTAAAGAGTTCAAACCATGAATTGAAAACAAAAACTTTTTTAAAAATATAAAAACTTTAAATTTTTTTATTTTAGTTTAAAAGTGCCTGGTTTATAAAATCAAATTCTTTATTTCCTTTCTCTTTTAGATGGACTAAGTTTGTTGATCAGGCTGAAAGCCATGGGCTCAGCTGTGATGATTTGATACAGTTGCTGCTTAATTATTTGAGGAGCTAGTGTCATGACTTTTATTAAACTGTTCTTGTTTTTCAAATACTAGCCTAATCATACCCAGATTTTATTCAGTAAAACATGTTAAAAATCATCTTATAAATGAAAGCTTAGGTTATGAAAGTCCATCACCTGCAAAAGGACAAATCTTTCCTACTCCAAGAGAAGCCTGTCATCTCCAGATACATGTCGAGTCCTTGATATTATTGAAGACTTTTGTGCAGATCTTAGAAATACCTGCTTTCCAGAGGGAACCTTTCCTATGATTATGTTATGAGTGTGTTCTCTAGATTTCTTTTTGTTTGAAGTATCAATTTAATTTTCAAGTTGACGGATGCTATGTAAAGTCTCTCATACTGAGAGTAGTCCACTAAATTTTTGAAAGTTGCACTACTTTTCATCTTTCAGGTACCTGAAATGAATGACATCAGGTATTTGGAAGGAGTAAGATCATTAACCTATTAATTATCTTCCTTGTACAAAGTGATGGCTTCTAATTCTTCTATTTCAAGATATATTTTAGGAAAACAACCACCCCTGGTAGAGTAAAATTTGATTTTGATTCAAGTTCCCAATAATATATAATTTTTCTGTTGTTACTGGTGCCTCGTGTGGCATCAGATAGAGATTGCCTGCCTCTTTGTAGGGCACCCTTGTGGCACCTTATGTCTGACTTGGAGGATAGTATATGGCTTCTTTGTGCCACTACTGTCTTTTCAAAAGCCATTTTATAAAAATCCTAGGTAGCCTATTTTAATATTTAAATATATATATTTGTGAAAGATACTTTTAGAACAGACTTTTTTTTTTTTACTTTAAAATTCTAGTATTCCCCTTTTTAAGAGTAAATTTAAGCTTTTCCAGAATTAGGAAGTGTCTTTTTTCAGAGCAGCATAAGAGAAAGTTTGCGGTAACAGGCCAGGAGTCAGTGATAAAAGAAATTCATAAGGGGGACAGATTTAAAGGGGGGAAATTGCTTTGCTGTTACAGAAATGGATTTTTAAATAAAATTGTGTTTTTGTTTGTGTGATTTCATATTTGCTGCTATAGTAGCTCAATATATTACAGGGCTAACAAATAAACCTGGCTTCATTTAAAAACTGGAGTCCTTTCTAATGCAAGCAGCCTAGGAAGAGACTGTGTCACAGTCTTCCAGAGGGTGACTGATTGCTCTGTGTAACTGATGCATGCTTTAATATTTGTCTATAACTCAGCAGCAAGGAAGTCTTGGGGAAACTTTTTACCCTGCTGTCTATAACATGATTCTTTTGGGAGCACTGGCATCTTGTGAAACCCTCAAGGAAGGGTAATGCTGGGGAGAAAATGTGAATTAATTACATAGATGGTGTCTTTATGTCCTCCACTCCTCTCCTAGGACCAGTACAACTCTTCAACTGTGCCAGTCCCTGATTCACCAGCTTGTATCCAGTTGTCATCTCATTCAAGTATGGCTTTACTTGGTGACAGTGGCCATAGCTAAGTTACTTGGCATGTTTGACTTTTGACAATAACAAAAATGGTTTTGGATTTTATTTCATTTCCTAAAAATGTATACAATGTCAGAGCTTCACATTTTATATACTAGTATCCGGCTATTAGTATTTTACAGGAACCATAGTTCTTGGTGACTACATATATATATATATATATATATTTTTTTGTGACTTTTGTAAACTAAGTGCCGTTTAAACGTTACAATCATTTTTAGAGTTATTGTAATCAATGTGAATATCATGGTTTTTCAAATCTGTTCTGAGCCTATAGTGTTTGCTTTGTGAACATATGTGTATTGTATATATCCTGTATAGTTATATTGTACTGAAATATTAGCTTGTTTGATATAAGGAAAGTATGTATTGAGTACCTTTTTGCTAGCCTGATTGTTTAATCTTTTTTTAAAAAGGTTTAAACTTAAAAAAAAAAAATCTTCAAGCTGGCCTTTATTACATGGTCACAAACAAAGTTGCAGTTAGAAAGGATGGACAGGGAAAAAAAGAGTTTTGAGTGTCTTTGCATAGAAATATGAGAGTAAGATTTGTTTTTGTTTTTGTTTTTTTTCTCATTAAAATATCTTATTAATGCTTTATGGAATAAGACTTCCTGCTGTTGTTATTTATTATTGGCTGGAAGGAAGAATTGGCAGTTTTGTTTAAGGTCAAGTGGATGAGGGAAATCAACAATATTCACTGCCTAATATCCAGTGTGTGTGTGTGTGTGTGTGTGTGTAGACTATAGAGAATATTGGACAGCATGCATCAGTTTCCTGGTCAAGTAAGAAAAGAGCTGTAAGTGCAGATTTTTCACAACACCAAACCCAAGATTGGGAGGGGCTATCAAGGACACTGGTTAGAGGAAGTCATCAGGTCCTGGAGCTTTGAACCGGCTTTCTGTGAAAAGCTATTTAATGAATGATGGATTGCCTCTTATAGACATTGCTCTGAGTTTTTCTGAAATATTTCATACTTAATAATGACTAGAGACCTATTGTTGTCATTTCAGTAATAAGTTAAACAGGGATGTATAGGTACATAGCAAGGAAAGCAGTCCCATAACTTAGGTAAGTAGCCTATGAGAGCCAAAAGGAAGGGCTTTCTTTTTAACTTTTTTAGTTATAGATGGACACAATACCTTTATTTTTTATTTTATGAAGTGCTGAGGATCGAGTCCAGTGCCTCACACATGTTAGCCTCTACCACTGAGCTACACCCTCAGCCCAGGAAGGGCTTTCTAACTAGATTTATGGAGTTTTTTACAATACTGACAGTAACAGGCAAATAATTTTTTGTTCATTTTTTAGGTGTCTCGGATGGAACCTAGGTCCTCACACGTGCTTAACAGATGTTCTACTACTGAGCCACATCCCCAATTCTTTTATTGACTTCAAACAACCAGGAGCATTTTAGTTAAAGTTCAGAGAAGAGGGTAAATTTTAAGGAATGCTCTCTATCATTCAGTGAGTGTATTGAGTGTTTTTAACAAGTTTATCAGACCATTCAAGGTCAGCAAACTACTAGTTCTTCAGTAGCTTGAGCCACAGAGGATAGTGTAGAATGTAGAATTTAAAATAATTTTATTCTTGTGGTGTGCATGTTCCTTTCTGTGAATAATAATAAAAGTAATAATCGAAGATGTGTATCTCAGTTGGTAGACTAGAAATTAATAATTGGAGTTTTTCTCTTTTGAACAGAAAAGTTTATTCTAAGTACTAAACTGACAAAGATAGGGATATTATAACTGTAAACACACCAAGAGTTTAAAGGAAGGGTAACTTGCACCAAATCCCAAACTATAATTTTTTTAAACATAAGTAAACTTTTATACAAGTGGGAAAGGTAAGGGCGTAGTCAATCTAGTAAGAAATTTAAGCAAACGGTTGATTAAACACCCTTGTAGACAAAGATAAACTTGTTTTGTTGATGCTGCTGCCCTTCCCTTACATTCCAATTGGTTTACTTGAACTTTCCTACCAAAAATATTGGAATGTTTATATCTACCCATTTTCTGGGTAGGAGAACAAGTCACGGCAGAGGTTGTGAAAACAGCATTAGAATCATTTTTCAGACCATCGTGCATAAATCCCCCACTTTTTTATCCATGCCTAGTTTTTCCCACAATTAACATTTTTCGATGCTTTTAACTGGAAGTCATTTAGTGAGTCCTATTTATCAGAGAATCTGAGAAATTTTAGGCTTAGTACCTAACACACACACACACCCCCCTTAGGATAAGGCTGCCTCAATTTTGAATTGCCTCTGGTGGGTTTTGCCATCTAACGACCCTCTGTTGGGAAAACTGCTTTAGAACATAACAAGAGGGCTAGGGATGTGGCTCAAGCGGTAGCACGCTCGCCTGGCATGCATGCGGCCCGGGTTCAATCCTCAGCACCACATACAAGATGTTGTGCCCGCCGAGAACTAAAAAATAAATAAAGATTAAAAAATTCTCTCTCTCTCTCTCTCTCACGCTCTCTTTAAAAAAAAAAAAAAAAAAAAAAAAAAAAGAACATAACAAGAAAAGGTCACAACCAAATAAAATCCCCAGAATTCATTTTAAATTAGGGGCTGAGGCAGAAAATGTTCTGTTTAGCAATCCAAACAGCAGTACACATAGTAAGACCTGTGTCTACCGGAGCAGAGCTCTTTGTTAAATCTACTTCCCAGTTAGTGGAAAAGCCTTGTTAGGTTTTACAGTTTATAAAGCAATTTGGTCTTCAGAAACCCAATGAAATAAGCTGAAAAAGTAATAAATTTAGTATGATCCATGAAGAGAGTCAGTGCCCTTTCTGTCCATTTTGAGAGATTATAGGCAGGGCTGGCATCTCAGAAGTGTTGAGCAGAATCTGCATCTGGGTGGACTTCACTCCCTCCCAAACACAGGGATTTGGAAAAGAAGCCAGGAACATTTTTGCCCTGCCAGTTCTAACATTATAGTTCTTTTGGAGCACTGGCATTTTGTGAAACAAGGCCTTGAGGGAGGGAAATGTGAATTAAATTATGCAGGTGGGTGTTTTTATATCTTTTATGCCAGGATCCAGTGCTCTAAAAGGAATTTTGTAACTTTTTCTTACAGTGTGAAAACAATTGCTCATAACTCTTTGATGGTACTGGGGATTGAACCCAAGGGTGCTCAACAGCTAACTATATCTCCAGTCCTTTTTATTTTTTATTTTGAGAAGGTCTCACTAAATTGCTGAAGCTGGCCTTGAATTTGTGACCCACTTGCCTGGGATTACAGTCATGTGCCACCATACTTGGCTGCTCATGACCTTTTTCTGAAGATGTGGATTGGTTGTTTTTCTTTTGTTGTTTGTTTGTTCCATGTATTCTTGCCTAGTTGGTATCTTTGCTGGGTTATCTTCCCCATCCCCATTCATAACATTTTCCATCATTTTTTTTTCAACCTTATTGCTACAAACTTAATTCTAGCTCTTGCTTCTGGCCTAATAACCACAGCCTCCCAATTGCTAGTCCTTCTCCTAAGTTGGGTCCTCTTCCAGTTCATTTTTCACATTACTATTAAAATAATTCTAATCAGGCCATCCCCCTGCTTTGAATCTCCCACCTCCCTTACCCTCAGAATCCCTTCCAAGTTTGTTTCCCCTGAACTTTCAAAAGAGCTGAGGCCTCACACCTCTGAAAGCCCATCCCTTAGTCCTCATTTCCCACTCCCTCCTTCCATCAGTCTGGGACTGGGGGTCCTTCCTTTCCATTCCCATGACAAATTATATTTAACTCTGCCAGACCACTTCTCTGTCACACTGTCTTACAAATCTCCCTCATGGGTAGTTGTGAGAATTAATTATATATACAATGCTTACAACAGAACCTGATACATAGTAACTACTTTGTAAGTCTTGTCTGTTATTACAAGAGGCTGGTATTACCGGCGAGGGTGGCGCACACCTAATAATTCCAACAGCCCCCAGAGGCTGAGGCAGAAGGATTGAGAGTTCAAAGCCAGCCTCAGCAAAAGTGTCTCTAAATAAAATACAAAATAAGGCTGGGGGTGTGGCTCAGTGGTTGAGTGCTCCCTAGTTCTGGTGCAAAAAAAAAAAAAAAAAAAAGACACTGGTATTGTGCACACTGGTGTGTCTTCCTCACCTGACTCAGTCCTCACAGTCAGGGGTTATGCCTTGTATTTGTAGCATATTTTGCAGAAGCTGGCAGATTAGAACTCACCGCAATGCTTAGAGGTACTTGTCAGGGAACTTTGGGACAGAATACCAAGAATTATTTTCATCCCATTGCCTCAACTCTCTTGTTAGTAAATGCATCAGAACCTTGCTCATTTTTAAATGAGTGTCTGAAATATAAGGCTATGGCAATTATGAATGGATATTGACTTTAATCCTTAGAACAGCTGCTATCAGCCAGCCAGAGTTGTCCCAAAGTGTTTTCCTTCCAAGTCTGCCGGTCCCCCAACTACCCACCACTTTCTCCTGGTTTCCTCATCCATCAAGTCATACTTCAGTCACTTTTCCATGACACCCTCCTCCAAGAGCCACCTCTGTTCAATTGGGACACATTTTTACATTCACTTAACACCCTGCACTTTTGTTACCTGACAATTGACCATAACTGTCTTTTGTCCCAAAGGGTCCCCAGACCTAGGGATGATTGAATGAGTGGAGTCTCTGGCCTTTATGAAGCTTATGGTTTCTGAAGAAGAATTAGAGAAATAAAATAACAACAAATGAGATGCCATGAGAGAAACACCAAAAGGCATATTTTGGGGATTTGGAGGAGCGAGCTGGCTCGAAGGTAAGGGAAGGCACCATGGAGCAGCTGACACTTGAGCTGTATCTTTCTCAAGAAAAGACAAGGATTTGGGGCTGGGGATGTGGCTCAAGCGGTAGCGCGCTCGCCTGGCATGCGTGTGGCCCGGGTTCGATCCTCAGCACCACATACAAACAAAGATGTTGTGTCCGCCGAGAACTAAAAAATAAATATTAAAATTCTCTCTCTCTTAAAAAAAAAAAAAAAAGAGATGGATCTGGGCAGAATTTTCTGGGATCCCCAATAAAACTGGCATGCAGAAGAGGCACACTGTCCCTCTCCTCTTTAAAAAAAAAAAAAAAGAAAAGAAAAGACAAGGATTTGTACTAACAGAAATGAGGAAGGACACAGCCCCAGGAAACAGCACTAAGCCTAAGAGGAATAGTGGTGGGGAACGAAAATAGTTTAATTTGCCAAATATTAACACATCCCTGAAGGGGAAGAATGGGACCAGATCATAGAAGCTCTGAAGACTTAGAACTGTGTTTATTAGGAAATCACAAATTCCCAGGCAAAGGAACAACGTGATCAGAGCTCTCTCTAGAAAGATTAAGAACAAGTACAAAGTAGATTAAAGGGAATACATACAGAGTTAACTGAGTTCACAAATTAACATCAGAATGTCAGGTAAGAGTCCAAAAGAAGACATACGCATGAAGCTGGACAGGGGGGATGTGTGTTGGTGACATCAGGGCTGAAATAAGCAGCTGGCTGTGGGAAGGTTTTGGTGTGCCTGGGAGCCCAAGTCTGTGACTCATCTGGGAACAGTGAACCTGCTAAGACCAGTATTCTCATAACAGAGAATGCCTGCTGTGTTCTAAATTCTATCCATGCTACACATGTGATCTCTTCAGGCAACCTGCCTTTGTTTTTGAAGGGGAATTCTAAGAATAAATGAATCAGACAAAGTTCTGAGCCAGTTCTAGAGCTGAATACCAGAGCTGTGGTGTAGCTCAGTGGTAGATGCATGCTTAGCATGCACGAGGCCCTGGGTTCCATCACCACTACCACAAAAACAAAAAAAAGTTGAACTTCAGACTTGAATGAACAGGGAATTTTCCCCCAGCAATAGTCATGCAAAGTAAGTTATTTAGCTGGTTACTTAGTTTTTACTTTTCCAGCACAATTCAGCTTCTACCAACCAGGTCAATGGGATTGAAAGTTCCAAAGATTTGTGTCCTAATTCTGTGCTGCTTGCAATTCCTCTTTCTTTCCTTCAATAAACACAGAGTGACTGCTGCACCAGGCCCTGTGACTAGAACAACAGATTTGACCTTGTGGACTTGTCGGTGGGGGGAGACTGCAATAAACAAGACAACAGTGTGTTAGACGATAGTGAGTGCCAAGGGGAAAGGCTGTGTTAATGGGCAGGTGAGCAGTTTTAGGATGGCCAAGAGTGGAAATGACAAGTAAAGGTCCAAAAGAGGAGAGGGCAATAGTGCTGCAGGCAGAGGGACACAAGTGCTACCCCTGCAGGGGGAAGGGAGACAAGATTCTCATCCAGGTCTGAAGAAGCCAAAATGGAGCCAGAAGGAAGGGGTTGTTTCCAGACACACGAGGTGTCATTTCCTGGACACAAGGAGGTCTCTTTCCCCAACACAGGCCAAGGAACAGGTTGCTCTAAGTTAGAATCCAGGTGCTAATGACAGTTTTAGGGTTTTTGTTGTTCTTAAGATCCAAGCTCATTCTTCATATTTAGATTTTTGGCTTCTGAGAATTGCAATACTATTTAAAAGATCTGTGCATGTCAAATACTCAAACAAATCCCTTCCCTTTCTACAGGGGGCTGGCTGAACACACATCTGAGTTTGCTAGCCCCAGAGTGCATGCACATGCAGCTGTATTGACAAGCATATAATCTGCTTCCATCCAATAAGAGTGAAGTGGTTTCATAAGGCCCTTTCTCTTCCCCAAGAACTTCCTGACAGGGGCTGGGGATGTGGCTCAAGCGGTAGCGCGCTCGCCTGGCATGCGTGCGGCCCGGGTTCGATCCTCAGCACCACATACCAACAAAGATGTTGTGTCCGCCGAGAACTAAAAAATAAATATTAAAAATTCTCTCTCTCTCACTCTCTCTCCTCTCTCACTCTCTCACTTAAAAAAAAAAAAAAAAGAACTTCCTGACAGGTAAGGAAATGTTCATAACTGCCCAGAAGAAAGCTTATGAAGGGGATGAGATCTAAGCAGGAAGCAGTGTGCCTTCCAATGGAAAAAGTAGGCACTGATTGTATCTACCAGTACCCAAGAGGTGCTGGCACACTTGTGCATAATTTCTCTCCAAAGCTTGGGGTCCACAGCATCCCACAAACATGGGACACCTATGAGAATTTTAACCCACTACATACAGACTGTATCCCTCTCAGATATGGCAGCGATTTCCCTATGGTCTCAAGAGAAAGAGACTGGCACAAATTCACTTCAGAGTTGTTTTTTTTAACTTTGCCCATTATAAGGCAAATATATATATGTGTGTGTGTGTGTGTGTGTGTGTGTGTGTGTGTGTGTGCATAGATAGATAGATATGACACTTCTCTCCATGGAGACAGTTTGGGGCAGGGGGCTCCATAGTTGGAGAGCCCCAGTCCTCTTCATAACCTTGGAGTGCTACTGTTGCCATTAGTTATGCCCACCCAAGTACCCACTCCCAAGACTCCCACCAGACCCTGGTAGGACCATATGACCCTGAGCCTGTACTCTTGAAGCCCATGGGACCTAAAAGCTTTTCAAGTCCAAGTAAAAACAGTGTGCTCCCAGTGAGCCTGCCATTCTCCCCTCACATTCCTCTCCTTGCTATCTCCAGCAACCCCCATTCCAGAGCCAAACATTCCAGCCTCTTGTCTCTTTATAGGCATCAAGTTTGGAAGGGTTTTCCTCAATTTGCTGAGTCTCTCTCCATTGGATCCATTCACATAACTGTTGATTTATCCCAGCTCTTATATGTGTCAGTGAGTTTTTCAGTTCCTCTCCTGCAGGCAAGCGTTGGTTAGAGGGGGGTGAACAGGGCCAAGGACATAGGAAACACCGGCAGCTTAGCTTTGCTGACAACCCCCAGTGCCCAGTGGGTAGCAGCTGCCAATTGCATCACTCAGCACCTGAGTTCCTGAACCGGTGGAGCATGGTCCTTTTCTCTCTGTGAGGCCACCTCTAAGCATGTTAAAATTATCCAACCTGTGTTCAGTGTGAACACCAAGATTTGGCCCTCCCTTCCCTGAAGTTATCTGCAGTGCAGTCCCATGAATAACTACAAAACAGAAGAGGTTCACTAATCCACAAGGAGAACGGAAAGTATCTGGGAAGGTCAAGGAGTGATAGAATTCAGACTCCATCTAAGGTCATGTGAATCTAGGATGACAGAAACACGTGGTACCAAACATGCTTACCCTTCCAAAACCAAAACCACATCTGAGTGTGGGCGTTGCTGGTGTTTATGAAGTGCTCAGCCGAGCTCCGTGCCTCTTTGTGGCTCTCTTCCTCTGCTGGGGCAGGTGGCATGGGGCAGGAAAGTGCTTGCTGTCTTTGCAGTCAGGAGATAGGGGTCCAGCAAGAAAGACCTCCATCTATCTCACTGTAGTCCTAGAGTTATTTTGAAGATCACAGCGGTACTCCTGTGCCTGGAACAAAGCCTGACACCTAGTAAAATATCAATGCGTATTCTTTAGATGAACAAATGAAGAGATGGAATGTAAAGCTACTGGAAATGGGCCCACAGTCACAGAAATCTGGCAGTTAGGTTACAGTTCTTTTTGTTTTAAATCAATCCAAGTATAGTTGGACATGGTGGTGCACCCCCTTAAATCCTGCTGAAGCAGGAGAACACCTTGAGCCCAGGAGTTCATGGCCAGCCTGGGCAACATAGGAGACCCTATATCAAGAACAAAAACAAAATACTTAAGTCAGTACACTTTCTACCTCCCTCTGTCATTTCCATCCTCATAATGAAGTACCCCATTACAATCCGTTTACAGAGCAGTCAAGCTGATAATAGCTCTTGGGTATTCTTTGAGGCTTTAATACCAGAAGTGGTGCCAAGTGGTACTGGGCATGACTTTAGCAACCCCCAGGCCCAAATCTTCATCAGCTTCCCTAGTATCTGATTTGAGTGAACATAATTTAAAAGTTTAAAAAGAGGGCTGGGGTTGTAGCTCAGTGGTAGAGCACTTGCCTTGCATGCACAAGGCCCTGGGTTTGATCCTCAGCACCACATAAAAATAAATAAAAATAGGGGCTGGGGATGTGGCTCAAGTGGTAGCACGCTCGCCTGGCATGCGTGCGGCCCGGGTTCGATCCTCAGCACCACATACCAACAAAGATGTTGTGTCCGCCAAGAACTAAAAAAATAAATAAAATAAATATTAAAAATAAATAAATAAAAATAAAGTTTAAAAAGAGGCTGGGGGAGTAGCTCAGGAGCAAAATATTTGCTTACCCATGTTCAATGTCCTGGGTTCCATCTCCAGAATTATTAAAAAAAAAAAGACTAGAAAAGAAAGACTGAAGGGCTTATGTTATTTAACCAATAGAAGAAAACGTTTAGAGATGTGAAGGTTTCAGATAGATTAAATGGGATAAAATTCAAGCGTGGTCAAAGGTGCCCCAAGGAGCCTCTTGGGGTCCTTTGTAGCCATAAGAGGAGAGAAAATAGAATAAGCAGAATTCTTCATTCCCCATGGCAGTGACCATGATCCTGACTTCTCTATCCTTCCATAAGCCTATTCCAGCCTAGGAATCTGCCAAGAAAGCCAGTGTGTTCCAACCTTTACTCTTCAGGGTCCCATCAGGGAGGCTAACTCCACATGGCAGGGTTGGCCATCCAGTTCATGAGCTCAGGAAACACTAGTGGGAGCGTGCCCACTGTGTGCACAAACAACAGGCCATTTGTGCCATTGGCTATGTAGGGTTCACACCTTGGGGTGAAGGGTTTAGGGCAGAGGAAAATCTGGAGAGCCAGCCACAGGAAAGCACCTTCACAATGGCGTGAAAACCTGGTGTCTCCAGTCATGGGAGCACAAGTGCCTGACATCTATGCTTTGCGGAGATGCAAACTGAGTGGGCATGGGCTCTGGGGAAAGAGGGGCTGCCCAAAGTTCTGTGTTTAGACCTTACCTCTATTCCACTACACTGCTCTAGCCACTGACAGCATGAAATTTAGTGTTTGAGCGCCCCCTACTGCTCTCACCTGGAAGAACTGAAGAGCTGGAACTAAAATAAGCCTAAATGATCTTTATTTACCCTTAACACAACTTATAAAATATTTAGAATCAGAAGGCTTTTGTTTAACATAAGTACCAATTAAACCATTCAAAATGTTAACCAATTTGTCTTTCAAAAGCCCTTCAACTAGAACATCTTTTTAGTTTTGGTTCTTGCTCCATTCTTTGGATCCATGAAAATCCTTGTCTCTTGTGATCCAGAACCCTACCCAGGTTCAATATGGGTCTTCATTGGGAAGGGGAAATCTGAGCAAAGAGGGTTGCCCTGGGCTCAACGGGACCCACCGTATCCCAACCCCAGCAGAATTTCTATTGATCCTCCTTCCCTCCCACCTCCACCCCAAAAGCCCCCACCCCCGACCCCCCACCCACCCCCTCTTGGTTCCAGGCCAAAACTTTTGGCCTCTGCTCCCTGTTTATTCTTCCCCCAAAGCCAAACAACATTCAGCAGAAATAAAGGGCTCAGGGGAGGAAGATAGGGGCAGAGGCTGGTTGTTCTGAATCAGAGCACAGAACACGGTGTTCTGCTGCCCACGGCCAAGACCTCAAGGAAACGTTTCTCCCTCCAGTCCACACTGCCCCAGGCGGAGGAGTAAAAGAAAGCAGATGGTTTGGCCCCTAAGAAAGGGAAATGCCCAGGGGCTGCTGGGGGTAGCCAAGGAAATGGGAATGGGAAAGATTTAGAAATGCTGAAGGAGCCATTTCAGAGCCCAGCTGGTGATAGTTCCTTTGGCCTTTCCCATGTGTGTTTCAACCAGTGGATTTATTACCTGGCAAGAGAGTGCTGGGTCCAGCATCTCTTGAGCTCCAGGTGGAGAGGGCCTGGGCTCCTCTGGGAGTGCAAACTTCATCCCAGGAGCAACCAGCAGAGGTGCCTCCTTTCTCTTCCCCTCCTGCTGAACCTTGAGGAAGGTACTTGTCGGATGCTAGGGCCTGTTTCCTCTGCTGTCAATGTGAACAATCCTCTACTTTAGGACCCATCCACTTCACCACTGTGGTGAGGATGAAGCGGTACGTTGGATACCACCGCTTGGCACACGCTACTGGTTGTTTTGACCACTTATCAGATCTATAAACAATCTCCAAATGCTATCCAGTTCTAACACTCAGCGAGGAAAAGACACACAGTTTCTAATCCCATTGGCAAAGGCAAGGTACAAAGATGGGGTAGAGACACATTAAGTTCCTTTTCACCATGTTAAAGAAGGGATGCAAAGTCCTTGCTGGAGGCTGGCCTGGGTGACCTTGAATTTGAGGCTCTTTCCCACTAAGATGTTGGATGGTGATATTTTTCCAGTTCTAAAAGGATGACCCTGGAAGGGCAGCTGCTCTCCCAGGAGAAGTGGGAGACACATTAATTACTGAGCAGTGAAAGCCTCAGGGAAAAATTCTTGCATACACCAGAAAGAGCCCCAGGCTGGGGCACCTTTCCCTGAGACTCAGCCCCAGTTGGTCAGCAGAGCCATTGACCTCCCACACCTTCTCTCCCCTGGCTCTGACTAAGCTCTAGACCCTGACTCTGACTGACTACCCACCCAGGGTTCTGCTTCACATTCCTTCATCAAGAATCCATAGTCTTGGACAAGCATGGTGGTGCAAACCTGTAATACCAGTGGCTCGGGAGACTGAGGCAGAAGGATTGCAAGTTCAAAGCCAGCCTCAGTAATTTAACAAGGCCCTAAGCAATTTAGGAAGAGCCCGTCTCAACACAAAATTTTTTTAAAGGGCTGGCGCCATGGCTCAGAGATTAACCTCTGGGTTCAATTCCTGGTACAAGGGGAAAAAGAATACATAGTCCCAATCATACATAGCACCAAGTTGTTAATGAATAGTTCTTCCCTCCCTAATTTATATAAATACTTATTAGCCACTTTTTACAATAGATTTGCTCATTTCAAACATAGATTTCCCTTTTTTCCTAGCCATTTCCATACAATTGTGCCTTAGCTATTTGGACAGCACCTAGACTATGAACTTCAAAGGTCAGACAGCCCGTGTATTTTGGGAACTGACCTCTGAACGCACTTCTATGTGGAGAGAGATCTCCACCCTCCCCTAGCAAGCCTGCTCCCTCTCCTCCCATCACCCTGCACACCATGTTTTTGCAGCTCTATGGAAAAAGAATTTCTCCGAGGATGGAAGAATTTCCCTACTGAGTATTAAATAAGACCATATGAAGTTCCAGAGAGGTCTGGCAAAGGGACTGAGCTATTCTTGATCACAGGGGTGTGGGCAGGGGAAATAGTGATAACCTCCAAGGTGAAGGCAGTGGGTAGGGAGGGAAAGTACTGTGCGCCAAGGGGAAAGGAAAGTTGAGTTCACATCCCAGGAAAATACACACATCCCTCCTGCTGGAAGATGCTGAGACAATGGAACAAACAGACAATGGGATTGATTCCACCTACGCCTGGAAACTGGCTTTTTAGGAAATGATGGGAGGTGAGTGGAAAGGATAGAATGAACATATGGCTTCCAAGCTGCAGGAGAGGGATGATGGAACTCAGGAACAGAGAAGAAGGGCGGGGGACCAGGAAGGGATAGTCAGGCTCATTGAAATTTTTTTTTTAAATACCTTGGTTTTATTTTTATGTGGTGCTGAGGATCGAACCCAGGGCTGCACACATGCGAGGCGAGTACTCTACCACTGAGCCACAACCCTAGCCCCGTCATTGAATCTTAAATTAGCATTATCACCAAAATATAGGATCCTCACTGTAGGCAGATTAGACCACAAAAGTGATTAGTGTGCATGACAGTGTCCCAGAAGCACGTCACCTTGTCTGCAGCTGGGTCCTGGGCCCACTCACTGCAGCTGTCCCTGACATCCCTCTCTCCATCTCCACTATAAGCTTAGAGGGCTCAGATCAAAGTAGAGCCAGGACAGTCCCCCACTACTGGCACCTGCTGGTTATGTGCTTGTCATCATGTGGAAGAGCAGTTTGGAGCATCTTCTAGACAATCCCACGTTCCAAAATCTAGTGAGAAACACTCCTGTTTTGGGGTTTGGTCTCATTATTCCAGTGTTATTTCGGTGTTATTTAGTGTTATGTTTCCTTCCTCATGGTCACCCTGAGGAACCTCAGACCCGGGGCCTGACCTGAGATAACCCTTCTTCCCACCTCCTTCCCACCACAGCTCTTCTCCCATCTCTCGCATTTCTGGACAAATAGAGATGGTATCACGGCTGATGAGAACCACTCTCATTCCCACTAGGTGGATCCCAGGGGAAGCAGTGACACTCTATTCTACCCAGACTGGCATGTACAGGACCAGCCTAGAACAACACCCATCCTAGAAATTGGGATCTTGACAGGAAGGTCTCAGAGAGGTAGAAGGTCTTTGGGAGATTTGTGAGCATTCTCAAAAGAAAGGGGAATTTGTGCTTAGAGAAATTGTTACCAAATGATGGTCCAAACATATCTTCTGCCCTGAGACTGGAAATCTATGTTACATAGAAAAAACAAAGAAAATAAAGAGTGTGCCCACATTCAAGCATTTAAAAGACTGTTTTTATACTAAGAGGATGACCTACTTTTAGCCCTCATGTTAAAATTTCCTTTCTTTGTGAAATGGTGAAAGCTTGTGAATAATATCTAATATGAGGTGGAGTGGATAAATATCCATACAGACAGCATAACCATATTTCACTGCATAATTGTCACACCCTGTTTTTTTCAGTCCAAAAATTACTTTATAACCTTTAATCAGGTAATCATTGCATGGTAATCATTATGCCACTTAAAAGGTAGACAGCAGCTAGTTACAGTGGTGCACACCTATAATCCTAGCAGCTCAGGAGGCTGAGGCAGGAGGCTCACAAGTTAAAGGCCAGCTTCACCAATTTAGCAAGGCCCTAATCAACTTAGTGAGACCCTGTCTCAAAATTAAGAAGTAAAAATTCTGCAAATGTGGCTTAGTAGTTAAGTGCTCCTGGGTTCAATCCCTGGTACAAAAAATAAAAGAGCAGCAGTGTATATCACCAGTGCCATGTGGATGCACATTTGTCTTCTCACACATTGTAAGCCATAAGCCTAGAATTCTCAGAGCACTGCCTATGATCAGTAATTTCCTGAAAGCCAACTTGTGTGGTTTGTTCAGAGCACTATAGTACTAAAGGTAAACACATCATATATGAGTGGTGCTGAGGAGAGCGTGTCAGGTAACTAAACCAATGATGATGATGCAGAATCTTAGGACATGTTACATTTTATAACTTCATACTTAGCAACACTAATAAATTTTCTCAAGTGTAAATATTTTGACTATGATGTGCAAATCAGTAACAATGTGTTAACTTTTCTCAGATCAGAAAAATGTTTATTAAACTGTATAAAGAAATGATTATGTCACTTTGGACTATTCAATTTTAACGCATATTCACAAATATTCCATGTATATTAATCATGCATCAAAGAGAGTTTAGTAACAAATGATTTTTAAGTAATACCAGCGTAATTCCTTTTAAAAATCTTCACATAGTTCTGGGGTTGTGACTCAGTGGTAGAGCGCTTGTCTAGCACGAGGGAGGCCCTGGGTTTGATCCTCAGCGCCACATAAAAATAAATAATAAAGGTATTGTGTCCAACTACAACTAAAAAATAAATATTTAAAAAAAATCTTCACATAGTAGTCACACTCCAGTTTTAAAAAAAAATTGGCATAATGCCTGCAATGATTATTTGGAAAATCCATATTGCCTAAGACTCTGGGGCCTCGATTACTATCAGGTCCTAAATCCAATATTCCCTTAAATATAGTACATTGGGCAGGTCATTCAAGGCTTAGTTCCTTGGTTTTCTATCTATAAAATGGGAATGATCATAGGGCTATTTTGCAGCTTAAATTAAATAAATAAATATAATGGAGCACTTAGAACATTTAGGGAACTAAGCATGGTGGCCCACACTTGTAATCCCAGCTGTGGAAATTTTAGGCAGGAGGATCACCAGTTCAAGGCCAACATGGGAAACTTAGAAAGATCATGACTAAGGAAAATACACACACACACACACACACACACACACACACACACACACTGACTCCAAACCTGGAAAAAGGAAAAACAACTTTTCTTTTTCTTTTTTCTTTTTCTTTTTTTTTTTTTTTGTACTGGGGATTGAACTCAGGGGCACTCAGTCACTGAGCCACATCTTCAGCCCTATTTTGTATTTTATTTAGAGACAGGTCTCACGGAGTTGGTTAGTCCCTCACCTTTGCTGAGGCTGGCTTTGAACTCAAGTTCCTCCTGCCTCGGCCTCCCAAGCCACTGGGATTACAGGTGTGCACCACCATGTCTAGTGAAAAACAACTTTTCATCACATGCAACTGACAGAATCTATAAGCATCTCAGATGCCCCTGAGTGCAGGAGGTGTCCTGGTGCCATAGCCACATGAAGTCCTTTGTACATTTAATCAGTGCACTTCTAGGACTAGGAGTTTGATCCCAACACACACACACACACACACCATTACACCCCCACAGCCTGTGAATAGATGCTACTGTAGTAGATACCCTGGAGCAGCTGTCTCAAGTGCCTATTGTGTCTCATGGGATCCTGTTTCACCCTTGCTTACCACCTACACAGGTAACACCTGCCTCGCCACAAGTCACCTCTCTGTTCTCAACTCCCAAAACATCTTTTGAGCCTGCCTGGTAATGTGTCATCTTCCATGTCCCAATGCTGAGGTGCCGTGGGGTCCTGACTGCAGACTGAAGTGGGAGTGGCACTATCGGGGTTGGAGGACTGACCAGAAAGGCGTCCTGCTGAGGGACGCTCAGCCTGAGACAGGCCCCACTTGCACTGCACTGAAGGGAAAGTGGAAAGCAGAAGGCAGCCTTGCAGGAACTGGCACCCATGCCGGACCAGAGAACAGCCCTCTCCCCTGTATCAGTGCAACACTGCCATCATGTGGCCTGTAGCCTGAACAACAGCCTCCTTGTCTCTGGAGCCCTTCAACATAGACAGGATTTGAAACCTTCCCTCTTACATCAGTTCCACCCGTACTGATGCAAATTTCACTGTGATTTCTACAGAATCTAGGTCTGAGTAGGATTCACTATAGATGCAACATGCAGAGCCCTGAGTTCAACTTCATTAAATTTTAAATAGTTTTGATTAATGGCTAAAACAATTGAGACGAGGCAGTTTAAGAGGAGATCCCAAAAAGGCAACAACAACAGAAAAAGCCAGTCAATCAGGGACTCCACAGAGTGCACTGAGCTGATGGGGACCAGTTACAGCACTGTGTTCTCCCAGTGAAGCTTGGGCTGCTGTGCATGGTTACACAGGGAGGCCCTTGACCTCACACTACTACTCCCTGCTCCTCACTTAGACCCAGCTACACCTGCAGACTCCATGTCTCACCTCACACTCACCATCTCTTACAGCCTTCTGATTCCCTGTCCCAGTTCACATTCTGTAACTTCACCTTAGTGTAAGGATTCTGGCTGTAGAAATGTACAAGGCAGTGTTCCTCTGGTGAGCAAACTCCCGGAGAAGAACAGGAGCCCTGTTTTCCACACTTGGAATATTCTACAGTTTCTCCATGAAACTAGTAAGATAACTAATACATGCTCAATGCCTAGCTGCTATGGTAAAGTCCTACGTGAGGAGGCTCTTGACCTAATCTCAGATACCCAGATTCTAAGAATAAAGGAACTCTCTTAGACAACACCAATGTGTCACTGGGCCTAAACCTGCCCACTTAACAGTAACTTTATACAATGAGCAATATGTACTAATAATGTCAATGACCTACTGTAAACTTTGGATATAAATAAAGCTGGCAGCTCAAATGAGCAGTCCCCTTTACTTTGCCTCTGCACCTTGCTTGCTTTTCTGTGTCTGTTTTCTTTACACCTTAGGCTGCTTAGAGAATGGCCAGGTACATAAGGCTTCAGGGCCAACTACACAATTCATGGGACCCAGCGCAAAACAAAAAAGCAGGGCCCCTTGTTCAATAATTGTGACAACTTCAAAAGCAACAAAGGAGCACTAAGCCAAGCACAGGGCACCTCCAGGCAGTGCACTGCTTGGCAGGCAGCCCTCACTGAGTGCTCGGGATGGGGAGAGGGGCTGTCTCTTGCTCTCAACACTTTTACTCCAGGCTACAATTGCAGTGAGTGGGTCTAAGAATGCATCATTCATTTCATTCCCTGCACGGTGAACTTGGCTGCAATCACATCAGCCTGCACTAATTAAATTGAATTTTGTGTCATATGCTTTGAGCTAAGAGTTCTTGAATAAAAAATGCAAACATGTGCAAAACAGTGTTGGCCAAAGTCCCTCCCCCCAGCCTTCTCCTGTGAAAGATAGGCCCATACGGCTGCAGGGCTGTGCAGCCACATTTCCAGCAATCTGGTGGCACTCATCTTGCTGACTCTGGCTCTTTGTTGGTACCAGTGATTTCTATCTTCATTATATGTGTTACCAATGAACAAGGAGTGATGCATTTGAACTCCCACTAGATGCCTAGCTTATTCTACTGCTCTCTAGACAGAAGTAACCCAAGATTTGGCTCCATAATCATTTTGAAAGCATTGATACTCCATTGGTTTCCCAGGGATCAAATGTGTGTATAAATCCAGGCAGGTTTCTAGGATCCTGTCAGGACTGTAGGTTCAAGGGCATCCCTGTAAACTTCAGCCTGGGTGCCTAGTGAAGCACTTGGTGATGCTGTTAGTCCATGGTCACACTCGAGTTTGGCAAGACCCACTGCTAAAACAGTGCTTCTTAAACTTCAGCATGCATTAGAACCCCAGTGAGCATCTTACACCAGATTGCTCTCCTACCACCCCCAGAATTCCTGACTCAGGAGGTATTAGGTGAAGTGTGGGAAGGTCCACTAGTGAGATCCCCGGGGATTCTGACACTCCAGGACCACGTGGTAAGAGCCATGATCACATGACAGACTCCACCCCAGACCTCTTGCTGAAGGTCTTAGATAGGGAGGGGATGACCATGAAGGACAACAGTCTGTTTTTAACCCTTTCCCAGGAAACACTGAGTATGCAAACCACATTAACCTGGAACAAAACACATTAACCTGTCAAGTCTTCTGATGATGACACTGCCGGTGTATCTGGCAGGTAATTGTCAAGATGGATGGAAGGCCAGGGCAGACAGTGAGGTACATGTGGCGTGTGGGAGGCACAGGCTGGGCCAGCCTCCCAGAACCCCACTGTGTGAGCAACCATGTTCACAAAGCAACTGAGCCCTATATGCCAAGGCCCAGGCACTCTTGGGAATCAGCCAACACAATGCACCACATGAATCCTCTTCATCTAGCGTAGTCTCTGGTTCAGAGATGCATCTGTCTCATACCATCAGGATAAGCAACCAGGTTAGGAAAGAAAAGTAACATGTATTATGTGGCCCAATCTACACAGGAGTCATCCAGCATCATTTTCATTCCACATACAACTTCTTCCTACTCTAGATGGTATAACACTCAGGCTAAAATGAAAAGGGCGCAAGCACCACCTCCCCTGAGAAGTCTTACCAAATTCTCCAACCAGATTTAACTTTCACTCCTTTTTTTTCCACACTGGGATCAAAAACCATTCATTCAACAATACGTATCAGCATCATCTAGGAGGTAGGCCTGACTGGAAGGTGGGATGAGCAAAGTCTTCTGCATGTCTGACGCTGGCCCTGGAAGTCAGCCCAGGGCCAGTCCTCTTCCCCAACCCCAGCACATAGGAACCTCAGCACACAGAAGGCCATCAAATGTCCCTGGCAAAGCTCCCTAGATTCTCCCCAAATCCTTGACACCATCTCTTTAGGTCACCCCAAGCAAGGAGAGAATATTTTAAATTAATAAGCAAAAAGGGGGGGTGGCACAAGAGGAGTGGACACCCTGCATCAAGGCAGTGTCATTTCAACAAGGCTTAGTGAACTATCCATTCAGCCCATGACAAACAGCCAGGAATTCATGCACACCCTCGTGTCTGTGAGCACAGAGCTTAGGTGTGCTGGCACACATAGCTCAAATGACCACCTCCTCACTGAGTGCAAAGACACCTCTTCCAACTTTCTCCAGCAAAGCTCCTCCCCTCTCAAGTTAGACCAGGGCCTGGGCAATCACACCAGCTCCCTACAACTGCTTCTCCCCAGATTCCTTGGCTGACCCACTGCCCCTGCTCAGGCCCCAGTACAGAAACACAGCACCCTGCTGGCCTGAAGAAAACAGCAGGGTAGTGTGGCCTCCAGGCAGTCTGACACCAGGATCTGTGCTGAGGGGAATTTAGGACCAGTTTCTTGCAAATGGAGCTAAGAGGAAGGACAGACAGCCAGTCAATTCCAGAAAGGAAAATTTTTATCTAAAAAGAAAATGTTTTATCATACACACAAACACACACACTGAAGGCCACATTGGGAGAGGGTAAAACAATTCCAGTCAGATTCGTCTGTTTTCTAGGGTCCTTTGGACTTGGGTTTCTGGAGGAGTGTCACCCAGGACCCCACAGTCCTGCGACTGCAGTTGCCACCTCCTCCACTGATGAGATCCCAGAAGCTCCTCCTTAGAGACACCTGAAGCAGGTCTGCAGGAAAAAGCCTCAGGCCCAGCCTGGGGCTGGAGCGGGAGTCTGTGTCCTCAAGCCTTTGTGCTTGGCTGGGCCACGGGCACTGCCCATTGTTCCCCCTTCTCACCTTTCCGACCCCACTGTGGAGACTGAGGGAGGCAACAGGCTCTCCAGGGGGATTCAGAGTCCTGAGGATGCAGTTCACAGTCTGGGTTTGCGGAGAAGAGAGGAACGAAGCAGGAATACAGCCAGTGGTCTTGTCCTCAGCCTGCAGGTGTGCGTTGGGGTGGCCCCACAGGCGTTCATGTTGGGTTCACTGGCAGGCTTCCCTGCCTCTACACCCCAGTCTGCTCTTTGATCCAGTCCCGAAATACAGGTAGCCTCGTATACACGCCTGGCTTGTTCCTCTGGGCACAGCCTTCACCCCAGCTCACCACACCTGCCTGGAAGATTCGTCCATCCTCCTCCACGCTGGACAAGGGGCCCCCGGAATCACCCTGAGTAGAGAAAGCCCTGTGCTTGAGGGCCTTGCCCCATCTCTCCCCAGGACTGGCCTCTCCCCAGGACCCGCCCACCGGCAGCCCACACACCTGGCAGGCATCCACGCCCCCGGAGAGGAAGCCCACACACATCATCCGCGGGGTGATCTGCTGCGGCATCAGGCCCTCACAGGTCGTCTGGTTGATGATGCGGATCTCACCCTTCTGCAGGATCAGCGCCCCGGAGCCTGTAGAGCGGGTAGGACAGGGCTGACTCAATCAGGGAGCTCTCCTACGAGCTGCATGGGGAAAAGGTCACTGGAGAGGCTCCCCACCAGAGGCAGTTGACCAGCAAAGCTCTGTAAACAGCCCAGGTGTGGACAACTAACAAATGCCTAAGTAATTGATGGCACTTCTCAATGGAATACTACTCAATCAGAAATAGGCAATATGCTGGAAATCTGTCACATGATATGAAGTCAAATGTGCACCGAGGTAAGGGGTGTGAAGAAAGCAGCAGACAGAAAGTGCCACCAGGTGCCACAGTGGTTTTGCCAAGGCAGGGGAGCTACAAGTCAGGTTTTTACTCTTTACCTCTCTATATGCTACAAATTTTCAGCAACATGCTATATAAATATTACAGTGGATTTAAAAAAAATTTTAAATTTGCCAAAAGACTGCCTCCTACAAGTAGGTGCAGAAGGAACAGGCCACTCATTTTCATGACAGGTAATATCACAGCACAGTTAATGGCCTTTCCAAGTGACAAAGTGCATCCACACCCACATTCTCATATACATTAAGTACCATTTCTTTTTGCCAATGAAGAACCAAGGTCAGAGTTTAAGAAACTCACCCAAGTCACTCAGATAGTTAAGCGGCAAAGCCAGGCCTTCAATCCAGAGCCCAACCTGCAAATCCCATGCCCCTTTTACATTCTACCTTATACAGCCTCATCCTGCCAGGCAAAAATAAATTACAGAAATCCATCAGCTCAGAAGCCAGGCAGACAGGTTAGACACCAAAAAGGATACAAATACAGAAGCAGGATAGCTGATAGCCGCCTCTGAGGAAGGCCTCAGGCTCTCTGCAGGTCCCTGGGCCCAGCCTGAAGCTTACCTCCCTCCTGGGTGTGCCCCCAGCCTGTGACCCAGATGGCCTTGCCAACAGGGAAGACATGAGAAGTGTCAGGCAGGCATATCGGCCGCACCACAGAACTGTACTCAGCAGGCTTCTTCAGCTCCAATAGTGCAATGTCATAGTCGAAGGTGAAGTCATTGAAGGAGGGGTGGGTGATGATACGCTTGAGCTGGTGCTCCTGCACCCCAGAGTCGCTGCGCTTGCTCTGATCATGAAGGCCCAGGAAGGCAGTCCACAAAGTGGGGTCTGAATACCTGGGAGGGGTCAGAGGAGGAGAAGTGGCCATGAGACTGCAGTTGCAAGGCTGCACCAAGACACATGTGAGTGCGTGTGCACACCAGTACCACACCAAGTTCCTGCTCACCATACATAAAGCCACCAGGAGCTGCTGAGAAGCAGGTGACAGAGGAAAGTGGCCCTTACTTGGACTGGATCCTAAACTGAAAACGCTATTAAGCACTCTAACACAGCACTGAACCTCTCTGGACCTCTTTATTCCCTCTTTTAATACACTTTTAATCTGATTATCAAGAAATACGTATCTTAGCTGAGTGCACTTGTAATCCCAGAAACTGACGCAAGAGGATGGCAAGTCTGGGGCCAGCCCTATTTCAAAATAAAATTTAAAATGCTGGGGATGTAGCTCAGTGTAGAACACTTGCCTAGCATGGTCGAGATTCTGGGTTCAATCTCTAGTAATGCAAAAAAAAAAAAAAAGTATCTTTTAATCTGACCTTTCACAGGAGGAATAACTCAAAAATCATCCAATTTTTAAACACAGTGGTATATATTCTGAGACCAAAGCGAATTGAAAAAAATATATTGAGTTTTAATGTGAGGTTAGTTAGCGATTGAACAAGTTAGCGATTCTGAAACCATATCATGTACTCTGGAGGACAAGAGCAAAGAAGCGAGGACACAGATGTGGCTGAGAGCCAACTTCCAGTGTGGGGAAAAAAGAGATTTACAAAAATGAAAAGTCTCACTAAAAAAACTTCATGATTTAAAAAATTTAGCCTCAAAGTAATGCCATTCCCAGGGGTACCCGAGACTTAGATTCTGTTTCTCCATTAAAAGGAACCAGGGCTCTTTGGAGAAGTGGCAATTTCAGATGTGGGGCAAAAAAAAGTTATAGGCTGAGGTACTAAAGAAGTGTCCTAGCAGCTGCGCTTAAGTCAGAAATGGTTCCCCAAAACACAGGTACACATGCAAAGAGCAAAATAAAGTAAATGGGGTCAAGTGCAACAATTAGTGAACATAGAGAGGGTCCGAGGTGCTCACTGCTCTAGTCCTTTTTTCCTTCCTTCCTTTCACTACTATACTTGCATTTTGTAGGACTGAACATTTTCCAAAATAAAAAATTGAAAAAAAGTAGATCTTTAAAATAGAAAAATCTAAATTGCAGAGACAAGCATAAAAACCTACTTGATTTTCTCTAATCTCTCAGGAAAGTCAAGAGGTAGCTGAGCTGTGCAGCCATGGCACCCTTCCTCACCCCTGCCCTGAGCTGAGCCTCCTCCCTGCTGAAGCCCTGCTGTTCCACAGGTCCCCTGACTCCCCTTGCATTGGTCACCTCCTTGTCATTTGGGCTGCCACACAGCCCGCTCACCAGAACCTCACACCCTGACTGAAGCACTACCCTTCAAACTGGGCTCTGTCTCTACTCTCTAAAAAAAGAACTTCCTAAAAACTGCTCTTGTGAGATCCTTTTCATTTTGTTAAACAACGTAAAGTGATTTCCAAGACGAATCAGGTCAGGCCTCAACTTCCCACCACCACTCACTGGCCTTTCCCTTTCTTCTTTTTTCTTTTTCTTTTTTGGTATGGGGGATTGAACCCAGGGATACTCTATTACTGAGCTACATCCCCAGCCATTTTAATTTTTATTTTGAGACAGGGTCTTGCTGAGTTGTTTGGGCTGGCCTTGAACTTGTGATCCTCCTGACTCAGCTTCCCAAGTAGCTGGGATTAGAGGTGTGCACTGCTGTGCCCAGCTAGTCTTCCCTTCTCTAATGTTTCTTCCCATTCATCCTTCATCCTGGCGATACAGGCATCCATCCATTTATTCATTCATTCATTCAGTAACTATTGGGCACCCATGATGTTCAAGGAATTACACTAAACTCAGTCCCCAAGTTCACAGAGAGAGACATAAAAATCATCGATCACAGCCCAACATGAAAAATGTCCCACAGAGGAAGGGGTAGAAAGCTCTGGAAGAGTACAGGTTGGGTAGCAGTGAGAGGAAGGAAATAAATCAAGTCCTGAAGTCAAAAAAAGGATTGGATCAAAGTCTGCAGGTGGGGCAGAAAGCAGCATATTTAAAAAAAAAAGGGGGCGTTTTTAGGAAGCAAAACTTGAATAATGTAAAGGTATAAGACCAGAGGTGAGACTGGGGCTGGTCGGATTGGCAGAGGACAGATGACATGGCTGTCATTGGAAGGGGGTCATTGGAAAGGGGTTTCTACTTTATCCTGCAAGCCAAGGCAAGCATTTAAGCAAGAGGTTAATGCAATAAGATTTTGGAAAGACTGTGCTGGCAATGTATTGTGCACACCAGAGTGCTGGGAGGGAGCAAGGAGGTCTGTAGTCTAGGGCAAGCCAAAGGATGCTTCAGGAATGCTCTGTGGGCAAAGTCTCAGAAGTAGAAAGGATGAGATAGGATGGAGGAGAGGGATAGTCAGCCTAGTCCCTTCCACCTCCATTCTGTGTTATCCCAGCACAGAAAGGCCCTTGTCAGGCTCCTTGCCTCACCTCCTCTCCCCCAAACTGGGCCCTATGCACCCAACAACCCCAAACCCTCTTTCAAGAAACCCTCTCTATGTTATACAAAATTACATATAAGAGGAAGTGAGGGGAAAGGGAAAAAAAAAACAAGGGAGAGAAATGAATTACAGTATATGGGGGTAGAGAGAGTAGATGGGAGGGGGGAGGGGGGATAGTAGAGGATAGGAACGGCAGCAGAATACAACAGACACTAGTATAGCAATATGTAAACACGTGGATGTGTAACCGATGTGATTCTGCAATCTGTATACGGGGTAAAAATGAGAGTTCATAACCCACTTGAATCAAATGTATGAAATGTGATATGTCAAGAGCTTTGTAATGTTTTGAACAACTAATAATAAAAATTTAAAAAAAAGAAACCCTCTCTATTAGTCCTGCACAGTGGTCTTTTTCCTGCAGCCAACATTATTCACCCAGAAAAGCATTCAATTTCATCAGCAAGTTAAGTGCTATAGATTAGATTTAGAGTGTCGCCTTAAAGGTCCTTATGCTAAAGACTTGGTCCCCTGGTGGTACTATTGGGAGGTGGTAGAACCTTTTAGAGGTGGGGCCTACTGGGAGGTCTTTAGGTCATTGGGGCATGCTCTTGAAGGGGAGATTATGAGACCCCAGTCCCTTCCTCTTCTTCTCTTTTGCTTCCCAGCCACAAGGTGAACAATTTTTGGTACTGGGGATTGAACCCAGGGGTGCTTAATCACTGAATCACATCCCCAGCCCTTTCTATTTTAATTTGTAACAGGGTCTTGCTAAGTTTCTGAGACTGGCTTCAAACTTGTGATGCTCCTGCCTCAGCCTCCTGAGTGTCTGGGATTGCCAGGCAGACACCACCATGCCCAGCAGGGAGAACAGTTTTGCTCTGTCCCTTGATCTCTGCCATTGCCATTCAACCAGAGGCTTTTAAAAGCAATGGGTCCACCTACTCAGAGATTGGAACCTCTAAAACTGTGAGCAAAAAAAAAAAAAAGTGACCCTTTTCTAAGCTGATTGTTTCAGGTATTTATTTGTCAGCATGATGGAAAGCCAACTGACAGACTGCCAGTGTTTGAGGTCTGCATACCTACCAGGAACAGAGAGACCAGGAGGGCAGATGCAGTCATTGAAACTTCCCATAGTAATCACTAAGACAGCATTTACAAGAACCAAGCACCCTTCTCCAGGCTGACCAAACAGCCCTGCAATTGTAAGAGAAGGACTTGAGTAAAGAATCTTTTGCTTAAGACACACATTAATAAGTGTGGGCCACCATTTAAATGTAGGCAGCTTATGTACTTCATGGCATTAAAACACCTTTCAGGACAGGTGCAGTGGTGCATGTCTGTAATCCCAGTAGCTGGGGAGGCTGACCTACAAATTCAAAGCCAGCCTCAGTAACTTAGCAAGGCACTAAACAACTCAGTGAGACCCTGTCTCTACATAAAATACAAAATGGGGCTGGGGGGGCTGGGAATGTGGCTCAGGCGGTAGCGCGCTCGTCTGGCATGCGTGCGGCCCGGGTTCGATCCTCAGCACCACATACCAACAAAGATGTTGTGTCCGCCAAGAACTAAAAAATAAATATTAAAAATTCTCTCTCTCTCTCTCTCTCTCTCTCTCTCTCTCTCCCTCTCTCTCTCTCTCTCTCCTCTCTCACTCTCTCTTAAAAAAAAAAATGGGGCTGGGGATGTGGCTCAGTGGTTGAGTGCTCCTGAGTTCAATCCCTGGTACCAAAAAGAAAAAAAAAAAAAAAAAAAACCTCTCCACAGTGCCTTAGGAGCACTAGATGACTCAGAAATGCATGCAGAGTAACTCGACCCCAGGTCCCCGCACACTTCACACGTCTGCCTCTGTGCACAATACTCCCTTTGTCTGGAAGGTCTGCACCACCTGGTCCTGCTGACAAAAACCCTCACATTCCAGCACTTGGTATAGACACCCCTGCTCAATCGTCACCCTTCCCATCGCCTGGGGTCCTGGGGTAGCCTGCACACAGTTCCAGCACAGCACTTACCACCTGTGTGCATGTGTGCATGAAGGTGTGAGCAACTGTAGTGTGTTATCCCTGACCTAGCAAGACTGTGAAGTACAGAAACTAAGACTCGTTTCCCATATACTATTAACAACAGTGGCTGTTATAAAAGGCACCATGAATTAGCAGAAATAAGACAGATATTCAACAGAAGATGAGGAAAAAGAAATAAAAAATGAAATTTTGAAGCAAAGAAGAGAAAGCAGTAAACACAGGCCCACTGCATGCGCGCGCGCGCGCACACACACACACACACACACACACACACACACACACACACCTATCTCCTAGCTGGGCCCCCTGAAGGACCTAGAAAGAGTGACTCTGCAATAACAATGAGCACCCAGATCTTGATTTCTAATACCATCCCCTGATGAAGTGCTCCTTGCAGAAGTGACTGGTTCTAAGGCTGGGGCAGAGAAGGTGTCAGATGAGTCTAGTGTTGCTAGAAAGCAAGAGAGTGACTCCGAAACACTGAAAGAATGGAACAAGTCAAAGGCACACAGAAGCGGCCCTCAAGGAGTTCCCAACCAGCAATTCTGGAACAATCTGAGCAACAAAGTAAGTATCACGTTATTGGGTTACAACCCCCAAATACAAAATAGATACACGAGTCAACATGAATGCAAATAAATGAAAAAGGACAAACTTCCTTACAGTGCACCTATACTAGAATGGAAAATAACATTTGTTCTTTTTTTGCTTTCACTCTCATTTGTTGAGTATTTTTTATTTGCCAGGTAAACTATGCTGAATGTTTAATACTTTTCCTCATTTAATCTGTATACTAACTTTTACAAGTAGGTATTCTTCTGTCTGTTTCACCTATGAGGAAATTGTGTTTCTGAGAATTTGAGTCACATGTGAGACAACTCATTAGTAATTAGGGAAGTCAAAGTTTAAATTCAATCTTAGCTCCACAGCCAGCACTCTTAACCAGTATTTCTTTTAAGTCAGCTAACCAATAAATAACTCAATATATTAGCACAAAAGGGATTTGAATGTATTTCAAATTAATCATGTTTAATTAAAGAGATCATGATAAGTGAATACAACATTCATCTTAACCGGAGCCAGGACAAGGGAATGTATTCTTCCCTGAGTGACCAGTTCTGTCTTCTTCCTCTCTTATACCAGTATCCAAGTCACTTGAGAGAAATAGAAACCTATCATACAGTCTGGGACATTTATATCCCATTTCTTCAAATGGAGGACTTACATTTCTATCGTTTCATTTAAAGTCATCCAAGACTGCTTTATGAACTGTTCCTTGGAAACATTGTGTCACTTGCTTAATTTCTGCACAGTGAGTTCTATTCTTCTGGCACACAATTCCACTGCTGCCTCTTGTACACTCTTCAGACATGTATCCAAAGATAGGAAAGACAGCAGTGGAATGAAAAAGCCCTATTTTCAATAAACTTATTGTGTTTGGATATACCAGTCATCCGGAGTGTTATTTGCAGCAATAGCCATTTCTAGCTCTTTTCCAGGGGGACTACAAAAAAGATGAAGCTGTCAACTTACAGATATAAATCTATCAAGTAAATCCAGAGTCTGCTGTGCATGTAGGCAAATAATTTTTGAGACCTCAATCTACTGGACTTCTCAAAATTCTCATCACTCCTTTTTATTAGACAACAAAAGCAAGTATGGTCTTCACCTACTCTATACAAAACATGCTTTGATGCTACAGCTAATGTGACAGTTTTTGTCAGAGAGTAAGATAGAGTCACTTTGTGTACATCCAGATATGAAAAATTGTGTTCTATATGTGTAATATGAATTGTAATGCATTCTGTATTCATAATAACAAAATTTAAAAAAAAAGAAAAATTCTAAATAGACTCACATCCAAAGATCAGAGAAAATAATGATGTGATAGTGGAGAAAGCTAGCAAGCACTACCTTAACCAAAGGATAATGAGCAACATCACTAGAGGCAGGTCATGCTCACACATGTGCCGCCCCCCCCCCTGTGTGTGTGTGTGTGTGTGTGTGTGTGTGTGTCTCCCTCTCCCCCCCCCCCACTCCTTCCTGATAGCCAGGAGCTGAGTAGCCTTCCTCTGCCACGCCCTTCAGCCATGAAATTTTTGCCTTGGAGCCAGTCAACCATGGACTGAATCCTCTGAGTTGTTGAGCCAAAATAAATCTTTCTTTTTCTAAGTTGTTCTTGTTGAGTATTTTAGTCACGGTGACAAAAAGCTGACTACCACATGTCATTTATCTGCTGAAATGATGTGACATTCTTTCCCAATGTTCCTAACTCCAGTCCGGTCATGAGAAAAACATCAGACTAACTCACAGGAGGACATTTCACACAGCACATGGCCTCAGCACTGGCAAGGACAGGACTGAGACACTCCCGTCCCGCTCCTGAGCAGAAAGGACATTAGCATGAAACTTGGTTAGTGAAATCTGGAGTTTAATTACTTGGAATGGACCAATGTTAGTTTCTGAATATAAACACACATGCTAACGTGGAGGGGCCCTGGGTAAAGGGTACATGAGAAATCCATAACACTTTTACAATTTGAAATAAAAAGTTTATTTTTAAAAATTCTTAAATAAGTTATTAAAACCCCACAAAGAAAAATAATCCTTCCTGCCCAGGGTGGAGCTCAGTATGACAAAAACAAGAAAGAAGAACTGGCTCAAGCTGGATGGGCCTGGATGAGGCTGGATGGCGACAATCTAGAGAGGCCCAGGGGTAAATGAGCCAGCAGCCCCCCCTCCTCACTCCAGCCATTTGCTGCCTCCATCACCCACACCACACACACCTGTGCCTTTGGCTGCCTTCCTGCTGTGGGCCCCATCTTTCCTCTCAGGTCAAGGCAGCCTGGGTTGCCTGTCCCGGAGCTGCCTACTGCAGAAGAGCATGCAGTTGGCAGCAAGGTACAATCCCCTAGAAGGCCCACAGAGCAAGCTATCCCCTTAGACTCCTTCCTGTGGCCAATGGCCAGACAACCTGCACAGGCCAGGAGCAAGACCCCAACAACCCCAGCCCCACACCTAGTCAACTCCTGCAAATTCTCTGGCCTCCTAGACTCTGGTGCCTGCCCACCTAGCCTTGGGACACGAATGTGGCTCTTCTTCCAGGCCTTGAAAAACCAGCCTCTACCTCAGAGCAAAGCCTGTCCAAGGAAGGGACATCACCTTTGTCCTTGGAAAGACCCACAGAGCACTCCTAGGCACATTCCCACCCTGCTGAGTTGTTTATCTACAAATAACAGGAGAGATCTGCTGCGCCAGGTGTCCCTGACTCAGTCAGGCTGGGTGGGGACCCATAGCAACCCCCTAGCAGCCACCAATCAGCATGAGACAGGGAAATACCTGGGATGCCAGATGACCCTCCCAGAAGTTTATGGTGGTTGATAACGTGTTGGGAAACCATGTAATTTAGCACTACTCCCCTCATGGCTTAAACCAATCAGTTCAAATGAATCCCCCTCTTATAGTAACCAATCACCCCTACCCAACTTGTTCCTGCCAGTGAATGTGCTAATCATGTTTTAGAGTTGTTATTTGATTTTCCCGCGGTGTGTGATGATTTGCTAAGAGATGCTATGATGTATGTGGGGGTCCCTGCCTTCTCCAAAGAATGTATAAAACTGCTGCAAACCCTGGGCTCAGGGCCTCTCAGCATCACCAGTTGCTGTGTGTGTGCACAGAGGACGGAGCTAGCTCGCAATAAACACCTCTTTGCTGCTTACATCGATCTTGGGTCTCTGGTGGTCTTTTGGGGGTCCCCAATTTGAGCATAACAGCCTGCACCTACTATGTGACAGGCAGCACTGTGTACCAAGGACAATATAATATTTAATTCTCACAACTCTAAGAATGAGAACTAACAGCATCATATCATCCCCAGGCCTAAGAAGTTTGAATGACTTGCCTAAGGTCACTTGCAAACCAGAGCAGGATTGAAAAATCAAGACTCATCTTTAACTAATTCCAGGGAACCATACAGTACAGACATTAACCAAAAAGGCTTTGGAATCAACACACTTGAGCTCAAGTTTGGTTTTGCCACATAGCTGTGCAACCTTGAGCCAATGCCCTTACCTTTCTGAGTCTGTTTCTATAAAGTAGAGATATAAACAGATCGGCCCCACTAGGGGTGGCACAGAAGTATTTGACTGAGAGAGTACCTAATAAAAGTGAGTTTTTATTAGCACTGTTAATAAGCTCTGTCACTAGATAACTGCCACCTCTCCACCACCCTATCCTAGTGACAGCCCACCCTGGCATGACTCATAGGCACAGGGGACCTCACCACCCACCCAGAGACCTACCTGAAATCTCTGTCATCCATAAAACAGTGGGCTGCAGAGACCAGCCAGTTCGGAGAGATGAGCGAAGCCCCACACACGTGGCCTTGGCCCTGACTGTGGAGGCTCACCTGCCAGGGCCACTCACCCTGGTCTGCATTTGTGCCCCCAACGACCCGAGCCTGTTTGCTGAATGACCGCAGCCCACAGTCTGGAAAGAGAACAGAGAACCAACCACAAGGGAGCAGCCAGACTCCCCACTCCCAGGGCAATCACCTCTGGCTCTGGCCTGCACAGCAGTGCTGGAGCACAGGTGGCATGAGGGACTCTCTAGAGCCACCAGGGGACCACTTCCCATCTGGAGAGCTGGCCTGAGGAATGCCTGCTCCACTAGCTAAGGAAGCTGACCTCAGCACTCTGAGCTTCAGGCACCCTCTGTCGTCCACCTTCCCCTTCCTCTCACCCCCATGCTCCCAGCTCCTCTGTCCTGCACAAATGCACTAAAGGGTCTTGAGACACCTGCTGGTTTGCTTAGACTCAATTTGGGTGTCATTTGCCTAAATATGCCTGTTGACTGCCGAGAGGGAAGAGCCAAGGCCTGACAGGAAGGCACAGAACTATAACTCTGCCCAAACTGAACCCCTGTTTCAGCAACACACAGGGGGTGCAAGTTAACACATGGGCCAGTGGGGGAAACCCTGTCTGGTACTCAGAGGAGCTAAGGACTCCTCTCCAAGCCACTCACCAGAGGCTCCATCTACAGAGCAGGCACCAGCCCAGCACCTCTGCCAGCACCCCAGCTGTGCCACAGAGGCACCAATGTGCTGCCTGCCTGGGCCTTTCTCCAGAACCAGAGCTAGGCTATGGTACAGCATCTTTGCTCCAGTCAAATGCACCAGCTTTCCGGGCACAGACCTAGGTGAGCAAGGTGCTGGCAGGATTTCCCCCTCTGGGTGCACCCTTTTATGGGTGGGTGCCTTACACAGTGAACAGCCTGCCTAACCAGACACAGAAGCTCTGCTTACCACAGTCCTTTTCATCGGAGCCATCACTACAGTCCTTCTTTCCGTCACACTCAGGGCTGCCCTTGCTCAGGCAGAGCCCATTGTGGCAGCGATAGGTGTGTTTGGTGCAAGTGACAACGCTCGCTGTTCAGGGAGGACACAGATGGGAATCAGCTCCTCTGCAGCCCATAACTATAAGCCAGAGTCAGTGCCAGAAGCCCTCAGAGGCATCTCATGATCCACCTACCCTCCACCCCTCCCCCAGGCTGGCCCCAACCATCACACCCACATTCTCTACCTTCTAAAAGATTCTCCCCCAACTGATGCTTTCTTATCACACTTAACAGGTTTGTCTACTAATCTCTGGGCACGCTGCACAGGAGTGTGCTCCTAGTGCAGATACATGGGAAAAAATGTCCGCAACCCTGTAGGAAGGCAGAGCCAGGTCTCACCACTGTCGCATGAGATCTCGTCAGATCCATCCCCACAGTTGTCCTTCCCGTTGCACCGCTGGCTCTGTGGGAGGCACTTCCCGTTGGCACACCGGAAGGTCCCAGCGGAACAACCTGGGGAAGAACAACTCCTTAACGAAGGCCTGACATGCCCTGTCTGCCCAGGCCAAGCGGGCAGCTGCAGGGAAGCCCAGATGGCCACCTGCCCCAGGACACTCACTGCACCCCTGTTCATCGCTGTTGTCCCCGCAGTCATTCACGCTGTCGCAGACCCAGAACAAGGGCTTGCAGAAGTTGTTCTTGCAGGTAAATTGGTGGGTGGCATTGCATGCTGGAGTGAGGCAAGAGGCAGAAGTCAGCCGCAAGGTTCGGTTGTGATCCTGGTCTTCTGGGTGGCAGCCTCATCACTCACGACTTCCCAGGGGAAGCCTGGACAATCAGAGCCGCCGGGGGACCACTTCCCATCTGGAGCGCTGGCCTGGGGCATGCCTGCTCCACCAGCTAAGGAGCTGACCTCAGCACTTTCAAAACACTCCATGGCCTGCTTCACCAGCAGCCAGGAGTTGCAGACAGCAGGGGGAGGGAAAGGGGCCAGATGTCTCTGCACCCAGAGGGAAGGAGGGCAGCAGAACATAAGTACAAATTCCCACCACCTCGGGCCTTCTTGCCACAAGGGGCAGCCAGCAGGAGCCATGGGGCACAGTGAGGGCAGGAGGGGACATTCCAGTTTCCCAGCGTGACTCACCACAGTGTAACTCGTCGCTGTAGTCGGTGCAGTCAGCCCAGCCATCGCAGCGCAGGTTCCTCTGAATGCACCTCCCAGTTTTGCACGTGAACATCCCAGGGCAAGCTGTAGGGAACAAAGCAGGTCTGAGGTCTGTGGTCCCAACCTCCCTCCCTCAACGCCAACCTCACAGCCACATGGAAGACCCAGCCTGCAAACAGGGAAGTCAGGCAGGCACTGAGGGTCACCCAGGCCCACCAAACTATGGCGAGGGGGCTCCTACAGCAGCAGCTGGTGCAGGGCAGGGCTGGCCAAGCTCCTCCTGACCACCAGTGACGAACACCAGCAGCTCCAGGCAAAGTGGAAGGAGGGGGCTGCATTAGCAGTGCTGCTGTACCCTCATGCCTCTGAGCACCAGGCTCCCGCCTGCGACAGGGGCAGCGGAGGCTCAGTACATGGATGATGTGCATGTCCTCGCCCAAGGGTTAACGACATCACCTATTTCCTTCATGCTAGGGAACTGTTCATATTTTACTGTCTCTGAAACTGGGAGGTGTCTGACAATTGGGATCATCAAGCAGAGGACAAAGATGTGAGGAGACTGTTGTCACTGCCCCTGCACACATACGCTTTGGTCACAAGCATGTCTTTGGATCAAAGGTACTTGCTCATCTAATTACACTTTTGGTAAGTCATGCAGTTGAATTTTAACTTAAACGTGGGTTCCTTAGCAGAGCAAAGATGTCTTCTGAAAGGTTATTCTATGATGCAGTGTTGAAATTTAAAACTACAGATCCAAAATCCAAAACTCAAAATGCTCCAAAATTCCAAATTTTTGAGCTCCAACCTAATGACACACCTGAACTTGTGTGACAGATTATAGTCAAAAAACAGGTGTACCAAATACACTATGTGTACAAGGTATATGTAAAATATAAATGAACTTAGTCTAAGCACTAAATTCACATACTCCCCAAAATATCTCATTGCACATATGCAAATATTCCAAAGTCCAAAATCTGAAATCGAAAACACTCTAGTCCCAAGCATTGGAGACTCAATCTGTATTGTGTGCATCAACCAATTGCTATTCACACAGCTAAGGGTTATTTTCTAATGTGCTTCAAAAATTTGATATTTATCCTAAAAGTGCTCAACAGCCATAAAGACAAGCATAGATAATAAAAGTCACAGTGATGTTGAACCAAAGGGACAGATAGCCCCAGGAAGACAAGAGAGGAGAGTCCTCAGGCTCCAGATACATCGTGCTGGGATGCAACCCTGAAGGGCATGGTGTGAACCTACATTTGCTGTCAGTCTTTTATAATAACTGCATCTGAAATAAAATTCTTTCCTCAAAAAGCTACTAGAGTGATATGCATCTTACATTTCCAATTATCTTTGAATCAGGAAAAGCACAATGCTGATAATATATAGAACAAACAGTGCATCCTGTGTGAATCCCTCTAACCAACCAGGCCCCTGCTGCAGTAGAATTTACTCACGGTCACTGGAGTCATAGGAGAGGTATTCAGCTAGGAACCCCGTGTCAGTGTAGGACTGATCCGAGTGGAAGCGAACTGTGATTTTGTTGCTATTGCTGCTAACGACAAACTGGGACCTCTCTCCACAGTACCTAGAGGAGAGGCGTGAGTGTGAGGGAGAGACACCTCAGCATGGAACCAGGACACTGGGCATGCACAGGACCCCTGCCCCCTCCCCACCTCCAGTGCCAAGGCCTGGCGGTCCCAATCCCCAGGAGCTCACTTCTCCCCATTGATCTCCACGTAGTCCTTGGGGCAAGTGCCCAGCGGCAAGTTGGGTTCCACCAGGTAGAAGATTTTGAAGCGCACCTTTACATTCTTATTTTTGGGTACCTGGAGAGAGAATGCTTTGGACTCTGAGTTCTTTTCCTCTTCCCTGAACCCCAGGATGTCACATGGCGGGTGGGCAGGTGGGCATGGAACAGCATGAAGCAGGGACACACTACAGTAGTTCCCTTATCTACAGGGGACAAGTCCCAAGACTTCAGTGGATGCCTGACAACCAGGATAGTACCTATATATACGATGGTTTTTCCAATACATACCTATTAGAGGTGCTTCTCTCTCTCTCTCTTTTTCCCCCCAATTTTTAGAGTTTTTTTAAAGCAGATACACAAAAATACTAAAATTGTACACATTAATGGGGAAAACCATATAATGTTTGATGTATGTATACACTAATATTTCAATCAGATTAAACATATGTATCTCTTTGAACACTGATTATTTCTTTATGGTGAAAACTTTCAAAATTCTTTCTTCCCCGGGCATGGTGGTACACACCTGTAATCCTAGCAGCTTGGGAGGCTGAGGCGGAAGGATCACGAGTTCAAAGCCAACCTCAGCAACAGTGAGGTGCTTAGAAACTCAGTGAGACCCTGTCTCTAAATAAAATACAAATAGCACTGGGAATGTAGCTCAGTGACCAAGTGCCTCTGAGTTCAATCCCTGGTACAAAAAAAAAAAAAATCCTTCCTTCTAGCTTTTTTGAAATGTACAGTATGTTATTCTGTAGTCACCATACTGTGCAACAGTATACCAGAGTTGCTTGCTCCTGTCTTTCCCTATTCCTCCCTCCCACCGCTCATCCCAGTCTTTGGTAACAACTATTCTATTCTCAACTTCTATGAAATTCAGTGACTGAACCCAGGGCATTTAATCACTGAGCTACATTCCCAGCTCTTTTTTTATTTTGAGACAGGGTCTTCCTAAGTTGCTTAAGCCTTCACTAAATTGTTAAGGCTGGCCTCAAACATGCAATCCTCCTGCCTCAGCCTCCCAAGTTACTGTGATTGCAGGAGTACACCACCAAACTCAGTTGAGATCAACTGTTTTAAAACCCCAAGTGAGTGAGCTCATGTGGTGCTTGTCTCTCTGTGCCTGACTTATTTCATTTAACATAATGGTCTCCAGTTGCATCTATGTTGCCAAGAAGATTTCATTCTTTTTTATGGCTGACTAGTATTTCATTGTATATATGTACCCGAATATTTTTTTGTTTGCGTATTTGTTTGTTTTTTGGTACTAGGGACTGAACCCAGCACTTTACCACTCTGCCACATACCCAGTGCTTTTTATTTTTTATTTTGAGACAGGATCTCACTAAGTTGCTTAGGGCCTTGCTAAATTGCTGAGGCTGGCCTTAAGTCTTAATATTCCTGCCTCAGCCTCCTGATGATTACTAGGATTACAGGCATGCCCAACCATGCCCAGCTGAGGTTTAATTTATAAATCAAACACAGTAAGAGATTAATAACAGTAACTAATAAAATAGAAAAATTACAATATAAATTCTTTTTCCTTCTTAATTTCACAGATAGAAGATTTTATTTTACTCAGTGTCCTCAGTGTACAATTTTATTTTTCTTATTAAATTAAAAACATTCACATTTTCACCTAAAGGAAGCACTTTAGGGTTTCTCTTTGGCAAATAAGAATTGCTTTCATCACTGTTCTTATACTTTGGGGCCATTATTAAGTAAAATGAAGGTCCTTGAAGATAAGAGCTACCACAGCAGTCAATCTGAAAACCAAGAAGGCAACTAAGTACCTAATGCCCAGGTAACGTACATGCTGAATAAAGGAACGATTCCTATCCCAGGAGGATGATTCAGGTCAGAATGAGATTTGATCATGCTAATCAGACCAACATGCAATTCCAACCTTATGAATTATTTATTTCTGGAATTTTATAATTAACATTTTCAGACTGTTGTAACTGAGACCTCTGAAAGCAAAACCACAAAGAAGAGGAGGACACCATATTCTATTACTAAAGAAGGCTTTTCTATTACTAAAGAAGGTTTTTGGAGAAGGAAAAGGGATGGATGATGATGATCAGGATGATACAGTGAGTGTTATCAACGGGCAAAATGCTCTTATCTCACTACCACTTGATAAGGACTTTCTCTGTGTTTCATGCAGATTTCCAGAGACCATCCTGACAGCACCTCTAAGGCACAGAACTTCGACCCCCTTTCTTCCTAGAAGCAGGCCTAGCATGGGGGAGGAGCTGGGACCTGAGACAGCTTGATACAGCAGAGGAAGATCCCACCTAACCCATGAGTATGTGAACTCTTCTGTTGCTGAAGGTGCTCATCTTCTCTCTTCTCCTCTCACCATTTACACCCTGGGGCATCCCCCTCCCCCCCTCCGACCTTCTCTTTCACATACAGCACCTACCTCAATGTTCCATGTGCAGTCTATGTTGGGTGGGTAGTGGCCAGGGTAGTAAGGGCTGCTAAATGTCCCCTGGGATTCACGTAAGGAGCCTCCACAGCCTGAAGAGAAAAGCATGAGGGTGGAGGGCCAGCGCCACCAGCTAGGCAAGTAGAGAGACTGTGCCCCAAGGGCAGCACCTGAGGCCCTCAGCTGCCTGGGCACCTGGTTGCTTTCCAGCGAGGTGCTCACAGGTTGACTGTTTTAAAAATAGCTCCTGACCCAGGTGGTCAGCAAAGTGTCCTTTTGGCTCAAGCTCCAAACCTCTTTGGCTGATGGGGCCCAGTTTACTAGCCACAAGGTTGAGCCTATGGCCTCCTGGGCTCAGGTCACCCCTAAGGCCGGCCCCTTCCTCTGCACCTGTGAGCATTTTCTGCCCTCCCCTGCCTTCCTTACTGCTCTTCTTCGGCAGCTGGAAGAAGGTGGCCTCAAAGCCAGGATGCCGCCGTTCAGTGCTGGTTATCAGCGTGACAAGCAAGACGTTCTGGGAGGAGAGGAAGGTCAGGTTGTACGAGGGAGGGTAGGTGCCACACAGCCTGTGGGGGCAGAGGGACGGGAAGTGAGGAGAGAATTCAGGCTTGTCACACACCCAGCTCAGTTCCACAGAGAGGGGAGTCAAGGACCCCTTTCCTAATTCTGGACAGGTGCACAAAAGGCCAAGGGTGGGGTCCAAAAGACCCTCAATAAAGTCCCTCCCCAAACAGTCAGACAATCCTCACACAAAGAACAATCAACGCTGCGAGGACTTAGGGATAAGACTGCTCATCTTTATTTAAAATAGTAAAACCCGAGAAACATGAAATGCCTGACAGAGGATTCATTAAGTAAATCGTGTTAACTTATAACATCAGTAGTCAAAACAACTAATACTGATTAAGAACACGCCAGGCATAGTTCTCAGTGCTGTCATTGTTGATTTTACGGTGCTGGGGTTCAAACCCAGGGCCTCACACATGCTGAGCAAATATTCTGCCACTGGCCCCCAATCCCAGCCCCTTAGTGCTTTTATAACTACTAACTCACAAATCTAAGCAATACTATTACCCCCATGTCACAGGTAATAGAAAGCACAGACAGGCTCAGTAACTTACCCAAGATCCCACAGTCAATAAATGACAGGCTCAGTAGTAAAGCCCTTGCCTAGCATCCACAAAGCCCTGGGTTCCATACCCGGTACCACAAAATAATAAATAAATAAATAAATAAATAAATAAGCAGCAGGGCTGGAATTCAAACTCAAGGCATTCAGAGCCCACAGTGCCAATGACCATGTCATCCTGCCTCTAATACAACCATTAAAAATGACTTAGGGCTGGGCATGGTGGTGCGCACCTGTAATCCCAGCAACTCAGGAGGCTGAGGCAGGAGGAACACAAGTTCAAGGCCAACCTTGGCAATTTAGTGAGATCCTAAGCAACACAGTGAAACCTTGTCTAAAAATAAAATATTAAAAAGGGCTGGGGATGTAGCTCAGTGGTAAAGCACTCCTGATACCAAGAAAAATAAATAAATAAAAAAGATAAGATAAATGACCAGGTCAGATTGATTTGGAAAGAACAGGTAACAAAACCAAATGTATACTATTGCATTATTGTACACCATAATCCTATTTCTTTTATTCTTTTTTTTTTTTTTTCAGTACTAGAGATTGAACCCAGAGGTGCTCTGCCACTGAGCTACATCCCAACCTTTTATTATTTTGAGAAAGGGTCTGACATGTTGCTGAGTCTGACCTGGAACTTGTGGTCCTCTTGCCTCCGTTTCTTAAGTAGCTGGGATTACAGGGTTGCACCACAATGGCCAGAAATGTAATCCTATTTCTAAAGACTCATACACATATGTACATAGCCAAACAGTCTGGGAAAATATACATCAAAAACTCAACAATGGGTGGACACAGTGGTAAACATCTGTAATTGTAGTGGCTCAGGAGGCTGAGGCAGAAGGATCCCCAATTCAAAGCCAACCTCGCAAACTCAGCAAGGCTCTAAGCAACTCAGTGAGACCCTGTCTTTAAATAAAATACAAACAAGGGCTGGAGATGTGGCTTATAGTTAAGTGCCCCTGAGTTCAATCTCCAGTACAAACACACGCACACACACATACACACACAAAACTTAACAATGGCTACTCTTAGGCAGTAAGGTAATAGGTGACTTTCACCCTCCTTGATTGTTGATTTCTACTTTTACTCTCTTGAGGTTGTGTATTTCTTTGTCGTAAATTAGTAAATTACAGAGGTAGGAAAAGATGTGTAGAAATCCTGACTGCTGAGCTGTGGCAAAAAATGGTTCTATCTTGGTTTTGGCCTGAATTTTAACCCATCATTAATCAAGAAACACCTGCCCATTTCCAGAGATCAATGTCAGGTGAACCTGACCACCTTCACCCAGGTATGAGAAGTGGGCTCTATCCTGACATGGAGCCAGCCAGGGCAAGCACCTTGGTTCTTCCCTCAGCAGGTATATTGATCATGCCCTTTTATTATCTGTAATTCTTTTTTCCCCCCAATAATGGGAATTAAACCCAGAGGTGCTCAACCACTGAACTACATCCTCCATCCCTTTTCATTTTTGAGATAGGGTCTTGCTAAGTTGCGTAGGTCAGCCACAAACTTGAGACCCTGCTGCCTGTGGGATTACAGGCCTGTGGCACTGCACCTGGCTATTTTCTATAATTCTGATGCTCTGACATCAGGGGTTTCACTAACCCTGGAAAGATTACCTTCCAAGAGCTGCCAATCTTAGAAATGGTAAAGAACTTGCTGGCTAGGGCACTTTTCCTATGCAGACCCCACACACTATCAAACTCCCACATCGTACTCAGGAGGCAGAGAAAGTAAAGAGGAACTGTGGGCGACAGCCTTTACTGAGGGTTTACATGGGAAAGGAAGAGTGCAGGGCAAACACGTTTAGGATTGGCTAGTTTCAATCATTACAGTAAGTTCTGCAGCATAGGACTGTCCCTTGATGTCTGGTACCTGGCCCTGGGATGACTAAGCCAAGGGTAGTTTGGAAGTCTCAAAGTTGGGCGCTAGGCCAAGTACCAGACAGCAAGGGACAGTCCTATGCTCCAGAGCCTGCTATAATGATTGAAACCAGCCAGTCCTAAGCCTGTTCACCCTGTACTCATCCTTTCCTGTGTAAACCATGATAAAGGCTCTCACCCACAGTTCATCTTCTCTCCCTCTGCTTCCTGGACAACCCTGGGGCTCCACTGTATGGCCCTGCATGCTGGCCATGACATACAGCAGCACCCCCTGTTGGGAACTATAATGAACTGTCCGCAATGGCGGTAGACTCTTCATCTGTGGGTTTTACTAATTAATATTATTAATTTATTAATTAATAATAAGAACTACATTTTCCCAAGGCAGGATTCACCTTCCTTTTGGCAGTTATAGGAAGCACATCCTGCTGATGCTGGATTCAACATCCAGGGGCCAGAGAGCCTTCCTCAATCTTACCTAAGCTAAGGAATCACCTGAGACCCCCCTGGAGCCTGTGCTGAGAAGTACCCCACAACTATCCTCTGTTTCCTGCAAGTTTGGCCTGTAGCCAAAAGTCATAAACTAAATCCCAACGCCTCACTACAGTTGGTTCAGTGGCTGACCCCTGCAGCTGCCAGGCTCCTGTGGCCCCACCCCAGTTCCCTAGGACACTCACCGCACTACAGCATGGGGCTCCACAGGGCTCAGGGTATCATACACCATGACCAGGTCACTACCCTGCACGTCACAGGGTGCAACATCAAAGCTGTGGAAGGTGAGGCTCAGGACTGAGTCGGCATCCCCCCGCAGGGCCCACTGGCAGCGGGCACGGGCCGGGTAGGGGCTGTTGGGGAATCCAGGTGTGGTGAAACGCGTCAGCTCCTTGCCACGGGCATGCAGGGCAAAACTGCATTTGTCTGCAGTAGATAAGGAGGGCATGGGGTGGGGCCAGGGCTGCCCCTGGGGAGACCAACCCAGAGACCCAGCAGGGGTGTACCCCAGGCCTAGCCTCCCCACTCTGAGACTTCCAAGGCTGCCCTGGGCCTGGAGAGAGAAGGAAGGGGGCTTCTCAGAGGGGACTGGAAGAAGAGGAGGGATGTGCTGGCCATTGGCAATGACTTTTAGGGACCCCCTTAGCTCAAAGGACACCTAGCCATATCCCTCCTTCTCTCAGCTTTAGGGGTGAGAAGCATGATACTCACTGTCCCGGGGCCTCTGTATTGTTCTGGGGTCAGAGGCTAAAGAACAAGAAGGAGAATATTTACTCATAGCATCTATTTCCTTATTCCTGCTTCCTTATTATCATAAGGGAGGTGCCCAGCAAGAGTCCTCTTCAGTGCAATGGGCCCCGGGCACATGGGTCCCCCCAACTCCAATCCTCTGCAGGCTGGCCTTCATGTGCCCACTCCCCGCCTACCCCAGACTCACGGAAGGCCACCACCGAAGTCAACACAAAGGATTGTAGTGCCCGAGATCTGGGTGGTAAGGAGATCACTTGCTCCTGGGCCATGACACGCTCCGTCTCCTCCTCCAGGTGCTGCGGGATGCTGAACTCTGACCAGTAGTAGGCGATGACACTGCCTTCACTAGGGAGACAAGGTCAAGCCTGAGACAAGGACTGAGACAAGGCCAGAGGCAGGTTCTGAAGACCCACAATCTCCCAGAACACAGGGACCTCAGTGCATACAGAGGCCCTATCATCCCAACTTTCTGTAGTGTCCACCGCTGCCTTCTTGTCCTCCTCTCAAAACAAGACATATTCTGTGGTAAGCTCAAGTTTAGAAGGGAAGGGAAAAAAATTCTAGATTGGAGTTTGGCCACTAACTTGGGCACACAAAATCACCTTTCAGTTCTGGGAAAGGAGATAAGACTGCCACTTGCCACCCAGCTGTCCTGAGGTTTCAACTGAACACACAAAACAAAAAGTACTTTGGGTGCTGAGCACAGTGGCACACACCTATAGTCTCAGCTACTTGGGAAGCTGAGGCAGGAGGATCACTTGAGCAGGAGTTCAAGGTCAGCCTGGGCAATGCAGCAACACTCCATCTCCAAAAAAAAAAAAAAAAAAAAATGCTGTGGATGCAGCTCACTGGTAGAGCACCTGCTTAGCCTACATAAGGCACATGGTTCAATCCCCAGCACTGCAAAAAAAAACAAAAAAAAAAACAACAAAAAAAAAAAAAACCAAACCACTCTGGGAATAAAATCTACTTTTAAAAAGATATATTTGTATGGAAGCCTTCTCAGGCACTCAACTTCCGCAAAGCCAAGTTTAAAAAAATACTCACTGCCCTTCCTGATGGTAGCTCACTTGGCTGGCCCTAGGCAAAGCAATCCACAGGCATTTGTGCACTTCCTCCTACCAACACTGCTGTGGCCACCACTGCCTTGGAGACAGGAGAATCAAGTGTGCTGATCACTTGCACAAAGGGTAGAACAAGGAGTCGCCTTGGCCCTACAAGCCAAGGCTTTCAGCTTCATCATACCCTAGGGTCCCAGGCATTTTGCCCCACATAGAATATCACACTGATCCCACTCCCAGACAGACCAGGGCCACCCCACTCAAACCATCCCCCAGCACCCACCTGAAGGCAGTCACAACAGACTTCTTATGGTAGGGACCCAGGATAGGGACTTCACTGTATAACAGCTTCAGCTGAGGGTGGGGAGCGGACAACACTCACAATAGGCCCAAGAACAGTAATAATCCCTTCCCCAAGCCCAGGCCGCTCCCTCCCCTCCTGGGACCTGAGCTCCCCTCCACATTGCCCCCCAGCCCAGTGACCTTGGAGCAAAGATGAGAGTGTCCTTTCTACTTGGGGGGGGGGGGTTAGGGACACCAGGACAGACAGCCGTTGGAGGGACCCTGCCCAGGGACTGGACTCACCGCTTCCTTCACCTTGCTGGCCAAGCTCTTAAACTCAGTGGAGTTGGAGTTCTCATAAGCATCCACAAAGTTTTCATTTGTGATCCTCAGGTAGCCATTGAAGACCTTCTGGATCCGAGCATTCCGGTCTGTGCCAGGCCAGGAGGGTGGTCATGGGCAGTAGTGCACCTCCACCTGTCCCCTCACACCTACAGCTACCCTTAGCTCCTGGGGGAGCGAGTGTGGGGAGGGGCCGGCTCTGACCAGCAACTCATCCCTCCCTATCATGGCTCAAAAGAGCCTAGGGAGATGGCACCTGAGAGCACTGCCTCCAATCCCTCTACGCTTCCCCCATTCTCTTCCTCCCGTCCACCTCTGGTGGCCCCTGGCTCGGTGCACTGCGGGAAGAGGGAGAGCCACCCCATACCACCCTCCCCCATAGCCAACCCCAGCTGTACTTACACTGGAAGTGCCACACCAGTGAGCCAACCACGAGGGAGAGCAAGAGGAAGCCGATCAACAAGGCCACCAGCACCACCCAGCGCCTAGGTCCCCGCTTCTCCACCTTCTTGGCGTTGTTCACCGGCAAAAACTCCACACCTTCCTCGAAGCCCTTCATGTTCTGAACAGAAAGATGCACTGGGACTCAGAAACTCTCAGCCTAAGAGCCTCCCAGCCATGCTGGGGAAGAACATTGACATTTTGTGAGGTCTGCCTTGGAGAAAAAGTCAGGGCTGGGCTGAACATAAGGACCATCCATGAACATAAAGACCACTCGGCCAAGACTGCCTGCTGCAAGATGTGAACCTACTGGAGGAAAGTGAGGGAAGCCCTCCCATCCACACAACCCAGGCATGAATCACTTAAAATTAAATTGAAATTAAGGGCTAGCTAAACTCAGTCACCGAGGGTCTCAATTTCCACGAATCATCTTTGATTCAGGTAGATGTAAGCTCAAAGCCATGACTGGCACTGTGGAATCTCTGGGATGACCTGTAAGGCCAGCCCTCACCTGCTCCAATGCCACCCTATTTAGATTCAGTCCCCATGGTCACCAGAGCCAGGAGCCTGTGGGTGGCATAGAAACTCCACGCCCTTGCCCAGCAGCCTTGCCCCTGCTGATGTTTAACCAGCCAAAAGGGAAAGGGCACTAAGCCTGGGCAGCTCTGCAGTGCTACAGTGAAAAAGACCACATGCTTTTAACCCAGGACCCAAGTGGATATGGAAAGCCAGCCCCCTCCTGGATTCCACACCCTTTTGTAAAAGCAAACAAGCAAAATTTCTGACAAACAGATGGCAGCTTCTCTGGGTTCCTCCCTGCCAGGAGGCAGGGACATGAATATGGAGAGGAGCAGGAGGGGTGTCCCAGGGGCCCCTGGCAGATGAGCAAGATTTCTCCCCAGAGCATATACTGGTGCTTCATCCTGCAGAGAGGCCTGCTTTTTCAGTGTGGTGCTTTAAGTTCAACTACTTCATACCCCCTCCAAAGGGGCTTATGATCACAACAGCCCCACTCCAAATTCCACAAAGTGACGCCATCACTTTCAACAGTTTTCTGATGCTACATTATATGCTTAACCTGATATTTCTTGATTTGTCGCCGCTTCATATCATCGATTAATGCACCACTATAAAAGATTCTCCCCACTCCTGCCACCTTGGAATATTTATATGTCTAATTTTAGCTTCCTAATTGCTTATGCTAATGACTCTACCTAATACCACACACAGAAGCACGCCCCAGAGATAGACACTTAAAACACATTCAAGCTGATTGTTCTCATATTATAAAGCATATACTAATACCACTGTCTTAATTCATCTGCTTAAAATATCATGAACTGATTTCCTATTTTGATAATGTGGATTTTAATATCCTTCCTTCTCTTTCTCTCCCCCATTCTCCCAAAAGTTCTGGGATCAAAGTTTCTAAAAAATTATATCCATTTGTGTTTTTATTACTTTTGTTGTTAAGCTGTGAAAATATTGTTCGCTATTAAGCTTTCTTTCTTGTATAATTTGTTTTTCTTGCTCAAATTTTCATTTACTTTTTTTAACATATACCCAACTCTCTATGTATAATCTCTAAGGTCTCTGTAATAGTCTCCATCCCCAACATATAAAGTCTGTCACATAACTTGTCATTTCATTTCCTTCCTGAGAGCCTTCCTCCTGGAGCCTTCTGTCCTTTCTCAAGGCGATTATGTAGATCTTCCTTCACCATCATCCTTGGGGACTTCCTTCTTCTCTGTCTTCAATTGAAGCCCCTATTTCCTAAAATTCCATATCCTAATGTCTAGGGGTTTGTTGCATTTTCATAAAAATACATACATTAGTACATTCCTGAGGAAATTTGGACACTTTCATGTTTCTGAAATGGTGGATGCCTGTAATCCCAGCAGCTAGAGAGATCGAAGCAGAAGGATTGTAAATTCAAAATCAGCCTCAGTAACTTAGTGAGGCCCAAAGCAACTCAGTCAGATCTTGTCTCTAAATAAAAATATTTTTTAAAAGGGCTGGGGATGTGGCTCAGTGATTAAGCACCCCTGGGGATGTGGCTCAGTGATTAAGCACCCCTGAGGATGTGGCTCAGTGATTAAGCACCCCTGAATTCAATTCCTGGTACCAAAAAAAAAAAAAGAATCTTAGCTGTATATCCACATTTGTTGAGAGTTCACTTAGGGGACTGGGGTTGTAGCTCAGTAGTAGAGCACTTGACTAGCATGTGTGAAGCCCTGGGTTTGATCCCCAGCACCACATAAAATAAATAAACAAAATAAAGCATTGTGTCCATCTACAACTAAACAATATTTTTTTTAATTTTTCACTTAGAATTTTGAAAGCTCCATTGTCTGCTTCTAATTTTGCTTTTGAGAACTATCAGAATATTATAAATCCATCATCTCATGTTTAATAACTTTATTGTCTTTCCCTTAAAGCCTCCAGGATATACATTTCATTATGCTAAATTCTCCACATATCCTTTCAATTTGGAATTTTCTCTGATCTACCTTTCTTCAATCATTATTATTATTATTATTATTATTATTTAGTTGTAGATGGACACAATACCTTCATTTTGCTTATTTATTTTTATGTGGTGCTGACAATTGAACCCAGTGCTTCACATGTGTGAGGCAAGCACTCTACCGTGGAGCCACAACCCCAGCCCCTAATTTTTATTATATTGATCCTCTACTTTATCCTTTCTCATTTTTTTTCGGGGGAGAGGGGGTATTGGGGATTGAACTCAGGGGCACTGAACCACATCCCCAGCCCTATTTTGTATTTTATTTAGAGACAGGGCATCTTATTATCTCTAACCTTACTATTAAGGTTTTTCGAGTTTGCTGTCAAAATTTTAATAAACACAAGTTTTCTTGTTCTCTGAAATTTTCCTCTTTGATGGCATCTTGTACCTTTCATGTTGAAGGCTTTCCACAAATGCCTGAGGGTCCTTGCTTGTTCATTCATATTCAGGAATGAGGCCGTAAAGGCTGTTTGGAAGCTCAGCCAGATTACTTTACTGGGCATAACCAATGATTAGTCTGTGTGGATCTTTCCAAGGGACAGTTTAATTGCTCCAGAGAATTACAATTTTCTAATCTCCCGACTGGAGTGATTTAAACCTGACAACTAGCATACAGGAATAGATAGGAGAAAAAAAACTCATTCCCCTTTCCTCATTTAGCTTTCCTCTAATCTGGTATCCTCAAGTCGAGATATTTGATTCCATTTCTCCAGATCCTTTCCCTCTATTACAGGGATCTGGAGGGGTAGCTGTCTTTTTGCTTGGGCAGAGGTGGGGATTTGGGGATTTCTAACAATGATTTCCTTGTCTCACTCATATCTTCTATAATACCTGAGCCCAATGGCCAGGATGTGGTGCAGTGGTAGAATACTTGCAGTAGAATACTTGCCCCTCAAGTTCAATCCTTAGCACTACAAAAATAAATAACACCTGAGCCCAATTCCTGGCAGAAAGAGGACAATTACCAAAAAAATACCTAAGGGGTATTTCTATAATCTGAAGAGATGCATAAATCTTCAGGTTCAAAGGGCTCAATGAATGGTAAAAAAAGATAAATGCAAAAACATAAATGACTAAATATGTCATGATGAAATTTCAGAACAACAAAGATAAAGATACTGGGGCAGGCAGGGGGGTGGCTGGGGTTGTGGCTCAGCGGCAGAGCACTTGCCTAGCACACCTGAGGCCCTGGGTTTGATCCTCAGCACCACATAAAAATAAACAAAATAAAGGTATTGTGTACAACTACAACTAAAAAATACGTGTGTGTGTGTGTGTGTGTGTGTGTGTGTGTGTGTATAAAGAGTGGATACTCTACACATCTGTTCTTTTTTTTTTTCTCTCTCTCTCCCATATTTTATATCTCCTCATCATTTGGCTCTTTTCGGGGAATGCTTTTAAACTTGCTCCTGCAAATCTTTTATTTTTAATTTTTAAAATAGCTTCACTGGGGCTGGGGATGTGGCTCAAGGGGTAGCGCGCTCGCCTGGCATGCGTGCGGCCCGGGTTCGATCCTCAGCACCACATACAAACGAAGATGTTGTGTCCGCCGAAAACTAAAGAATAAATGTTTTAAAAATTTTTAAAAATAAATAAATAAAATGGCTTCACTGTACATACACAAAGTATACAGTTTGGGGCAAATATATCTATTTTCCCACAAAACCATCAACACAATCAAAATAATCAATATAACCATCTCCTTCCAAAGCTTCCTGTAGTTCCTTCCTGATTCCCTTTCCTGCCCCAAGCAACCAATAATCCAATTCCTGTCACTAATGATTAATTTGCTTTTTCCATGACTTTGTGTAAGTGGAATAATGTAGTAGGCACTCTTTTCTGTCTGGCTTTTTTTTACTCAGCACAATTATTTTGAGATTCCTGCATGCATTAATACTACGTTCCTTTTTACTCTTGAAGCACTATCCTATGCATGGATCCCTGTTATGGACATTTGGACTGTCTCCAGTTTGGAGCTACTACAAATACAGCCACTCTAAACACTCCTGTATGAGCTTTGTATTCGAAAATGCTCTTATTTCTCTTGGGTAATTACCTAGCAGTGGACTAGCAAGTTTGTATGATAGGTATATGTTTAACTTTTTAAAGAACCACCAAACTGTTTTACAAAGTGATTGTAGGCTTTTACATGGTCATCAGCAGTGTGTGAAAATTCTCATTGTTCCACGTCCCATCTAGTGCTCAGTATGGTCGTCTTTTTAATTTTAGCCATTCTACTAGACATACAGCAGTGCCCTGTGGTTTTCAGTGTTTTTTCTCTAATGACTCGAGATAGTGATCATCTTCTCATGTGCTCAGTTGTCCTCAGTTTTTCATCTTTGCTGAAGTGTTTTTCAAATCTTTTGCCGATATTTTCATTGGCTTGCTTGTTTTTCCATTAATGAGTTTGGAGAGGTCTTTACAGGCATTCTGAATACAAGTTGTTTATATATTTTGCAAAGATCTTCTCCTAGTCTGTGACTTGTGTTTTCATTCTCTTAATAACTCTTTTGAAGAGTAGAAGGCATTTTTATTTTGATGAAGTGCAATTTGTCACATTTTTTCTTTTAAGATTTGTAGTTTAGGTGCTGTATCTAAGAAATCTTTGCCTATGCTGCAGACTTTCTCCTGTATTTTCTTCTAGCAATTTTATAGTTTTAGGTTTTACATTCAAGCTGATATTTTTTTTTTTAAGATCATCTTTGGACTTTGCCTTAGCCTTCCTTTCTCTCTCAGGCTATAGTTTTCTTTAAATGTTGGATGGCCCTCAGTTCTACTCCTACTTAAGAATGATAAAAGAAAGGCTTCAGCTGGACTCTGAACAGATGGTTTGTGTGTGTGTGTGTGTGTGTGTGTAAGAAATATAACAAGCCAGGCACTATGGCATGCACCTGTTATGCCGGCTACTTGGGAGGGAGACTAAGGTGGGAGGATCATTTGAGTCCAGGAATTTAAGACTAATCTGGGCAACATAGTGAGACCCCACCTCAAAAACAAACAACAAAAAAGAAAGATAAGAAAATAGCAAATTGTTATGTTTAGATGTATTTTCAATTTACAAAGTAATTTTCCAACTATTTCCTTTCCTGACCCTCACTTTAATCCTGCCAGTCATTCAAAACTGGCAGTATTGGTCTCAACTATAAGTATGTATGTCTAAAGCATACATGCACATATAAGAATATATATCAAAATGTCAACTAGTTAGATCAGATGCCAGATAATTTTCTATGAGCTCATATTTATTTTCCTCGTTTTATTTATCAGGCATATGAAGCCCAATTAAAAAAAAAAAAACAAAAAAAACTTGAGGGCTGGGTATATGGCTCAGTTGGTAGAGTGCTTACCTAAGCATGTACACTAAGTCCCTGGGTTCAATTCCCAGCACCACCAAAAAAAAAAAAAAAAAAAAAAAAAAAACCTTGATTTATACATATATATATAGTTTTCAATGAATCTTTTGTTTTATTTATTTATACGTGGTGTTGGTGCTGATGGTCGAACCCAGGGCCTCACACATGCCAGGCAAGTACTCTACCACTGAGCCACAACTCCAGCCCTTGAAGATTATTTTACCAGGAATTAATACCTTTTTTGTGCTCTTCTAGGTACTCAATCATGAAATACATAGGAAGAAAAAAAAAAAAAAAAAGACTAGCACTATCACTTTCTGACTTACAGGAAAGGCAGGGAGAAATGACGCTTCTGCAAACTCACAGAACACTCAGTGGCAGATCCAGAATCTGATCCTGGTTTTCTGCCTCCCTGGGTGGTCAACCTCCAGAAGCAAGTATGAATTCTGAGGCTCTACTCAGCCCAGAAACAACTGTTTAATCAGTAACTAGCCTGCCTCCTTTTATAGTCCTAACTCTCAACTCCATTTTCAGGAGTAATAACTATGTCATCTTGCATAATCCCTTGGTGGTTTTTATTTTTTTTGATAAGGAAACTGAGGTGGAGCAAGAGGGAGTGACCTCCAAGGTCACAAAGATAGTAATCAGTATACTGTGTGTGTGTGTGTGTGTGTGTGTGTGTGTGTGTGTGTGTGGTACTGGGGATTGAACCCAGGGACTTGTGCATGTGAGGCAGGCATTCTACCAACTGAGCTATATCCCCAGCCCCAAGATAGTAATCAGTAAAGCAGCAAAGCTGGAACAGGAGCCAAGGTCTTCAATTCTTAGGCAGGGCTTCAAACACAGGCCCCTAAGCCAGTGCTGGGCAGATGTGGAGGGAGGAGGAAGAGGTCTCAGGGAGCTCCCATCCACCCTGACTTAATTGCACACACAATCCATGTGGCCATAGATCAAAGGAAGAGAAAGTGCACCTGTATCTGCTTTGCCTCTGTTTTTTTTTTCTTAAAAGTAAACATCCACAGGTGCACATGCACGACGTAATGCTATGAAGCCAGGTGCTGGCTTACCACAGACATAGATAGGGCCACATAACCACGGGGGCCTCTTCCTACCACCAACTCTAGTTGGCCCCCGGCCAGGGTCCCCAGAAACACAAGCTAGTTCTAGGCCACTGTGACAAAAGAACAAGGAATGACTTCCAGGAAGATGGGTGGGAATAAAGTGTTTGGAGTGTTTGTTGAGTAAAGGACTTGGAACAGATGAAGGAGAATCAAGGCAGCAGGTAGGAGGATGTGATTCAGTTAGTGCCATTACCAACCAACTTCCTGGACAGGCCCAGAAACCCAGGAAGGGATATCACAACAACCCTGTAGATTTTGGCACAGTAGTGCAAGTGGTATGTTTCTCAAGGTCAATGCCTGTCAAAAAATAATAACACAATTGCTTTATAGAAGACCCCCCAAAAAGTATATTTTATTTACTAATATATAGGAAAAAGGCTTGTGGTCACCCTACTCCCATGAAATAAGAAACTAACCTGGGCTGAAAGCCAAAAGCAGAACAAACAAAACTCTGTTCAAATCAACAACAGGATCCGCCCACTGAGAGAAACCCTCTCCCAGTTCCTAGCACTCACTACTACACCCATCACTGGGACACAAACTCACTATGGCCCTGACCCCCTCCCTCCAGCTCTGGGACAAGCAAATCCAAAGCAAGAATTTGCCAATGATAGCTCATAATGTGGTGCTCATTAGAGAAAAGCAACTGGTGATTATAAACAGCAAAAATACTACTAACAATCCAAAATTCACATGAAATACCAACCAAAACAAGTGAGAGACAAAATAAATCTTCATGCCAGACTTTGTGTTTTTTTTTAAAGATTGTTCCTCATTTAACTAAGGTGGGTGTGATCTGCTGGGAAGGCAGCGGAAGATCCTGGAAACCTGAGAGGTTACTTAGACTTCAGGGAGGGACCATTAAGGGCAATCACAAGACAAATGGTAGCCTGCTTCTGCTGCTGGAGATCAAGGTCAAGGGGCAGATGTGATTTCACTGTCTGGGGACACAGGTGGCTCAGACCTGAGATCAGGACAAGGGTGGATAGATTCATGTGCCACTGCCAACTGTCCCTGATGTGTGGCAGACACTCTTCACTTGCATGTTCAGTGACTCAGTGCATCCACCTAACCAGATGGGGCACATCTCAATCCCATGACATCATCACCACCATTGGGGGCAGTCAAGTCCCTGTGATCATTCAAGCAAGAAAGGACAGTGGGGACTGAGCACCAGGAATGTTTCTCCAGGTTGAGAAGTATTCTGCAACACGTCAAAGATGTTCCCCCTGCTCAATGGAAAGACCAAGCCAGCATGACTCTTGTGGCCATCTCTAAATGCCCACTGAATGGCTAGTGGCCATCTCAGATGACTGCACAAGGAATGATCTCCAAATTTGAACTGTTATATTTGTCATCTGGACAATGCCAGGCCCAGACGTGGGCAGCACTGAGAGAGATACCAGAGGTAATGTCAGAGAAAGGCCTCTTCATTCAGTTGCTAATGGTGGCCCTACCTCGTTTTATTATATCTCATTTTACTGCGCTTCACGGATATTGTGACACTTCCAAATTGAAGGTGTGGCAACTCTGCATACAACAAGTCTATGAGTAACATTTTTTCAACAGTTCAATGATTGTTATCATTTTTTAACAATAAGGTTTTTTTTTCAATATTTTTTAGATGTTGATGGACCTTTATTTATTTATATGCAGTGCTGAGAATCAAACCCAGTACTTCACACATGCTAGGCAAGCGCTCTACCATTGAGCTACAACCCCAGCCCCACAAAAAAGGTGTTTTTAATTAAGTATAAAAACTGTGTTCTTAAACAGAATGCTACTGCACACTCAGTAGACTAAGTATAGGATAAACATAACTTTTATATGTACTAGGAAACCCAAATATTTCATGTGAATTTCTATGAGGATATTCTGAAATTGAACCCACAACACCCTAGAGGCACACCTGTATTAAAAGGGTGGTCTCAGCTAAGAGAGGCCCTGCATAGATGGGGTCTCTCCAGTTAAACCAGCAGCCTCAGGTGGACTTGAGCAGCTGTGTCCAGGGAGCAGCCAGTCACCTGCAAGCTTCTAAGGGCAGGGACTATACCCACTCTACCACCATCAAAATCTAGTGCCCAGTACAACGTCTAATCCAGAGAGCCCAGGGATGACTGAAGGACAAATGAGAAGGGAACAAAAAGAAGACCCACATTGAAATACTCCCACCTATTCACTTACCTCGGATAAATGATCTCTCAAGAAGACAGATTCTCAAGAAGCCCACAGAGGCTACAGTTCTCTGTGCTCACACCACCCAGCATTCCCCAGACTTGTCCAGTTGTGAAAAATTACACTAGCTGGGTGCAGTGGTACACACCTATAATCCCAGCAACTGGGAGGCTGAGGCAGGAGGATTACAAGTTTAAGGACAGGCTCGGCAACTTAGTGAGACCCTGCCTCAAAATAAAAAATAAAAAGGGCTAGGGATATAATTCAATGGCAGAGCACCCCTGGATTAAATCCCCAGTATCACAAAAAAAAAAATGAATGAATAAATAAATAAATAAACTAAAACAAACAAAGGGCTTGCTTGGCATCTAGATTCCCAAACTCCTCTTCCTGGAGATGTTGATATTTTGGTCAGGGGCAGGGCCTGGGATCTGATAATTTTAACAAGTGCACCAGATCATTCTTAGGAACCTGAGAGTTTGAGAAATTCCACCTACCGTTTCCAGCTTGCAGGAGGCTGCCTGCCTGGCTCACCCAATTCCCATCACCAGTGAGAGGAGGCTTCCAGATTCATCAGTCAGGCTGGTCTATTTTAAGCAACCACCTAAGGTGCAAGGTACCTGCTGTGTGGGGTTGGGTTTTACTTCCTTGCCCTGGGGATCCTCCCACTATAGGTTATAGCATCATCCCAAAAGTCCCTTGGGCTGTCACCAATTTCCACAGACACATACTCCCAGTCCCAGCTTCCAGGAGAACACTGAGCTCTCCAAACATTTTTGCCATTTTGCCACTGAGCCCTCTCATCCTTGCCCTCTGACCATCACTTTCCTCAGCTGCCCAACCAGACCGAGAGCAACTGAGAAACAAATGGGAGCATGAGGCTCCCAGGGAGGATCCAGAATTTGCTATACATGTATAAGTCTAACCCATCAGGGGAACAGAAAACTGATCCCCTGGCCAGCTGGTAGCTCTGACTTAAGGAAATAAACCAAGTTTCCACACCTAGCCAGATCATGAAGGAAAGTCCCCCAGGGACCTGGCTTTGTCTACTGAGGACACTCTGCCAACACAGAAACACTGTGGTTCTCTGCCAGGGAGCAGCTAGATCCTGCAGGTTTCATACCTCCCAGAACTGCCAGGGCCCTCCCTGCCAGTACACCTTCCAGATGGGAGCCACACACCCCTGCAACAAGGCCCGGACAGAGACTCATTTTGGGGAGAGTAGGATGGGTGTGACCTAGATAAGGGGTCAGAGCTGAGATCCCTGAGCCACTGGGGCAAATACTTCTCATGGCGCCTGTTTCCCCCTTAAAAGTGGGTTAATGACTCCTTATGCCCCTCCAAGTAAACCAGCTGTAGAATATAATTAAGCTAATTTCTGCTAATGACAGGGGCCTAACCTATACCTCCCTTTGATTTTTATTTCTCCACCCACCACCCATCCACCTGCCCAAGGCCATGCAGTCCCACTTCTCCCTCAGGTCTGGTGGGAACAGCTGGAGTACAAACACTGAAACAAAACAAAAACTTTTACAGCATAAGTTTACGGTGTGTGGGCCGATTTAAAGACCTGGCAGATCTTCCTGAAGCCGAGGCATGGGGATGGGGGGTTGTGTCAAGGTCTGCCCAACCAGCCAGCCTGACCCGAGCCAGGAGAGCCTCCTCTCTTGCCCCCTTCCCCTCCATCCCTTCCACCCCCAGTCTTGCCCAGAGTTAGCACTTGACTGTTTTGCAGTGCTGGGGATGGAGCCCAGGGCATGTAAATCTATTGACTGATGACTGGTTGGTAGATTGATGGAAGGACTTCTCCCACCATGTTTAGATCTAGGTAGCCTCCCAGGGCAGGCTGGAATTTTCCTGGAGGTTCCAGGCACCAGGACAGTTTCCAAGCCTGTGTCCCAAAGTACTCTCCTTATCCTGGAAAAAAGTAGAATGTTCTATCCCCACTGAGGAGCTCTGCTGACAGCCCCCCCCCCCAAGGGCTCTCTGGTGTCAGAAGCGGCTGGGCCACCATTCCACTCTGGATTCTGCCTGCTCTCTTCCTCTCCTGTCCCTGCCTCCGCAATACACACATATACACACCACCACCACCACCAGGACACATCCTCTTTTGGAAATTCCAACCAAAGAATTCTATCTCAGGCTCTCAGAAGAGCCTATACCAAGTTCGCACAAGTCTCCTTATTTGCAGAAGCCCTTCCCAGCCCAGCCACCTTCCTCCTGCACAGCTTCAGCCAGACACCAGATCCTCTGAACACTAAACAAGAGGAGTGAGGGTGTGGCCAGTAGCATGTTACTTCCTTTCTTTTCACTGAACCCACAGTCTGATTCCATGGCTCAGTGCATTCTTTACTGTTGAAACTTTTATCAAGATAATCGTAGATTCCCTTGAAGTTGTAAGAAATAATACAAGAGCTCCTCTGTACATTCTACCCAGTTTTCCCCAATGGTAACACCTCATAAAACTATATGATCATACCACAACATTGATATAACCTGGGATGATATTCAGACAGTTTGTCTTACATTTGCACTTATGTGTGTAGTGAGTTACACAGAATTTAACCACTTGTACAAGCTCCTTTGGCCACTATCACAGTCAAGCTTGTGAGCAGGTCCAGCACCAGGTTCCCCCTGTTGCCTTTTGTAACTATTTTCACCTCCCTCCCATCTCCCATCCCCCTCAGACCCCCAAACCACTAATCCATCCTCTCACTCATTTAAAAAATTTCACATAAATAAATCAGCATATAGGATTTAAGGACTATTGCCTTTTTTCACTGTAAAAAGTTCCCTGGTAACTCACTTAAGCTATGACATCTATCAGTAGATTAGACAATGTTCTTTTTCATGGTTGAGGAGTATTCTGTGACGTGCAGGTACCCAATTTGTTTCTGCTTTGGGAGACCCAGGGATCTGCAGGTTAGTGGAAAAGTCCTAATCTACGTGTAGCCTCTGAGAATTGACTGGATTCTGAAATACCTATGGCTCCCAGTCCCCTAACTGAGCTATATAAGATGTTGGAGTGAAATGATGGAATAGGCAAATAAGAAAACCCCTGACCCCAGGAGAGAACAGGGGAGACCCTTGGGTCCATTATTGCAAAGCAGAATTTCTGGTGGTAAAATTTCTGGAAGTAAAAAGAAAGAAGCAAGGCGAAAACTTCAAGGCTCTTGGAACCCAATGCTTAGAGCAGGACAGATTTTAGAGAGCAGCTCACTTCTCATCTTCCTGGGGCCATCCTTCATAAGGGAAATAGTAGTTTCACTGAGCATCAATATTAGCAAGTTCTGCTTCCCCAGAGTGTGGCATGGCAATGACCGCGGCACTAGTCAGCATTGCAACAGAACCAGTCTAATTTCTCCATCTCAGGGCAGCAGCAGAAATACTCCACATTAGTGCTAAAGCTCTCTCTCGATCTGGTTAACCATGATCAGTTCCTCTGATTGTGTATACAAAATGTTTTCTAAACTTTTGGCTATCTGGTTTAACCTCACTGTTAGTCATATTTCCAAGAACACAACTACCTTAGTCCCTGGAATTCAACAGCATAACTCCACGAAGTCTGACCCACATGACTTCCAAAGTAGCTGTTCATCAGTAACCCACCTCATCCAGACAAGTGGCACGTGCAGCAATAAAATGAAAATAAGAACAAATGATATATCCACTTGATAAAAGCTTATTCAGCAATCAAAGATGATTTTCTTTTTTCTTTCTTTCTTTTTTTTTTTTAGCTGTAGTTATGTGGTGCTGAGGATCAAACCCAGGGCCCCATACTTGCTAGGCAAGCATGCTACCGCTGAGCCACAACCCCAGCCCTCAAAGATGGTTTTCAAAGAGTAGGTAGTTAACATGAAATGACTAAGATAGACTGAAAAAAATCCAAAAAGTCAAAAAGTACAGTTGTCCATCATATCCACCGGAAGACTATTTCCAGGACCCCATAAGATGCCAAAATCTACAGATGCTCAAGTCCCTTATATAAAATGATATAGTACTACATATAACCTACACACATTCTCCCTTATACTATAAATCATCTCAGAATACTAATAATGTAAATACTATGTAAATAGTTGGTATACTGTATTGCTCAGGAAATAAATACAGGGAAAAAAAATCTGTATGTGTTCAATATAAACACATCTCTTTTCCAAACATTTCCAATAGGTGGTTGGTTGAATTCATAAATGCAGTATGCAGATATTGAGCGCTAACTTTATATGGCTACTTCCCACCATTCAGTTTATGGGGTATCTCTTCTTAGATGAGGAAGGGGAAGAGAAAGACTTGTGTCTTTGCTCAATAATCCCAGCATGGATTAAGATATACTTTTTTAATATTTATGTTTTAGTTGTAGATGGACACAATACCTCTATTTTGTTTATTTATTTTTATGTGATGCTGAGGATCAAACCCAGGACCCTGCATGTGTGGCAAGCACTCTTCCACTGAGCCACAACCCCAGCCCAGATTAAGATATTTAATATATGATTGATGAATCAATTAGTCAGAATCATGTCTTACCTACAGAATGGTATTATACTATGATTTCATTTGGAAAAGAATATGTGTATGTATATATATATTAACATCTTCATTGACATTCGTATAGGCATAGAAGACTTGTGGGAAAGTATCAGTGAAACTATTTGCATGAGTCAGCTTTCTGTTACTGTAACACAATACTTAAGATAATCAACTTATAAAAAGGAAAAGTTTATTTTGGCTCACAGTTTTGTAGGCTGCAGTGCATGACCAATCAGCATGCTTGCTTTGGGCCTGTGTTGGCACATCATGATGGATATGAGTGACAGAGCAAAGCCATTCACCTCATGGTGGGGACATGAAAAAGCAAGAAAGACTGGGGTCCCAAAATCCCCTTTAAGGGCATGTCCCCAGTGACTCAAAAACCTCCCACTAGGCTGTACCTCTTTAAGTTTCCACCATCTCCAATGGGCCTTTGGGACACTTAAGATCCAAACTACAGCTCTGTTTACAGGGATTAAAATCTAGAAAGTATTCGGAAGAATTTTGCTTTCTAAATATACAGTTCTACATTGTTTGATTTAAAAAAAAAAATCTTAATTTTTCTAATGAAAAATAAACAAACATTTTTTAGGAAACAGGCATAGGCAACAGAAAACTGTCACAATGCCTATGCATGGGCACTGTCCTCCATTTCTAAAATTCTTACTACTTGCCTTCATTGGCCAGATATTCTTTGACTATATATGTGTGTATTCAATAAATTATAGTATATTAGCCTTTTAATAATATTACAGGTATGACCAAATAAAACTGTAGGGGAAAAAAACTTAGTTTAGATTTTGGGCAGCCACATTACAAGCGTGGCCTTTCCTATGATTATTGTCAACTCTAAATTCTGGATCTCATATGGTGGAGTCAACCATTTCCTCAAGGGTGACCACAGGAGGGAGGTGTTTCTGTTCCTGGCACTGAAGGTGGTGTGGTATGTGCAGCTCTTACTCCTAAGCCAGAAGGACATGTTCTGCTCGTGGCAGCCTCTCATTCCGACTGTCCAGCTCTTTTCTGACTCATAATTAAATCATCCAGGTATCGACCTTTCCCTCCCAGCTGGGTGTCATCCATAACAGCTAATAGGCAAGAGCCCCAAGACCTCATCTGAGTTGTCACTAAAAAGGAAATGGCCCAGAACCCAGGTGGGAGACCACACCCAGAGGGACCTTCTTAAATGCAACTGCACGATCAGACATAATACTACCAGATCTCAGGATTCCCCAGTCCTCCAGCATGTCTAATAGACAGAAGACTGACAGGCCATCCCCAGAACACAGAGGGTATGTGCACAACTACAACACACTAGACAAAGCACACACACCTATGTAGAACAAGGAACAAGAGATGGGAACCTGACGACATGTTGGCTTGGGTAGGTGAATTATTTTTTCAGTTTAAATTTTTAATGATATTTAATCATGTGCGTGATAGACAAAGCTACGTGTTATTTAAAGCATTGTTGGAATCATACCTCCAGCTTAGTGAGCTCCTGGTCTACCGGCTAAGTAACCTCATCAAAAGGGAAATCAGACAAGTTTGAAGTGAGAAAATTTGGTGCACTTGTGTTGGCGCCTGGTGATCACTACTTCTTTTTTTATGTGCTCACAACTCGCTAATGATGTGTTCTGGGGTTTTGCTAGGGATGTGCGTCAATCACCAACATCTTTGGGATACAATTTTATGATAGCATTTGTGGTTAAGATCATAGGCTTTGAAGTCGCACAGATCAGGTTTAAATTCTTGCTCTAACTCTTACTGTCTTTGGGACACTTACACAAGCCCTTTGATTCTCAGTATTCTCATCTGTGAACTAGGCATTTTCCTTCTTATAGCTGCTACAAGGAGCAAGTGAGAACTGAAGTGCACATATTTAGTGAAGGGTAGAAATGACTGTCATATTTTTCTTCACCTTCTTCCCACCACCATCATCATTACCACCAACAGCATCTCAGAATTATCCATGTGGGCCAAAAGAGATGAAGGATCCAAGCTTTACAACAGTTAGTCAACTATCATAAGGATTCTGGGGGAAACCCAACACAGCACTAAGCCCAGACAAAATGGGCAAATACGGAAAGAATGAGCACCCAAGACAGAATTTTTAGTTGGGCCCTGCTTCTAGAAAAGTTCTTAATATAAAAAAAGCTTGCAATAAAGAATTACTATCCACAGACTCTAAGCCAATAGCAAACACTCTTTTCACCACTGCCAACTAGTGTGGAAACTCTCTTGAAAAGCCAAGAAGTTTTTATTCTCATTTCCACACTATCAAACAGCTTTCATAACTTAGCCCCAGGCATCTCAGAAGCATCCCCAAAAAAGAAATCTAGTTTCTTAACCATATCAAATGAACTCTTATCCTTAGTAATCCATCCCTTCTTGTGCCTATTGGGCTGACAGACATGTTTTGTATGTTAAAGTCCAAGTACAATAGAGCAGAGGCAGACAAGCTGGGTCCCAACCTAGACCCCACTTCTGTTTTGCTCTGTGACCTTGTGCAAGTTAATTAGACTCCATTTTCCTCACCTGCAAAAAGATGATAATAATAATAATAATAGCAGTCAACATGCCATATCCCCTGGTACTCATGAGAGCATTCAACCAATTGAGAACCAAAAATATTTTTTAAATTGCATCAGAACTGAATAGGTGCAGATTTTTCTTATCATTACTCCCTAAACAATATAATGCAACAACTATTTACATTGCATCAGGGATTATAAGTGACCTAAAGATGATTTAAAGCATACTGGAGGATGTGCACAGAATTTTTGCACATAGAATCATGTGTGATTAACATTTCAGTCAACAACAGACCACAGATTCAACTGTATACGCCATATAGCCTAGGTATGTGGTAGGTTACACTATGGGGGTTTGTGTATGAACACTCTATGGTGTTTGCACACATCAATCACCTACCCACAAAGTTCTCAGAATATATTCCTCATAAGCAATGCATGACTGTCTATGTTACATTATCTAATGGCACCTCAGATTTTGGTGTCCACCAGGGATTCTGGCACCAATCCCCCTCAGATAGTGAGAGACAAAAGTACTACTTCTAAGGGGCATAGCTAACACATCCATGCTCATAAATGCTAGTGTCATTACAAGTACTCCAGATGCTCCAGTAGCCGTGTGCACAGTATCAGGAAAAATATCTCATCTTTGGAACGTAGGATACCCGGGATGGTGTCACTTTCTCCCTCCCCTTCTAAGAACAGACTTCCTGTCTTAGGAGAGAACCACGCCAACAGAGAGAAGCCAGGGGAACTCCAGGACCACAGCATTCTGAGGGACAGAGGCCATTGGCCACAGAGGCTGGGGGTGAGGGAGCCTCAGCTGGTTCTCCTTCTACAGCCTGTGATGACAAGACACCCAAGCCGCTGCTTTGGCTCTGAGCAGAACCACCATTTGATGAGGTCCACTGGTAGCAAACAACTTGGGTATCTTACCCAAAGAAGCTTGCTATCAAACTAGGATGGTCTCTTATGCTTCAGTTTTCCAGACTCTTAAATGAGGACTATGAATTTCCAGATATTCCCAGGACCATGGTGGAGGGAAGCACTCTGGAAAGGACAGGTTTCCCCTCCAAGGCTAGGATCTATGAATCCCTCCCTCCAAGCACTTCCAGATTCCCTCTGCTCACTGCCTCCACTACAGTTCCCCTCACTCTCCACCCCACCCCAGCCTCAGCAACTTGGCAAGGCCCTCAGCAACTTAGCAAGACCCTGTCTCAAATTTTTTAAAAATAAAATTTAAAAAGGCTGGGGATGTGGGTCAGTGGTTAAGCATCCCTGGGTTCAAACACCAGTATCAAAAAAAAAAAAAAAAAAAAACCCTCTGGGATTCTCAGCCTCCTGACTTGCATCCCACTATTACATCAACTTCCTATTCATCCCACAGCTTTCCAACTCCAAAACTCAAACTATATGATTTGAATACTGTGCAAAAACTTACACACGACTTTCATGTAAAGTATCCCTTTGAATACTTGCAACCTGCACATATGCATCATTCCATTTTATAGACACAAGAAACTGACACTTAGAGAAATTAAGTAACATTTCTGAAATCATATGGCTAGGCAGGGCCCCGGCTCCATGTAGCACTCTACTTCCACCAGATCACAAACACTTCCAGCTTGGGTTACACAGATGCTCTCTTGATGCTCCTAAGGGCTTGTCCAGAATCTAGTACTCATGACACTGAATATAACTCCATTATCCCATACCACACAAGGGGGCCCTGAAGGCAGGCACTGCGTGACTGGCAGGGACTGTGTCACTTCTATTTCCCAGTGCATGCTCAGATAGTGGGTACTTACCTAATAAATAAGTGTCTCTTATGTCAATGAAAGACTTAATGAATGGGTGAATGTTTGAGCAATTGATAAACAGATGAGCCTAAAAAGCCAGGGCTGTACAGATTATCCCCCCACCCCAAGCACCTGATTTTGACCTCACAGAATCCGATTCCCCAAAGCCAGTCTCCCATATGGCTAGGGAACACTGAATCTTGCTTATGAAAATTAAGACCTGATTGTATATGAATATGTCAAAACAGCTTCATAGTCACCACCAAATATTCAACAGGGACCTAGCAACTCAGTGAGGCAGGCTTCTCAGTTCTCCTTAATATTGCCTTAACAACTGGCACCTGCACACCTGCTCCCACACAGGCAGGGCTCACACAATCCCCAGACACAGTACAGGCAACAGGGCCTTAGAGCCACAGAGAATATTACAGTGCTGCACAGCAGGGCCACTTCCCACTTGATTGGAGCAGCGGGGGTGGGGCAAGGGACTTAGGTCATCAGCCTTAGGAAGAAGGCAGCCAGATCCAACTATACTACCAACCAGGATCCAGAAATGGAAGTAGCTCAGGAATGTGAAACCCAAAAGCAACAGTGCTCCTGGGACCCAGCATGACCTGATGACACAAAGAACAAACCCAGGGGAGAGCAGCCCCACTTCCTGGTCAGATAATGTGCCAAGGAAGACCCCAGCCACAAACAATTCCAGGTGATCCCAGGGAGTGAGATTTCGGGTGAGGCTTGGGGTGGGAAGAATATATGAAAACTTTCAGAAGAAATGAAAACAAGCTTTGGCTACTTCCTTCCAGAAACACTGCCCCCATCTAACCTTCTGCACATGTTTCTTAGCATTGCTCCCCCAGGCTATAAGTTCCTTACAGGAACAACCACACAGTAATGGTCTTTGAGAGCCAGCCCCTCAGCAGTACTTGGCCTAGAACTACATACAGAGTGGGTTCAGTGGAGCTCTGCAAAAGGAAGACAAAGAGTGAGTCACAGGAAGGAAAAAGCAGAATCAAAAGTGGAAGGAGCAACCCAATGGCATGGAGAATGGATAAGCCTCACAGGAGAAAATGAGCAGGAACCAAAGGAAAAGAAAATGAGGTGACCAGACAAGTCCAGCAACCCAGGGAAGATTGGGAAGTTAGACCCAGTCTGGTCCCTATCAGGGGAAGATGCTGTGCCCTCCAGGAAATGGCCCAGGGAGTAAGCTGGACTCAGACTCCAGGAAGATCTACTTTCCCAGTGTCAGCAGGAAAGTCCCAGAAAGGGAAGACAGAAAGGGTAAACATGGAAGGAGGGGAGAAAAACAGCCCTGAAATAATAAACACCAAATAGCAGGCTCTCTGCTGAGGCAGGAGTCTAGAGCCTCAAGTAGGTAATTATTAAGGATTCACAAACACCCCAATTACAGAAAGGAAGAGAAGGCAGGAACAGGTCAATCTGCTCCACAGCACAGCAGAGGCACAACCAGAAGCTCCAGTCTTTGGGGGCGAAAAGTGGAGAGAACAACATTGCCCAGCCTCAGTTGGTATGTGTGGTGGGAGCACCCACAACAGCCCAGGAATCTTGTGTTATGCAAGCTCCCTAAGTCAGGATGTTGCTTGAAGAAAAGGAATCAATTTGAGATGGCTCCAAAATCTGGCCTCAGTGGTAGGGTGCTCGCCTGGCACGCCTGAGGCACTGGGTTCGATCCTCAGCAACACATAAAAATTTTTAAAAAGGCATTGTGTCCACCTACAACTGAAAAAAAAAATACATATTAAAAAAAAAAATCTGGCCTGACATGGAAGCCAGGAACAATGGGGCTGAGGATAAAGGAATAAATCTCCCTCACCAAACAAACCTACCTCTCAGTACCCATTCAGTGCCTTCCAAGAAGTGTGAGGTCCTCCTGGGGTCCTCTCTTCGGAGAGGGAGTTCTGGCTGCTAGTCCTGCCTGGGCACTGCCACCTAGGTGTGTCCTTCAATAAAGTGACTAACACCCCCTTCACGGACTCTGTACATTAAATGCAATGTTTTTGAGATCTTTCAAAAGATCTCGCTTCTGTTCTTCCAGTCAAAGAAAAGCTTCCTGATTCAGTATCTTCCAAAAGACTCAAGCACGCTCTCCCACATCCCTACCCAGTCACCTTCCCAAAGGGCTCCATTCCTTTTTGGAGAAGCCCAGGCAAAACTAACACTGGAGACCCGCGCTCCACCTTCTATACCACGGAAAGCTCTAGGTCTCCTAATTACTCTCAGCAAAGGTCCCAAAGTGCTTTTGATCAAGGGAGAAAAAAAAAAATCATGCAAAGGCCAAGGATAGTCAAGTCTCCAAGCCCCACGAAACCTCCTTTCCTTCGCCCAAATCATCTTACTCCCTGCGTCCGCGCCCTGGCTCCCCACAGATGTATATTAATAATCCAAAGGTAATGGAGGGACCGATCCGGAGCTCCTCTTTTCAAGTCAGGGAAAGGACCGAGAGGGAAGACGGAGGGGGTGATTCAGTGCCTCCAGGCCCCTGGGGCTTCCCACCTCCACGGTGGCCAGCGCACCGCAGCTCTGGTACCAAAGGTCCGGCCAGCCCCGCCCGGCCGCCGGCGGACAGGTACCCGCCGAACAGGAAATTCCACCTGTGCGCCCAGCGACCGGGCCACCAACGGGCAATGGAGTGGAGCTTGGCCGAGACTAAGCGCCGTGCGCAGGACACTGGGGCTCGTGGGGCCGAATCCTCAGCGCCCAGCCCACCCAGGACCCCGGTCCTCGCCCACCTCCTGCCGCGAGTTGTACTTGAATCCCAGGCCGAAGTCCTTTGGATCCCCTCCGGCCTTGTGGGTTCGATCGCTCTTCATGGTCTCGGTGGTGGGTCTTGGGTCTCAGAGACGTGATCCCTGCAGGCAGCCGACTCCCATGGCCCGCGGGCCGCGGGGGAAGACGGGGAGCTCAGGGCGCAGGGAGGGCCGAGTTCCGGGGCAGGCCCAGCGCGCCCGGCCGGCGGCGGCGGCTCTCACTCTCGCTCTCGCTCTCATTCTTCCTGGCCCGCGCAGGTAGTTTCAGGGTGTGGCTTTCAGGGTCTGTCCCGCCCCGCCAGCCCGCGCACCTATCCCCTGCCCGCCGCCGCGTCTTCGGGCTCCGCCTCTGGTCACGCCTTCCAAGGAAAGCTCCTCCCCTCGTGTAAAGGCAGAGAGAAGTTAAGGGTTAACCGGCCTCCAATTAAGGGAGAGGGGATGTCCAGACTAGATCAGAGATCTGTAAGGACCTAACAACAACCAAGTGCACTTTCTATGGAACGGAGAGCTTCTTTAGCTAGGTTTTTTGTTTGTTTGTTTGTTTGTTTGATTGGTTGGTTGGTTGGTTGGTTGGTTTTGGTTTTGGTTTGGTTTGGGTTTTTTTCCTCTTTATTTTCTTTTTATGTAATTATTTAATTTTTTTTTTATTTTTGGTACTGGGCGCTCTAGCACTGTGCTACATCCCCAGCACTTTTTAATTTTTTTATTTTGAGGCACAGTCTTACTAAGTTGCTGAGACTGACCTCCAAGTTGTGATCCTCCTGCCTCTGCCTTCCAAGTGGCTGGAATTACAAGTGTGCACCACTGTGCTGGGTGCACACCATCTGGCTCTTTGATGCCAACCATTGTTTCACCACTGCCGTCATGCGACTTCAGTCTCCGTGGGATCTTTCACCTTAGTTCCTGTGACCTGCCAGCCATTAATTCAGAAAGCTGTCAAGGGCAATGAGGGATGGAGAAAAGAGGAACAGACACACACAGAGAGAGGAAAAGTTAGGGCCCAGTGGTTCTTCATCCCCTGATGAGGATGAAAGACCCAAGCTAGCTCGGCAGGTTTATTATATAGATTTTAAAATCAAAAGGATTTTTTGTGAGAAACTTTCTTCAAAGCATGCAGGATGGAGGTCGAATCCTGGGCAGCCCAATTATAATCATCAACTTGTGCTCATAATTATTTACCCCTGGCAGCTGGTGTCTGAACTCAGGGTCAAGAAATGATAGTCTTGTGGACTACACAGAACCTCCTTTGAACAGGGCGTCACCACAGCAACCTGGCAGTCTCAACTCCTGCCTTTGCACAAGGAGTTTCCAGCGCAGGTGCACTCCTGTCGCCAGACAGAGAATGTGATTCAAACCACCAATCCCGACACTTAGTCACCTTACTACAACACGGTGTCTCAGTTATGTCTTCAAAACCAAAAATCATAGCCACTGTGTGACCCAGCCTCCCTCCCATGCCACTAACTTTCTTCTTCCTGGTGGTCAGTAGCAACCTCTTTTTTGAGGTTGGGAGGCACTTGCCGGGGTCTGTGCCCATCTCCTTCTGTACATGTTATCCATTTTCTGCATTGGATTCGGACTAATCCCTTCTTCAAATGTTTGCCTTTCCTGGATTCTTGTCTTACCTTTTAGCCCCTAGATGTCAGGGTTTCCAAAATTCTCTCTTCAGCCTCCTCCTTTTTTTTTCTCTCTCTCTTTGGCAATTCATCTAATCTCCTGGCTTCAGAGAGGGAAACCTGCCTTCCTAGAAGAGACATCACCAAGGAGTTGTCACTTTGCCTTAGCAATCACCAGGGAATTTCTCCACCAGTGTTCTACATGAGTAATAGAGTTGACCACTGTTACACAATTAATCAATATTATTGAGCACATACACTGTCCTAGGTACTGAACAACAAGAGTGAACAAAATAAAGTCCCCTGCTTTGAAATCAACAAGCCCAAAATGGACTTCGCCAAATTGCCCATCTTCCACTGTTTTCTCTAATACAATCATTCTTTCTAGGCTCAAAACTCAAAAATTATCTTTGACTCTCCACTTACCTTACATCTCATATCCAGTTAGTTCTAAATCTGGCCAAGGCTTTCTTTAATATGTATGTATACATAGACCTTCTTTTGTCTCCATTTGACGAATCTATTCAAGCCCTCACCACTCTTTGCCTGGTTTCCTGTAAGAGGCAAAGGGATTTTTCTGCCTCCAGTGTGCCACCATGGGATCTCCCCTACACAAAGCAGTCAGGCTAACTTTCTAAAACCACAGCTTCTTTAAAACCTGGTGTGTCTTTTGGACCAAAGCCAATCTCCTAGCCTAGCTTCCATGCTCTGATCCATCCTCCTTTGCAACCATGCCTGCCAGCATTGCTATCTGGACCTATTACAGTTTGAATACGAGACATCCCCAAACACCTCCTGTATTAATTCAGGAATATTTGGAGGCAAATTGATTAGATTATGGGAGTTGTAACCTAATCAGTCCATCCTAGTTTGAATGGACTGACTGGGTGGTAACGGTAGACAGGTGGGGTGTGGTTGGAGGAGGTGGCCACTGGCAGGGGGATGCCCCGGAGATGTTCACTGTCCCTGTATCTCCTTCCACTTCCTCTATCTGCCTTCTGACAGCCATGAATGGAGCAGCACTCTTCCACCATGCCCTCCCACCATGATGTTCTGCCTCACCTTGGACCCAGAGCAATGAATTCAGCTGAATATGGAACCATAAGCCAAAACAAAGTCCCCCTCATCTAAGTTGTCCTTGTCTAGTATTTTGGTCATGGTGAAGGAAAGCTCACTACACAGGACCATTTCTTTTCAGCCACATTTTCTGACCTTTTCACCTTTCCCAAATCTTCTCATCCAGTAGAAAGCCCCTCTTTACTCCTCTATATCTTGAGTCCAAAGTCACCAATGGGAGTTACTAGCACTGTTCATTAAGTGTTTTTACCCCTCTGCCGTCTGAGCAGAGGCCAGAGCTATACTCCCTCCCTTTTGATGGTAAGTTTGGCCATATGGGTAGCTGTAGCCAAAAAAAAAAAAAAAAAAAGTGAATTAAAAGAGACAGTACCCATCACTTTCACATAGGAACACAGGAGGCAGTACGCAGCCCCTATGCTCTTTTCTGAGACAAAATCTCTGTCATCACCTTAAGGCAATGATAAATGTTTAAGAAGGTAGATACGTTTAACGTGATTTAAGCATTACACAATGTATACATGTATCAGTTGGGGGCTGGGGTTGTGGCTCAGTGGTAGAGCACTTGCATGGTATGTGCAAGGCACTGGGTTTGATTCTTAGCACCATAAATAAATAAATAAAAATAAAGGTTCATCCACAACTAAAAAAATTAATTAAAAAAACACCATGTGGTTCCCCGTAAATATGTATAATCTTTATGTTTTATGTATTTTAAAAATAAATTTTGAAGTAATTTAAATGAAATATAATTTTAAAATAAAATTACATTTAAAAAACAATACAACCTTTATCAGTCTGTGATCCCAAGTTGTCACAAATAACAGAGATCCTGCCAGGTATACTGGTTATGTGGCATGAGTGATAATGGCTTTGGGACATTAAACCCTGGGAGTTGATGGTTGTTTGTTATAGCTACAAACATAGCCTATCCTGAGTGATTTACAAACCTCCACCAAGAGATTTCTTTCTTCCTTCTAAACCAGGACTAGGTGTGTTTGTACCTCTATTATGGCATTATCACCTCTTCATTACATTTCTGTTTCTTATTGACCTTTGAGTCCTCAGAGTCTAGCACAATAAATTGTGTCCATTAAATAAATAGGAAAATATATCTGTAAACTTCCATCATATAAAGCTCTCCAAAGTCAAATAGAAGATATCAAAAAATAGTTTCCTACTTTGGATTACCAAAGGTACAACACTGACAATTAGAGCATGACTGGAAGTAAGCCATAGATGGGATGGCGCTCATGGCTCTCAGACCTGCTATTCTGCTTTGAAAAGAGTGATTCATATTGTATCCCAGGGTTTCTGGAGCTTCATGTTTATCTAGAGCTTAACAAATGTCTGGCCCGTAGAAGGCATTCGTGCATTCATTTGAAAGCAATGCACCTGTGATGTGTTTGCTGCAAATGTAGATGAAGAGAGAGGAGCCCAGAAGACCCTTCCCTAGAATCATTATGTCATGGCAACTTACTGAGTTCACACTATGTTCACTCCCATGGCAGAGAAAAAAGTGTAAATATATGTTATTACATTAAACCCACTTTTAAAAATTCTCATTAAGTTATCTTATCTCAGTGCTTTTGTTTCCAAATTTTCCATGAAGGAGCCCAAGAACAGAAAGCCCAAACAATGTGGCCAAGGGGCCTTGGGTTTAATCCCCAGCATTGCCACCAAAAAAAAAAAAAAGTTCTCACACTCACAGGAATAAATCCAACTCAAACCCAGATTCCTGTCATTCTTCTGCTATACAAAGGTGACTCATGACCAAATTAACCAATCTTTGCCACCATGCCTTCTTCACCTATACCACCACCATGCTCCCTCCCAAATTGCCATCTCTCCTCCCTGAATTTCCCAGAGTTCTTTGTCTGCTAGGAAAGCCACATCTGTGTCCAGAGGATCCCAGGAGTCTTTCCAACCAGCCCCCATGTCCTTGGAGCCAGAATCATTTAAAGGGTGGGTGTACAGGTGTGGACCTGCCTGTAGGCTGAAGAACCAGGTTTGTGCTGGTGGTAAGGGAAAGGGTGAGGAGGCACCATGTAGACCTAGCCTAAGTTTAAAATCACCAGGGATGTTCCCTCCAACACAGTGAGACCGGTGGGCCAACACAGCCAGAGAAAATTGTGCCAGGCCAGCAGGCAACTCACATTACTTCTAGAAGGAGGAAAGTTTGCAAATAGCAAGAGCTGTGGGAGAGGTTTAGAATGAACAGAATAAAGTGGAATGAACCAGTCAAGGAACCTCCATCCATGAATGTCTTATATCTCCTGGAACAGCAAGTTTTATCTATTCAACACCTAGTACTGCCTTTGCCTTTGTGCTCAAGAGTTCTAGTATCTCCCTGTGGAAGGTGCTTTTTGGTAAATGCACTATCAGTTGTTTAGTATCGTCATGGTTTGATATCTAAGAATCCTTTGTCAATTCCAAAATTATGAAGATTTGACCCTGATTTTTAATTTCTTATTATTTTATTAATTGATTTATTGATTGTAGTACTAGGGAATGAACCCAGGCCCTAACACATGCTGGGCAAATGCTCTACCATGGAGCTGTATCCCAAGTCATTTTTTATTTTGAGACAGAGTCTCACTAAGTTGCCTAGGCTGGCCTTGAATTTGTGATTCTTCTGACTTAGCCTCCAGAGTTGTTGGAATTACAGGCCACCTTGCTCAGCCTTTGCCCCCTTCTCTTGGTGAGAGTCCAGTTCAGCTAAAACATAATATTGTCATGCACGGTGGCATACATCTGTAATCCCAGCAACTTGGAAGGCTGAGGCAGGATGATCACAAGTTCAAGGCCATCCTCAGCAATTTAGCAAGACCCTGTCTCAAAAAAAAAAAAAAAAAAAAAAAAAAGCTAAAAAGGGCTAGTTATGTGGCTCAGTGGTAAAGCACCCCTGGGTTCAATCCCTAGTACCTAAATAAATAAATAAAACATCATATCTGTGATCATATTCCTAGACATAATCAATCTCTTCTTTCCAAAATTGCTACATATCTTATAAAACAGTGGAGTTCTATTTTCCTGCTACACATAAGGGCTCTCAAAATGTTGTTGCACAATAAGTGACAATAATTCTTGAAGCTGAGTATGAGAATGTTAAGCCCCTGCACAGGCTGTGTGCTGTTGGGTTTCTTCACTAACAATATAGAAACAAAAGATTATTGTAATTTTATGAGAATTGAACCAAATGGGCTTCACATATTAACAAATGGTCACACTGCTTTCTCTGTCATGTGCACAGGTGCACTTAGTAAGTTGACATAACACAGGGATGCTAGGGAAGGGTCTTGGTGGACCTCTCTCTCTATTCATCTGGATTTGCTAGTAGAGGCATTGCATGTGCATTGCTTTCAGATGATTGCATGAGCACCTTCTATGTGAAAGATGTTTCTTTAGCCCTAGATAAAACTAAGCTCTAGGAACCTGGGACACAATATGAGTCACTCCTTTTAGAACAAAATAGAGCTTTGAGTTCCTGAAGTGTCATCTCCTTTATATTAATTTGGATTTGGTCATCTCAATAAATGGGCTTCATCACTCATTCAATTAACTAATTCTAGAACACACCACTGGCTTTTTTCCTTATTCCACCCAACCATAAACAACAAACACGCAAACAAATCACCAATCTATCAGTTCTAACTCCAAATTATGTTTAAAATCTATCTACTTTTTCTCTTGCCTGACATTCCTCTATTCCAGAACACCATCATCTCCTTCCTGGACCACACATAGCCTCTGGAAGCTCTCATTCACCTGGTTTGCATCACTCCAATTCATTTGTTTGTTTTGAGGTGCTGGGGATAAAACCCAGGACCTCTTGGATGCTAGGCAAGCACTCTACCACTGAGCTACACTGCCAGCCCAACTGTAATCTGTTGGGATTACAGTGAAAGACCAAGTGTACCCCATCACTCTGCTTTCAAAACCACAGTTACCAAAGGCAGGAATTCAAACCTGTTAGTTTACCCAGCACTCACTTGATAAGTCTTTGCAAAATTATTAAAAACTCAAATGAATAAGTAAAATGTTAGTAAATACTTTCTATTGACAATTATTATTAACAATGTAGTACAAATATGAAGAAAACATAAGATGACTATTGTATACAACCTACTGGATTATTATATGGCAATACTCTTCTTGAGTCTCCTTTATAGGAAATATTTGAGATCAGAAGTAATTTGGATTTCAGATTTTCTCCTATTTTGGAATGTTTGCATATACATAATGAGAATATTGGGGATGGAACTTAAGTCTAAACATCAAATTTATTTTTATTTCATGTATACATTATACACATAGCCAAAGTTAATTTCATACACTATTTTTGTGTGTTTGCTTTTGACTGTGGGATTTTCCACTTGTGGCATCATGTTGGTACTCAAAATGTTTCATATTTTGGAATTTCAGATTAGGGATGTTCAAACTTTAGAACCTTGTCAACCCTCTCTTACTCTAAACCTCCCCATGACTGTCCCCAAAGTAATCATTACCCTCCCCAGTCAGAGAAACCACTATGGTAATTACTTATCTGTTTTTCTTTATATAGTTTTATCATCCAGGTCTGGCTCTCTGCACACTAAAATTTACCTTTGACCTGCTTTGTTTTTCTGCAGTGCTGGGGATCAAGCACAGGAACTCATACACATAAGGCAAGTACTCTACCACTGAGTTACACTCCCAAACCTGACATGATTTTTGTTTCTTCCATTCTATATTAAATGTTTTTTAGTTCTCTTATAAGTTCCCACTTCATCTTTTTGACCCTCCCTTTACAGTGTATTTTCTGAAGACTCCAGATAATATGTTCTGTAGACTTTTCCATAGTCACAATTTTGCTGATTGTATTCTCATGGAGGAGTCTATCTTGTGGGCTCCCTGGCTCTTTGTATTCCTTGAAAACTGTTGTATCTGGAAGTTTCCTTGGATAAAAGTTTACTTTCTTTTTGGAGAACATTTACTTCAAAGTGGATAATGTCTTCAACCGAAGATACACATCTAACTATCCCTTGGTTTGTATTGCAAGCTGTATGCCTGAATTCTAAATTCTTTAGGAAATGGGAAGTCTAAGAGTTTAACATTTTCTGTTTATTTACTTGCTGGAATACTTCCAGAAAGTGAGATATCTTATTAACTATTTGGATACACAATGTTAATATTAGTGAAGGAAAGGAAGGATATTTATCTTTCCCTTCATTTAGCTAGTTCACAATAGTTAATTTTCTAACATCTTCCAAAGGTATTGGTCAGCTTTCCATTACTTTAACAAGGTACCAGAGATAATCTATTTAAAAAGAAGGAAGATCTGTTTTGACTCATGGTTTCAGGGATTTCAGTCCACGATTAGTTGGTCATGTTGCTTTTGGGCTTGTGGAGAGAGAGTACATCATGAAGAGGAACACATGGTAACACACAGTAGAGCGAACTTACTCAACTCATGGTCAGAAATGTAAGAGGAAGAGATAGGGATCCCACAATCCCCTTAAAAGGCATGCCTCCAATAACTGGAAGATCTCCCACTAGGCTCACCTCTTAAAGTTTCCACCATGTCCCAATAGCGTCCAGCTAGAGACCACACCTTCAACATATGGACCTTTGGGGTCACTTAAGATACCAGCAATAAGAACTCATAAATAAATCAGTAAAGTAGCAGTACATAAAATTAACACCCATAAATCAACTGTGCATCAGTGATGAATCAACTGAAAGAGAAATTAGGAAAACTATCCTATTCACAATAGCCTCAAAGAAAATAAAATATTTGGGAATCAATCCAACAAAAGAGGTGAAAGACCTCTACACAGAAAACTACAGAACACTAAACAAAGAAATGGAAGAAAACCTTAGAAGATGGAAAGATCTTCCATGTTCTTGGATAGGCAGAATTAATATTGTCAAAGTGGCCAAACTACCAAAAGAGCTATACAGATTTAATGCAATTCTTATTAAAATTCCAATGACATTCTTCATAGAAATAGAAAAAGCAGGGGGCTGGGAATGTGGCTCAGGTGGTAGCACGCTCGTCTGGCATGCGTGCGGCCCGGGTTTGATCCTCAGCACCACATACCAACAAAGATATTGTGTCCGCCGAGAACTAAAAAATAAATATTAAAAATTCTCTCTCTTTCTCTCTCTCCTCTCTCCTCTCTCACTCTCTCTTTAAAAAAAAAAAAGAAATAGAAAAAGCAGTCATGAAATTCGTTTGAAAAAAATAAGAGGTCTAGAATAGCCAAAGCAATCCTCAGCAAGAAAAGTGCCTCACATATGCTAGAACCAGATCTTAAATTATATCACAGAGCTACAGTAACAAAAACAGCATGGTATGAGCACCAAAACAGACCTGAAGACCAATGGTACAGAATAGAAAACACAGAGACAAACCCACATACATATAATTATCTCAGACTAGACAAAGGTGTCATAAACATACATTAGAGAAAACAAATGATGCTGGGAAAACTGGAAATTCATATGTAGCAAAATGAAATTAGACACCTATCTGTCACTCTACACAAAACTCAACTCAAAATGGATCGAGGATCTAGACATTAGAGACCTGGCACTTACTAGAAGGAAGAAGCAGGCCCAAATCTCCATAATGTTGGCTTAGGAACTAAATTCCTCAACAAGACTTCTTATACAGAAGTAAAATCAAGAATCAATAAATGGGATGGTATCAAACTAAAAAGCTTCTTCATAGCAAAGGAAATAATCAAGAACGTGAAGAGAGACCCTACAGAATGGGAGAAAATCTTTGCCACCTGTACCTCAGAGTATTAATCTCTAGGATACAAAGAACTCAAAAAATTTAACATCAAAAAACCAAATAACCCAGTCAATAAATGGGCAAAGGAACTGAACAGACACTTCACAGAAGAAGAAATATGATCAGTCAACAAATGTGTGAAAAAACTGTTCAACCTCTTTAGCAATCAGAGAAATACAAATTAAAACTACACTGAGATTTCATCTCACTCCAGTCAGAATGGCAATTATCAAGAATACAAGTGACAATAAATGTTGGTGAGGATGCGTGGGAAAGGTACACTCATACGTTGCTGGTGGGACTGCAAATTGGTGCAGCCACTAAGGAAAGCAGTATGAAAGTTCCTCAGAAAACTTGAAATGGAACCACCGTTTGACCCAGTTATCCCACTCCTCAGCATGTACCAAAGGACTTAAAATCAGCAAAATAGCCAGGTACGGTAGGACACCTATAATCCCAATGGCTCAGGAGGCTGAGGCAGGAGGATTCAGAGTTCAAAGTCAGCCTCAGCAACTTAGGGAGGCACTTAGCAACTCAGCAAGACCCTGTCTTTATTTTTTAAAATATTTTTTAGTTGTCAATAGACCTTTATTTTATTTATTTATATGCAGTGCTGAGAATTGAATCCAGTGCCTCACATATGCTAGGCAAGCGCTCTACCACTGAGCCACAACCTCAGCCTCAATACCCTCTCTTTAAATAAAATATTAAAAAAGGAATGGGGATGTGGCTCAGTGGCTAAACACCCTGGGCTCAATTCCCGGTACCAAAAAAAAAAAAAAAAATCAGCATACTATAGTGACACAGTCATATCAATTTTATAGCTGCTCAATTCACAATGGCTAAACTATGGAACCAACAACAGAGGAGCAATAAAAAAAGAATGTGGTACATATACACAATGGAATACTTCTCAGCCATAAAGAAGAATGAAATAATGGCATTTACTGGTAAATGGATGGAACTGGAGACTATCATGCTAATTGAAATAAGCCAATCCCCCCAAAAAACGAAGGCCGAATATTCTCTCTGATAAATGGATGCTAACTCACAATAAGTGGGGAAGGGGGAAGGGAAGGATAGAAGTTCACTGGATTTGACAAAAGGGAATGAAGGGAAGGCGGAGTGGGAATAGGAAAGACTTTACAATGAATTAGACATAACTTTCCTATGTTTTTATATGAATACATTGTAACTCCACATCATGTACAATTGCAAAAATCAGATGTTATACTCCATGTATGTATGATATGTCAAAATACATTCTACTGTCATGTATAACTAAAAAGAACAAGTAAAAGATTTTTAAGAAGATTCAAGCTATAAATAGCGGTGGCATGTGCCTGTGTCCCAGATACTCAGGAATAAGACAGGAGACTCACCAGAGCCCAGAAGTTCAAGGTTAGCCTGAGGAACATAACAAGACCCCATCTCAAAAACTTAAAAACAAAAACCCCAAACTATAACAGATCAGCTTTCTGTTTGCTTGCTTTTGGGGTTTAGACATATTTGATGTGTTTGATTTATTGCCATTTTAATGCTGATTGATTTTTAACGCATCCCCTCTTTGTCCAGTGGAAGCCTATTTAAGTCAGCTCTGAGCTCTTTGACCTACTCCTAGTCATCTTTGATTGTTTTAATTCTCCTTGTATAATGTCGCAGATTCATTTTCTACATTGCTTACACATACAGTCATTTCTTCAAGACATACTAATGTCATTTTTTTAACAAATGATATTGAAGTATTAAATCATAATCTGGGCACAGGGGATGTTCATTATTATTTGGTCATTGTTTCTGGGGCTTTTGGTGAAGAAAGTTAGGAATATTTATTTGTTTGTTTGTTTTTTTGTTTATTTATTTTGGTGCTGGGAATTGAACCCAGAGCCTCACAAATGCTAGACAAGTGTTGTGCCACTGAGCGGCACCCAAGCCCAGAAAGCTAGGAGTTTATGAAAGAGATAAGGATACTCATCACGTTCATAATGATACCTCCAATTCTATTTTAGGACCACATGGTACTGACTTAACTTATTTTATCTTGTGTCTGTATTTTCTTTTTCCACAAGAGAATCCTGTTCTGTCATTACCTTTTAAAAAGAGAAAAACTCTATCTCCTTTAATTTTTATTAACACTTTATAGTTAACACGTTCATCCTGACAAACGCATACTTGCATGGAATTCAGTTCATTCAGTTCACCCTGACAGAAAGTGGGTCCCCGAGCGCTGTGTTCTTTGTTTTCTCCTGACTAAGCCTCTTGAGAGTGCATCTCATTAGATCTTAACTTGAGCCCTACCTGCCAGCGAGCTGAAAAGGTGAAGTGTGGCTTCTGCCTTACCTAGCCAGGACTCGTGCGATGGGATTCTTCAACATGGGAGGGTTGCTCCAAAGACACTCAGTGTCCATAAACTTGGTAAATGCAGACACACTAACACTGTAGTTTGAGTCTGGAGTGTCCCCAAAGGCCTTCATGTTGAAGACTTGGTGGTCAGCCTGTGGTGCAGTAGGGAGGGGGGAGAATGTTTAGGAGATATGGCCTAATAAAGGAAGTGAGGTCTCTGGGGACATGTTCTTTTTTTTTTTCTTTTCTTTTTATTGGTTGTTCAAAACATTACAAAGCTCTTGACATATCATATTTCATACATAAGCTTCGAGTGAGTTATGAACTCCCATTTTTACCCCAAACACAGATTGCAAAATCATATCCGTTACACATCCACATTTTTACATAATGCCATACTAGTAACTGTTGTATTCTGCTACCTTTCCTATCCTACACTATCCCCCCTCCCCTCCCCTCCCATCTTCTCTATCTACCCCATCTACTGTAATTTATTTATCTCCTTGTTTATTTTCCCATTCCCCTCACAGCCTCTTATATGTAGTTTTGTATAACAATGAGGATCTCCCTCCATTTCCATGCAATTCCCCTTTTCTCTCCCTTTCCCTCCCCCTTCATGTCTCTGTTTAATGTTAATCTTTTCTTCCTGCTCTTCCTCCCTGCTCTATTCTTAGTTGCTCTCATTATATCAAAGAAGACATTTGGTATTTGTTTTTTAGGGATTGGCTAGCTTCACTAAGCATAATCTGCTCTAGTGCCATCCATTTCCCTGCGAATTCCATGATTTTGTCATTTTTTAGTGCTGCGTAATACTCCATGGTGTATAGATGCCACATTTTTTTACTCCATTCATCCATTGAAGGGCATCTGGGTTGTTTCCACAGTCTAGCTATTATGAATTGTGCTGCTATGAACATTGATGTGGCAGTATCCCTGTAGTACGCTCTTTTAAGGTCTTCAGGGAATAGTCCGAGAAGGGCAATAGCTGGGTCAAATGGTGGTTCCATTCCCAGCTTTCCCAGGAATCTCCATACTGCTTTCCAAAGTGGCCGAACCAATTTGCAGTCCCACCAGCAATGTACAAGAGTACCCTTTTCCCCACATCCTCTCCAGCATTTATTGTTGTTTGACTTCATAATGGCTGCCAATCTTACTGGAGTGAGATGGTATCTTAGGGTGGTTTTGATTTGCATTTCTCTGACTGCTAGAGATGTTGAGCATTTTTTCATGTACTTGTTGATTGATTGTATGTCCTCCTCTGAGAAGTGTCTGTTCAGGTCCTTGGCCCATTTGTTGATTGGGTTATTTGTTATCTTGTTGTCCAATTTTTTGAGTTCTTTGTATACTCTGGATATTAGGGCTCTATCTGAAGTGTGAGGAGTAAAAATTTGTTCCCATGATGTAGGCTCCCTATTTACCCCTCTTATTGTTTCTCTTGCTGTGAAAAAACTTTTTAGTTTAAGTAAGTCCCAATTGTTGATTCTTGTTATTAACTCTTGTGCTATGGGTGTCCTATTAAGGAATTTGGAGCCCGACCCTACAATATGTAGATCAGGGCCAACTTTTTCTTCTATCAGACGCAGAGTCTCTGATTTGATATCAAGGTCTTTGATCCATTTTGAGTTAACTTTTGTGCATGGTGAGAGGAGAGGATTTAGTTTCATTTTGTTGCATATGGATTTCCAGTTTTCCCAACACCATTTGTTGAAGATGCTATCCTTCCTCCATTGCATGCTTTTAGCCTCTTTATCAAATATAAGATAGTTGTAACTTTGTGGATTAGTCTCTGTGTCCTCTATTCTGTACCATTGGTCCACCCGCCGGTTTTGGTACCAGTACCATGCTGTTTTTGTCACTATTGCTCTGTAATATAGTTTGAAGTCTGGTATCGCAATACCGCCTGATTCACTCTTCCTGCTTAGTATTGCTTTTGCTATTCTGGATCTTTTATTTTTCCATATGAATTTCATGATTGCTTTATCTATTTCTACAAGAAATGCCGTTGGGATTTTGATTGGCATTGCATTAAACCTATAGAGAACTTTTGGTAATATTGCCATTTTGATGATGTTAGTTCTGCCTATCCATGAACAGGGTATATTTTTCCATCTTCTAAGATCTTCTTCTACTTCTCTCTTTAGGGTTCTGTAGTTTTCATTGTATAAGTCTTTCACCTTTTTTGTTAGGTTGATTCCCAAGTATTTTTTTTTCTTGAGGATATTGTGAATGGAGTGTTTTTCCTCATTTCCATTTCAGAAGTTTTGTCGCTGATATACAGAAATGCCTTTGATTTATGCGTGTTGATTTTATATCCTGCCACTCTGCTGAATTCATTTATTAGTTCTAGTAGTTTCTTTGTAGACCCTTTTGGGTCTTCTAAGTATAGAATCATGTCATCTGCAAATAGTGATAATTTAAGTTCTTCTTTTCCAATTTTTATGCCTTTAATTTCTTTCGTCTAATTGCTCTGGCCAGTGTTTCGAGAACTATATTGAATAGCAGTGGTGATAGAGGGCATCCCTGTCTTGTTCCAGATTTTAGAGGGAATGCCTTCAATTTTTCTCCATTCAGAATGATGCTAGCCTGAGGCTTAGCATAGATAGCTTTTACAATGTTGAGGTAAGTTCCTGTTATCCCTAGTTTTTCTAATGTTTTGAACATAAAGGGATACTGTACTTTGTCGAATGCTTTCTCTGCGTCTATTGAGATGATCCTATGGTTCTTATCTTTAAGTCTATTGATGTGGTGGATAACATTTATTGATTTCCGTATATTGAACCATCCTTGCATCCCAGGGATGAATCCTACTTGATCATGGTGCACAATTTTTTTAATGTGCCTTTGTATCCGATTCGCCAGTATTTTATTGAGGATTTTTGCATCTAGGTTCATCAGAGATATTGGTCTGTAGTTTTCTTTCTTTGAGGTGTCTTTGTCTGGTTTTGGAATCAGGGTTATGTTGGCCTCATAGAATGAGTTTGGAAGGGCTCCCTCTTTTTCTATTTCCTGAAATAACTTGAAAAGTATTGGTATTAATTCTTCTTTAAAGGTTTTGTAAAACTCCACTGTATACCCATCCGGTCCTGGGCTTTTCTTGGTTGGTAGTCTTTTGATTGCTTCTTCTATTTCATCCATTGATATTGGTCTGTTCAAATTGTGTGTATCCTCCTGACTCAGTCTGGGCAAATCATATGTCTTAAGAAATTTATCGATGTCTTCACTATCCTCTATTTTATAGGAATATAGGTTTTCAAAATAATTTCTAATTGTCTTCTGTATTTCTGTAGCATCTGCTGTGATATTGCCTTTTTCATCCCATATGTTAGTGATTTGAGTTCTCTCTCTTCTTCTCTTCGTTAGCATGGCTAAGGGTCTGTCAATCTTATTTATTTTTTCGAAGAACCAACTTTTAGTTTTGTTAATTTTTTCAATAGTTTCTTTTGTTTCAATTTCGTTGATTTCTGCTCTGATTTTAATTATTTCTTGCCTTCTGCTGCATTTGTTGTTGTTTTGTTCTTCCTTTTCTAGGGCTTTGAGATGAAGTGTGAGCTCATTTATTTGTTGGTTTTTCTTTTTTTTGAGGAATGACCTCCAGGCGATGAATTTCCCTCTTAAAACTGCTTTCATTGTGTCCCATAGATTCCGATATGTTGTGTCTGTATTTTCATTTATCTCTAAGAATTTTTTGATTTCCTCCTTTATGTCTTCTGTAACCCTTTGATCATTCAGTAACATATTGTTCATTTTCCATGTGATATAGGATTTTCCCTTCCTTCTTTTATCATTAATTTCCAGTTTCATTCCACTATGATCGGATAAAGTGCATGGTATTATCTCCACCCCTTTATATTTACTAAGGGTTGCCCTATGGCATAATATATGGTCTATTTTTGAGAAGGATCCATGTGCTGCTGAGAAAAACGTATATCCACTTGAAGATGGTTGATATATTCTATATATGTCAGTTAAGTCTAGGTTATTAATTGTGATATTGAGTTCTATAGTTTCTTTATTCAACTTTTGTTTGGAGGATCTGTCCAATGGTGAGAGAGGTGTGTTGAAGTCACCCATAATTATTGTGTTGTGGTCTATTTGATTCTTGAACTTGAGGAGAATTTGTTTTATGAATGTCGCAGCACCATTATTTGGTGCATAAATATTGATAATTGTTATATCTTGTTGGTGGATGGTTCCTTTTAACAGTATATAATGTCCTTCCTTATCCCTTTGGGTTAATTTAGTCTTGAAGTCGATTTTATTCGATATGAGGATGGCCACCCCTGCTTGCTTGCGAGGACCGTGTGCGTGGTATATTTTTTCCCAACCTTTCACCTTCAGCCTGTGTATGTCTTTTCCAATCAGATGTGTCTCCTGGAGGCAGCATATTGTTGGATTTGTTTTTTTAATCCATGATACCAGCCTATGTCGCTTTATTGGAGAGTTTAAGCCATTAACATTCAGAGTTACTATTGATATATGGCTTGTACTTCCATCCATGTTTGATTATTTATCCTTTTTTTAAAAAATTTAGTTTGTTTCTCCATGATTATCCTTCCCCTCACCCTCTGTCTTTACCAAGGCACTTCCTACTGACGGTTTTGGTTATTGTTTTTCATTTCTTCCTCGTGTAGTGTTTTGCTCAAAATGCTTTGCAATGCTGGTTTTCTGGCTGCAAATTCTTTTAACTTTTGTTTATCATGAAAGATTTTTATTTCGTTGTCATACCTGAAGCTTAATTTTGCTGGATACAGAATTCTTGGTTGGCATCCATTGTCTTTCAGTGTTTGAAATACATTGTTCCATGATCTTCTTGCTTTCAGTGTCTGTGATGAAAAATCCATTGTTAACCTTATTGGTTTACCCCTGAATGTAATCTGTCTCCTTTCTCTTGTAGCTTTTAATATTTTCTCTTTGTTATGTATATTGGATATCTTCATAACAATGTATCTTGGCGTTGGTCTACTGTAATTTTGTATGCTCGGTGTCCTTTTCCTGTATGCATCTACAATTTGTATATCTGTTTCCTTTTTTATTTCTGGGAAGTTTTCTGTAATTATTTCTTTTAGCAGGTTACTCATTCCCTTGGTTTGAATCTCTATCCCTTCCTCTATCCCGATGACTCTTAAATTTGGTTTTTTTATGTTATCACATATCTCTTGGATGTTTCTCTCGTGATTTTTAACCAGCCTATCTGAGTTGGCTAGACTCTTTTCAAGATGATATATTTTGTCTTCATTATCTGAAGTTCTGGCTTCTACTTGCTCCACTCTATTAGTGATACTCTCATTTGAGTTTTTAATTTGGTTTATAATTTCCTTCATTTCTAAGATTATTGTTTGATTCTTTTTTATAATCTCTATCTCCTGATAAAGATGCTTAACTTCTTCTTTTATCTGTTTATGTAATTCATTCTCAATGTGTTCTTTCGCTGCTTGAATTTGCTGTCTCGTATCCTCTTTAAGGTTTCATTCCATCTGTCTAAGGTGTTCCTTGAGTTCTTTATATGACCATTTTTCTGATGACTCTATATCCTCCTGAATATTTAGGCTGCCCTGCATTGTTTGCACTCCTTTTCTTCCTTGCTTTTTCATGCTGCTCATGTTGCTTCTTGTTCTGTTTGACTGCTGAGTTACTGTTTACTCCTATAAATTTATTTGATGCTTGGGAGGAAAGGTATTAGAAGGGAAGGGAGGAAGTCACTAAAGAGAATGAGAGTAAGCAGGTAGAATTCAAGGAAGGGGGAATAAGAAAATTGAAAAGAAATGTAAAGACAGAAGAAAAGAAGGAAAGAGAAAAAAATAGAAAATTAAAAAGAATTTAAAGAAAAATAATAATAATAGAAATGAAAAATGAAATTTAAAAGATGGAATAAAATAAAATAAAATAAAATGGATTAAAAAAAACATTTAAAAAGACAGCAAAAAAAAAATTATAAATGCAGTCCTAGAGTTCCATTAACTGTTCTTCCAGTAGATGGAGCTATGCCCATCAGGCCAAGTTTCTCCTCTCAGTAGGCGGGAGTCAATCTCTGTGCAGCAGTTCTTCCTCCCGGACTGGGCGGGTCTCCACTCCTGCTGTTCACCGTGTGGGCAGGGCCTTTCGCAGAGCCTGACGGGGGTCGTTTGCAGCGCCGGGCTGGCAGGTGGGGGGTGGTCGCCTGGAGCCCCGAACCGCCAGAGGCGGTTCACAGAGCTGGACGGGCGGGGGCCCAGGCAGGCAGCGCCCACTCCCAAGCTCGCTGCAACGTATGGGCTGCAGCCGGTGGCGGTTCACAGAGCTGGGCCGGCGTGGGCCCAGGCAGGCAGCGCCCGCTCCCATGTTCGCTGCAACGTGTGGGCAGCTGCCGGCGGCGGTTCACAGAGCTGGGCCGGCGTGGGCCCAGGCAGGCAGCGCCCGCTCCCAAGTTCGCTGCAACGTGTGGGCAGCGGCCTGGGGCAGTTCACAGAGCCGGGCCGTTGGGGGCCTAAGCAGGCAGCTCCCGCTTCTAAGCTCTCTTCAATGTGTGGGCAGCGGCCGGCGGCGGTTCACAGAGCAGGGCCGGCGGGGGCCCAAGCAGGCAGCTCCCGCTCCTAAGCTCGCTTCAACGTGCGGGCAGCGGCCGGCGGCGGTTCACAGAGCCAGCCGGCGTGGGCCCAGGCAGGCAGCGCCCGCTCCCAAGCTCGCTGCAACGTGTGGGCCGTGGCCGTCCGGCAGCTGCCAGCGGCGGCTTACAGCGCCGGGCCGGAGGGGGCCCAGGCAGGCAGCGCCTGCTCCCAGGTTCGCTGCAACGCGTGGGCAGTGGCTGTCCGGTGGCTTTCGCAGAGCCGGGCCGGTGTGGGCCCAGGCAGGTGGCGCCTGTTCCCAAGTTCACTGCAATGTGTGGGCAGCGGCCAGCGGCTAGCGGCGGTTCTCAGAGCTGGGCCGGCGGGGGCCCAGGTGGTCAGCGCCCGCTCCTATGTTCGCTGCAACGTGTGGGCTGCAGCCATTTGGCGGCAGCCGGCGGGACTGTGCCCCTGCTCTGCGTTGCCGAGATTCAGTCGTCTGGGACAAGCTGACACCTCCAATTAAACTTACTAGTTCCAGGCAGGTCTCCTTTCAGCGGAATTTTGCTAGAAGTTTCTCAGCAGGACGCATGTAGGTGTATTGATGAGTCTTTCTGATCCCGTTACTGCAGAGGCATTAAAAGTGCTGCCTCCTCGCTGGCCGCCATGTTGGGTCCCCCCTGGGGACATGTTCTTGAAGGGGATTTTGGGACCTTGGCCCCTTCCTGTCTTTCTAGACTTCCTCTACTACATGCTCCTGCCATGATACACTGTGGTGCTACAGGTCCAAAGCAAGATGGCCTCAAACTTCTAAAACCATTAACCAGAATCACCTTTCTTCCTTTTAAGTTACTATCTAAGGTGTTTGTCACATCAATGGAGATCTAACTAACAAAACTAAAATGCTAGTATGAAAGTGTGTCCTCTGAGCCTTTCTGGAAATGCATTTCACCCTGTGCTACTTATCTGATACTCTGTCATTCTCAGACTTCACCTGCTCTTTCCACATCATCAGTACATCCAAGTTCATCCTTCCTTCTAATATATGTAGCTATGGCCCAGCCTACTCCCTGACTCATGGTGCCACACGAGGTCTACATGTTCATTTGTTTTCCTGGTGCTGGAGACTGAACCCAGGGGTGAATTTATATACCCAGCCCTTTTTGAGACAGGGTCTTGCTAAGTTGCCCAGACTGTACTTGAACTTGGGATCCTCCTGAATCCCTGGGATTACAGGTGTGCACCACCACACCAAGCTCTAGATTGGTTTTTAATATCAAAGTCCACTGACTCACTTGCTTCATGCTGAGCTCATGCTCAGGTGACAACAGGTATCATCTGATAAGAAGTTGACCAAAAAAAAAAGTTGAAATTATCAAAACTGTGGATTTATATTTACAGTACAGTTTCATTTTCCAAAGTTTTAATTACTCTTGGTTAACCATAGTCCAAAATTAAATGGAAAACTCCAGAAATAAACAATTCTTAAATTGTATGTCATTTGGAATAGCATGATGAAATCTCAAGTCATTCTGTTCCATCACAACTAGGATAAGAATCATCCCTTTATCCAGCGTATCCACTTTGTGTATGCTACCTACCCAGTAGTCACTTAGTAGCTGTCTCAGTTATCAGAACAATTTTCACAGTATCATACTGCTTGTGTTCAAGTAACTCCCATACAATATGCTAACATAGCACCATTCACCTCACTTCCTCTCATCACCCAGGCATTATTTCATTATTTCATCATGAGAAGGGAAATTACAGTACATATAATATATGAGAGACTGAGACCACACTCATACGTTATTATTGTTCTATTTTATTAGTAGTCATTATTGTTAATCTCTTACTATCATCTTTCCATTATCAGAACAAATACTTGAGATAATCAACCTACAAAGAGTAAAAGTTTATTTGGGCTCACAGTTTTGGAGGTTCCAATCCATGATTATTTGGCCACATTGCTCTTGGGTCTGTGGCAAGGGAACACATCATAGAGGGGAGTGAATGGTAAAGCAAAACTGCTTATCTCACAGTCAGCCATGGAGCAAAAAAGAGAAAGAGAGTTAAGCAAGGTGGTACATGCCTGTAATCCCAGCTACTTGGGAGGCTGAGGCAGGAAGATTGGAAGTTTGAGGCCAGCCTGGTCAACTTAATGAGATCCTATTTTGAAATAAAAAATTAAAAGAGCTGGGTTTAACCCAGTGGTAGAGCACCTCAGGTTCAATCCCCAGTGGAAAGAGAGGGGAGAGGGAGGAGGGGACTACAAACCCACAATTCCCTTTGAGGGCAAGCACTCAATGACCTAGCTTTCTTCCAATAGGACCCATCTCTTAAAGGTTCCACTACCTCCCAATAGTGCCAGGCTGGGGACTAAGGCTTTAACACACAGACATTTGGGGAACATTGGCATCCAAACTTCAGCAGTAAGTATGCATGTATACAAAAAACATAAGATACACAGGGTTTGAAGCTTCAGGCATCCACTGGGTATCTTGGAACTTGTTCTCCACAAATAAGAGAAGCTACAGTACTATTAACAATGACATTTTTCACTCTAAAGAGTCTGTTAAATCTTAAGGTATTAACAAATATTATGAGATCAGTGTGATTAATGAGATATAAAAATTAAATGACCAGTACACAAAGACAAGCCACTATAATTCTTCAGTGCTTTAAGTCATTCAATATTCAATTAGTAATTTACAAAATTTCATTGAAAATGATAAATGTACAGCTTGAGGTCTCTTAATTAAAAGACAAAGACAAACAGCCATAAAACCATCACAGAATCATGTTTTCTTTCCACAGGAAAAAGGACTGAAATTATACACAGAAACAATAGGGCAAGTCAGGTGCAGTGACAGCTCAGGAGTCTGAGACAGGAGGATCATGAGTTCAAAGCCAGCCTCAGCAACAATGAGGTGCAAAGCAACTTAGTGAGATCTTGTCTCTAAATAAAATACAAAATAGGGGTGGGGATGTGGCTTAGTGGTTGAGTGCCCCTGAGTTCAATCCCCAGTACCCAAAGAAAGAAAGAAAGAAACAATAGGGCAAAAACTATAATTCACTATTCTGTCAGGAAGCAGTTGGAAGATGCACAGAATGGAAGAAACAAGAAAAAAAAAACAAAGGTAAAGAAGATATTAATGAAGGCACAGATGTTTCTACTATAGCCAAGCTCATGGATATTTGCTAATTATTTGATCATGAAATACAATACACTATTTTTTTTTTTAGTGAGCCTTGTGTATTGTAAAATATATGTCCTCAGTCATTTGCGCCACGGTCCCAGCTGTTTATGAGGCTAAGGCAGAAGGATCACTTGAGCCCAGGGGTTTGAGGCCAGCCCAGGCAACATGGCAAAACCTTATCTCAAATTATGATAATAATACCCAGTATTCACTGAGCACCTAGTCTGTCCTGGGTACCAGGCTAGGTTTAGGAGCTTTATGTATGATAACTCACTCTTTTATCTTTTTAATACCCAAGAGCGCTCTACCACTGAGACACATTCCCAGCCCTTTTTTATATTTTATCTAGCGATAGGGTCTTGCTGAGTAGCTTAGGGCTTTGCTAAATTGCTGAGGCTGGCTTTGAACTTGAGATCCTCCTGCCTCAGCCTCCCAAGCCTCTGGGATTACAGGAAGGTGCCACTGTGCCTGGCAGTAACTCACTCTCAAACCAGTGAGGTAAGTAGCATCACTAACCCTATTTTTCAGATGGAAAAACTAGGGCACAGAGCAGTTAGATAACTTACTCAAGGTCACTCAGTCAGTAAGGGGACATGTTAGGAAAAGAACAGGCAGTTTAACCTCAGAATTTCAGCTTTTAATATGAACACTCTTAAATTTTACTTATACCCTGTGGGGAAGAATGTATTTAAAAAATCAAGGCCAAGGTAATGCTGATGAATGCGACTTTGATTGGAATGTAGAAACATTCTTAGGTAGGGTTCCAGTGCTATCCAACATTGGAATGTTAAATGCATAATAAGCTACGAAATGTCTCCAGTGTAGTTAACTTTAAAACCTAGTAGAATCTGTGTGTTATTGTTGTTGTTTGGTGTTCTCATTGTGCTGTATTTTTTAATAAGATTGAAAGGGGCCAAGAAAACATTTTAAATTACACAGAGATTTTTCATTTTGTGGAAAAGAGTTTTTGAACTTGAAGATGTCACATGGTTTTGTTTTTCGTTTCTTGCAGTGCTGGAGATGGAACTAAGGTCTCGCAACATGCTAGTTAGCACACTCCACTGAGGTTGGAGGAAAAAACCTCCCAAACCTGTTTTTTTTTTTTTTTTTTTTGACACCCATTCCAATTTGCTGAACTTTTCCCAAGGAAACTCATGTTATAGAGAAATTTCAAAACAGATGTCTGGAAAGTTCCATAACCAAGTAATCTCACTGTCAAAAGTGATGTCTCACCTGGAAGATCTATTTGTACGCTTGGAAATAGAATCAATAGGATTAAAAATTTAGTATGATTCTATCATAAACACAGCCAATGAATGAAGCATCTCTCTTCTTCCAGTCTACTTTTTCGAGGCTCATTTTCTGGATTAAAAATATAGTTTTAATGATATATAATTGGTATGTAATAAATATACATAAGTATCCAGTCTGTTTTTTAAAAAATATTTTTGTTAGTTGTTAATGAAACTTAATTTATTTATTTATATGAGGTGCTGAGGATCAAACCCAGTGCCTCACATATACAAGGTAAGCACTCTACCACTGAGACACAACCCCAGCCCTCCAATCTGTTTTGACATACATGTACATCTGTGAAACCATCACCACAATCTATTACTCTCAGCTTTGATAACTATCATGTAAAGTATTGCAACCAACTGGCCTTAGAACTTTCTAATCACTCTATTTCCAAGTGTCAAAATACAATAAAAAAAAAAATAAGGCGGGGGGTAACCTCAGAGTAGATAAATCCGACAAACACGCCTGAGTCAGGGGCTCAAGGTCAACGTTGACATTGGTGAGTCCTGTTGACAATATGTACTCTCCCCCCCCCCCAGAATAAATTAAAGGAGTTAATATTATCACACTTTAAAAATAGTCGTTTGTAACATGCTGCTGTAATTAGAACAACCAGTTTGGGGGTTACTGATACAAGGAATTTCAGCAGCAAACTTAGAGCTTCCTTAAAACATAAAAAATGAGATAGTGAATTGATGCAAACCTATACGTCTGAGAAAAATATTCTTGTGAACATAAATACTCAGCTAAATATAATCACTGGCATTGTGACTTGAGCCAGGCTTTAAATTTGAATTAGGCCAACGATAGGAAGGCTCCCAATGGAGGAAGGAATGGGACTCAAAGTTGGATTAACTTGAAATGCCAGGGACAAGGAAGAGACCTGTTTTTGGGGAGCAGAATTACATATCAGAACAACAGGAAAATAATTATGTTTCAAAGCATATGCATCAACACCTTATGGTGAGCTGAATCTTCAACAAAGCCCAGTCTGAAAAAAATGCATCTAAATGAGAATTTAGAGAGCCAAGAGGCACCTACGTCTTGCCATACCCTGAGTGCAAGGGTATGGCTTTGCACTTCCTTCAGGGTCACTACTAAATTATAGGGACTCTTTCTAAAAAGATGTTGTTTATTTATAATAAACTATTTTAGTTAAAAGATTTGACCAGGTAAAAGCTCATGAGCATCATGCTGACTTCCAGGTTTTACCTCTCAAATATTCCTGAGAAAACAGCAAGGTAAAAGCAGCTTTCCTCCCTTTCTAAAAACTCTTTTCCAGAGGTTGTTCAGACCTTTCTAGATGAAATACACAGGCAATATTGCAGTTAAAGGACAAACTGAGGAACTGCTTCCCACTGAACCCAAATGGGGAGAAAACAATCAGTATAAACTGCAAGGAAAAATGCAGCTCCAAACTGAATGGAGCAGGGGTCCTTGGCTAAGTGAAGGATGAAGCAAGATGACCCACTTGAAGTCCCTGTTACATCATGAATGCAATTCAGTTTGGGAAAAATAGTTTAATGTATCTCTCAGGAAAAAAAGTCTATACTTTGCATCACAAACAAAACAGTGGTTATGATGTCCAGCACCATCAAGCAACCTTCATTCTGTCCCATACTGCTGAAAGGGAATCTAAGGTGGGCGGACGTCCAGCATGATGAACTGGTAGTCATTGCTGACTTTGCCGCCATCATAGTAATCTATCATGTATCTAACTTCTCAGTGGTTGGTGATCCAATCATGCCTGTCGAAAGGCAACTCAGATCTCATCCAAGAATGAATTCTTGCCCTTGGCAAACACTCTTTTGCCTTCCCTTCAATGATGGATCACAAGGACATTTCGAAGCATAAAGTGTTTCCCACTTCAAAATCTCCTTCCAAGCCTGTTCACTGTTCTGATTGTGATTATAATGATATTACACATATCTTTCTAATATCCTCATCCTTCCTCCTCCACACTTTAACATCACATTTCAGAACCTCTATTCAGAAGGATAAACACTTTTTCTCTGAATCTGCTCATGCAATGCACGACTCCTCTCTGACAGCTGACAATGCAAAGGCTGATCTGGAGGCTGTTCAGCTAGGTGGTAGCACCAGATTTGCAGGCTCTAGGTTCTCCTTATTCTTAGCAGCACTGCCTGTAATGGGAAACTCCGTGTACTCATATGCATGATCTTGGTGGGCAGGCACAGAGTGTTTTGCTCTCACAGGTTGGACCAGAGGGTTCTGCACTCATCAGACAAACTTTCATTTTCCCTTCATGCCAAACAACTTTAAATTTCCTCCTGCTTTCTCCTTGGGCTATTCCAGGTGGCTGGCCTGCCTCTAACCCAAGCCTGGAGGACAGCAATTTACCAACATCCCACAGTGTTTTGTTCTTTGTTTTCCATCATTTTATTCTCTTGCCATTTCTTTCTTTTTTCTTTTTCTTTCTCTTTCTTTCTTTCTTTCTTTTTTTAGTTGTAGATGGACACGTTATCTGTATGTATTTATTTTTACGTGGTGCTGAGGATCGAACCCAGTGCCACACACGTGCGAGGCAGTTGCTCTACCACTGAGCACAGCGCCAGCCCTGTATTCTTAATCTAATATGATGAAGACCTTTGACTCTGTGATCTTCCTCCCCCAAAAATCACAACTCCAGGGTCTTATGAGAAACATCAGACACATCCCAACAGTGGGACATTCTAGAAAATATCTGACAGTACTACTCAAAATTGTTAAGATGATAAAACAAGGAAAGTCTGAGAAATTGCCTCAGTCAAGAGGCTAGAGGCACAAATAAATAAAATGTTATAATTTTGGACAGAAAATGGACATTAGGTAGAAGCAAAGAAATCTGACTCAACGCGAGTGCACAAGTACACCCACCAGCGCAAGAGCAAAAGCAAGCCGTTGTTTTGCTCACTCTAAAACTAGGGTTTTTTGAAATCCAAAAGGCTTTGCACCTTTATTAAATAAAATTTGGAAAAATTATTTTAGACTTTCCAACTTTCTATTTAAGATAGTACATGTACATAACTTTAAAATCACCACATAGAAACATGTGGCACATAACTAAAAACGTGTCATTGATGAAAGCCACATTGCTCTAGTCAGAAAGAGGGACTGATTTCCACATTTTTAGTTCAACTGGGCCTGGGTTATCATGGCCACAGCACTTTGGTAGATGCCTCAGTAAGTCATGACCCTCCATTCCAAGGTTCTAGGAAAAATTTCTTGTGCCCATCCTCTGAAAACCTAGGGTGTTCCACAATAGGGGTACACTAACAAAGCCTGTGTTAAGGCCTGCTGAAGTGAGTACCCACAGGGGACAGAATAGCCATGACATCCCCTACTTCATAGGTAACGAGGCAAGATGCTGATTTGTTTTTTTATTGGTTCATAATAGTTATAGATAACATCAGGATTTGACATAATTATAAACGCATGGAGTATAGTTTGCTCTAATTAAGTCCCTAGTACTTACCTTTTCCCTCCTTCTCTTCCCTCCCCATTTCCTTCCCTCTGCTGACCTATTTACATATTTTTTTTTAATTAGTGCCTGGTGGTTATACGTAATGATGAGATTCACTATAGTATATTCATTTAAGGACCACTTTGCCCTTTGGTGCAGAAAAAAGAGCCTGACGCTGACAGTGGCTCTGCCACTAATAACATGTGAGCTTGTGGTCCCGTTTCATCAGTGACAGGGAGCCCTTCTACTTTCTTCTGTTTTCTCCATGTCCATGATATCTCATGAGAAATCTTAAGGACAGTGTTATGAGAGTGGACCCCTGGGCCTCTCCAACCCTTAGGGACTCACCATACATCCTAATTTGTCTCTCCTTATTATTATATGATACTCTTACTTTAAGTGTATCAGTTGTCACAGCAAATGAAATCAGATCAGATCTCCCAGACACCTGGGCTGGCTCAGACCTTAGCTGCTGAGCGCAGGTAGGCAGGTAGGAGGACTTTGCACCTGAGTCAATTGCCAGCACCTGAGGCTAAGGGCAGGTGGGTAGGGCCACATTCCCCTGAGGTCAAAGCTGAGTCACCAAGGCAGAAACCAGATAAGTTTCTCTCTGAACAAGAGGGGGCTACGCTCGCCTGGCATGCGTGCGGCCCGGGTTTGATCCTCAGCACCACATACCAACAAAGATGTTGTGTCTGCCGAGAACTAGAAAATAAATATTAAAAATTCTCTCTCTCCTCTCTCTCTCTTTAAAACAAAAAACAAAAAAAAAAAAAAAAAGAGGGGGCTACGATACCAGGGAGCAGAGTGGAGCCAGCCTAGGGTGAGGTCTACGCACAATTCCTGACTTCTATTTCCTTACAAAATTTAAACTTAATCTCTATATGGCTACCATCTACATCTACCTCAACTGTGTATAAGAATTTGATTCAATGAACCCATACCCGGTTGAGTGTAAAGCAAATATGGCCATGGTGAAGGAGACGGGTGGGCTTTACTGCCAAGACGCCTACATTCTTCTTTTTAATGTGTAGTAAAGGTCCTAGATGAGAGCATTCCAATTTATGAAGTCACACATTGGGAAAGCATTTGTTTTATCTGGTCACATTTTTGCTCAGTTTTGTACAATCCTACACGGCAGGTCAATCATTTCAGGAGAATGGCCATATGTTCATGGTGACCACATATTATTTAATTGCAAATTCCATCATTCATTCCAGGTATTCTTTGGCTGTATTCCATCTTCCTTTCTTGACTGCTTAAGGAAGTCCTCTAGAGAGATAGGTAGTCTCCCGGGGAGAGAGAAACCCTTAGTAGATGGAGACCTGGATCTATGAGCATGACCAGTCATGTTTATCCCTTTAGTTAAATGAATAATAAAAACCTCTAGCATATGTTTTTAGTGAACCAAATAGAACAAAGCCATAATAGACTTAAATGTTACCAGATTAAAAGACTTATATGTCGACAAATGTTCTATGGCTAGGCTGCTTAACTAAAAAGAAATATTCTAAGTCCCAAATATCAAAGGACTGCCATGGAATTTAATTTTCAAAGGAGCTTGCTTCAGAACCTGTGCATGTCTTCCCAGGAAAATCATTTGTGTAGTTTGCTCTGCTCTGGGTGCATCACTCATCTCTTCTCTGAGAGGCAAGGGTCCCCCCTGCACTCTGCCTTTGGGATGTGTTTATCTTGGTTGTCCATAAATAGATCTTTGCACATTCCTTGCTTTTCATACATTCTAGAATTTATTTTCAGCAGTGAAAGTCAAGAATCCACTTGGGGTCTCCTATATTCTGATCTATCCCCAGCTGTAGCTGTGCTGACCTGTTTGGATAATGTCTAAGTGGAAACTTTTGCAATTTCACCATCTCTGAAGTTTTCTGAGGTACATGATTAACAGGCACGCTGGTAACGGATAAAGTCCTTAGTTGACCAGTTGGCTAGTTCCAGTGGACAGAAACCCACTTCTAGGGCAAACTTGAAGACCCATTTTCTAAGACTGACATACAGTGAAGGAGGAGCTCCATTAGAGCTGGGTTTGGAAAACCTCAGCTTGCTGTGACACAGGAGTACTATACCTCCAAATGTTAAGATGATTAAACTAGACACTGCCCATAAAAAGCTAGCAGATGGTAGACCCACTTAAAAAAAAAAAAGCTGGTTGGCTGCATTTGGAATCAGATCAGGAATGCTAGAACCATTTCCTGGCTGAGATTATTAAGTGACAACCTTCTTTAAAGCACACTGGCAGAAATTGGCTTCAAAAATAAAAAGGCCCCTCTCCTCCATGTCTTTCTTGGCAGCACCTAAATGACCAGGCAGAAGGGAGACACGCTGGGGAAGCGAGAGAACCAAGGCGTTCAGTGGCTCAACCCAAGGTGCTCATAAAGTGCTCTTTCTATTCCAGTGTTCTAGGAAAGATCCCTCATACATACATGTGTGTGTGTGTGTGTGTGTGTACGGGTGTATGCAATATGACCTTGAAAACTGCTCCAGATATTTAAATTATATTAAATGGGGTAGGGATGAATCAGCCCTGAAATTTACTTTCCAGAGTATCACAGCATTAAAAAAGCTTAGTGAAGACAGGCATGGTGGTACATGCCTGTAGTTCCAGTAATTTGGGAGGCTAAGGCAGGAAGTTTGCAAGTCTGAGGCTAGCCTCAACAACTTCATTAAAGAGGCCCTAAGAAACTTAGAGAGACCCCCATCTCAAAATAAAATAAAATAAAAAGAGCTGGGGATGTAACTGGGTTAAATCCCCAGTATGGGGGGCTGGGGGAGCATGAGTCTTAGTGGCAATAACACCCCCTTCAACTAGGTCTCCTAGTGGCAGGTTATTGAAGAAACTCAGAAATGAAGGCTGCAAACATTTCTTTGGAAATTTAGTGCCATAAGCCCTATTCATTCTTTCTAGTAACATTAAGACAAAAAGTCTGTCATTAATAAAGTACCGGTAGCCGAATAAACTTTGCCAGACAATGTTCTAGGCATATTTTCTCTTATTTTTTGAATGAAAATGGAATTTATGCTCAAGAGTCAAGACTTGCATTGGCTTATTTCATTCTCTGTGGAACAGCCCAGTAATCCTTCACAGAAAGAAGACATCCGTCATCTCTGAAGGTAGGAGGGGTAACACCATCATAACAGATCAATACTTTGCACAGTCAATAAAACAAGGAGTCTCAGTGGAAGTTAAAGTATTTATTGATGTGTTTAAACTCTGTACATTCTCCACAGATCATATTAAGGAGTCTGTAGGTGAAGTTTAATCTGTGCATAGTGGGAAGAGACATGGATAAGGTCAAAGGGAGGAAGGAAAACAAAAAAAGTCACACACACACACACACACACACACACAAAAAAAAAAAAAAAAACAGGAAAAAAAAATACACCACAGGTTACCAGAACCTTCAACTGAAAATGGGAAAAAGGAAAAGCTGTGAGCATCAACATGAACTATACAAGCATTACAGAGACTCATGTGAAAGAAACAAAAAATCTTCAAAGCTTTCCACAGTGTCTAAAGATCCAGTTTTGTGTACAACCCGGAACATTCTCTTATCACATAAATATTCCCCATGCTCTCTTCGGGACCCTCCCTCATCTACTTATAGTAGTGTCTTCTCTGGATGACAGGAGAGGAGGCAGAAGTGAAAGTACAAAAGGAGGCCAAGGGTCAGTGCCTTAGAGGGAGACATCCAAAGAAGAGACTGCACATCTGCACACAATTTTAAGGGGGAAGTGAAGAGTAAAAAGCTACAGTAAGTGAACAAAAAATAGTGAAACAATTTCACAAACTACAGGCTAGTTGCTGTGGAAGAACTGGATTTAGAAGGAAAGCAGCAGTGGACAACCCCATCTGTATGCATTAGGCTTGCCAAAAGACACGGGAACAAAAATGCCTTGACACCCCACCTTGGTGACATAACTAGTATGAAGACACCAAGGCACCCACCCAGATTGCAAACACTGGGCTTCCATGAGACTACTGACCCTTCAGAATCATTTAGCAAGGGCATCATGATGTGCTTCATGGTCAACTGCAGTTTCCTATTCCACTAAGTTTCTCAGCAACTTTCTGAAAGTTTAAAAAGGGAATACTGCCTTTTTATCTTTTTTAAATAATAAAAATCAGAACAGTGAATGAGCCTAAAGAGTTGACTTACACACAATGTAACTGGAACAAACAGTCTGCATATACAGTCTATCATTGAAAATCAACAATTTCCATTTATATAGAGAGCATGTGAGACCATACAATAGAAGTGGGATTTGATTAATTTAAAAAAGAAAACTACATCCATCAGATATCTGCAATAGATCTTTTTTTCTCATTTTACTTAAGGTTTATATATCATATATTGTTATATTAACATTTTTCACCCATTTAAAAGAATGGAAATTGCAATTCTACAGTAGTACTTTATAGTCTTAAACAATCCAGGAGGTCAAGATGTAAGATGAGACCTTCTGGCAGCAGCTGGGGGTCAGCAATTGGTCCAAAATGCGGGACCTGTTCTGGCCCACTGCACCACCCCTTCATCCAGGGTGCCACATGCTTCCTGCTACTTAAATCTGCATCTGCTCTAGGTATTTGTAGGTTGGGTTTTCATAACCATGGTTCTGCATCTTGTTCAGGTGACGCTCTTCTGGGGTAAGCATTGGGTCAACCTAGAAGAAAAGGTTAGAAGTCATTGTAATAATTTGAAGAGGCCTGTGCAGGGTCTCAGGAGACCAGAGTTATTTGCTGCTATTTGTAATACCCTGGGGACCAAAAGCAACCTAGCATCTTGTTTCCACTGAAGAGACCAAGGAGAGCTGGTGATAAGGATGCAGGGGGAAGAGAAAGGGGGTCAAAGAGTAATACCAGTTTCTGTAACTAGAGTCCTAAAAACTTAGTTCTTATAGCCTACTGAATTTCCATAATGCCAAGCAACTCAGTTCTGCTATTTAACTATGTGGGACAGTGAAGGCAAGTCACATCACACTCAGCTATAAAATAAGGAGTAGAGCCAGATAGTCTCTAGTCCTTTTGAATTCTACAACTCCACAGCCAGGCCAGGCTCCAACAGGAGAAAATACTATTGAAACTTGCATTTGAACTAATAAGCCCTGAGCTCAATCCAGCATCTCTGGTGCTACCTCTCCCCTCCAAAAATAAACAAACAAACAAACAAACTCATTTTTTAGGATACATTATAGTCCTTATTGTATTTATATTCTAGAATCAAGAAATGCTGGACATTTCCCACATCCATTAAAAAATGAGAGGCAAACAGTTCCAATTACAAATCAGAAGACAGAACAGAAATGGCCTGCTTTGGCTCTCTCTCAATTTTCTGTTTCTTTTTTGGTTTTCCCCCACTAAAAAAAGAGGAGCAGTTCTGAGGGTGTAGTTTCATGGTAAAGCATTCATCTAACATGTGTTAGGCCCTGGGTCCAGTTCCCAGGAGCAGCAAAAAAAAAAAAAAAGTTCTATTTCCCCCACCCCCACCATCAAAAACGAGTGGCAGTCCTTGATCATTAAATATCTAACACATCTCAAAAAAGGAAAAGCTAAGGCTGGGCATGGTGGTGCTAGCCTGTAATCCCAGTGATTAGGGAGGCTGAGGCATGAGGATCCCAAGTTCAGAGCCAGCCTCAGCAACTTAGTGAGACCCTGTCTCAAAATAAAAAATAAAAAGGCTGGGATGTAGCTCAATGATTAAGCACCCCTGGGTTCAATCCCCAGTTTAAAGAAAAAAAAAAAAAAAAAAAAAAAAAGGAAGAACAAAGGAAATACTCAGAAAATTATTTTTATTCTCCACAGCACAAAATGTTCTTGTAATTTTCTGATATTCACAATCAGAGCCCGAATTAATGCTGAAATCAACATATTTCAGTTATGGCTAACTTCCAAAATGTGACCTAATAATCCAGTGAGTAATGCAACTGATGATGGCAGTGTGTTCACTACTCAAGAATTTAAGATGTTTGAATTCTACCAACAAGCCCCCTCATGGCACCCTAAGGTGGAAAGCAGAGAGGAAACCTTCATGAACTTGGGCCAAGGCAGAACAAAGTACAGCTCCTTACCTCCACAATCCCATGGCTAATGGTGCCATATTGCCTCTTCCTCAGCATCACCAGGCTGATGACGATGACTGTGGCAATGGCCACTGCAATGACCAGTAAGCCAATAAGAGCACTGCTGCTCAGACTGAAGTCCTCCCGCAGAGGTCCCACAGATTCCTAAAATAAAGAAGATGGGGAACAAAGACCAATGACCACCTGCAAACCATGAGACAGGTAATTCAAGGACGGTCACGAGCCTTTAAAGTTGGGTTTCTAAAACCTAAGGGAGCAGAACAAAATCCTACTTCATGTTAACTATCCAAATGGGAAGAATGCCCTCTTTTCCAATCTCTAGAGATTTTCATTTTAGTTTTCTTACCCAAAAGTATGAGAGCCCTTATTTGCTTAAAACACAAGTCTCCTCTACGTGAACTGAACAGACTGGAAACAGCCAACATTGACATGAAATCTAGAATTGGGTTCTGGAATTAACCACATACCGGTTCTTCCTCAAGGCCTCCAACTCTCTCGGCATTGAAAATCATTTCCTTAACATCCAGAGTCTCATCAATGACCTGGAAGAGTAATGAAAACGTCAGCAACTACCAAGTGGGTAGGAGTGGAAATTTATTTTAAGTATTATTGCTTCTTTTGTACTCCATTTGGTGTAGAAAGCAGACATATATTTGACACCTACTAACCAGTCAGTTCTGTCACAACCCCTTAATGCAAATGGGGATACAAAAATTACTGTGTGGGAGCTGGTCTAATAAGGGATTTCACTTGCATTTTTTTGAGGGTGGTGGTGGTGATGTTTAACTATTGAATCAGGGGTGCTTTAACCACTGAGCAACATTCCTAGCCCTTTTTATTTTGAAACAGAGTCTTACTAAGTCGCTGAGGCTGGCTTTGAACCTCCAATCCTCCTGCCTTAGCCTCTGGAGCCACTGGGATTACAGGCATGCTCCATCGTGCCTGACCACTTGCATTTTTCTTTAGGGAACTATTGTGGATACATGTCTCAGGAAAGACTACTAAGAAGCCATGTTTAATTATCAAACTTAGTTAAAAATAATCCAGAAACATAAATGACAGAAAACAGAAGAATATAAAGGGGTATAAACTATGCAGTATAAAAACTAAGCCCAACTTTAAGTTATTAAATTGTAACTCACTTGAAAATGGCTTCTAGTGTTATTGATATGTTTAGTTGCAAATGTTATTTTCCTACTGTATTAAGAGATAAAATACTACAGTGAAAGACTTCATTAGTCTTTCTCATCTGCAGATGCTAAGTGACACAGCTAATTTAGGAGGACAGCTGGAGCTTCCATCTCCTACTGGATATGAAGTGCTAACATCAGGCCACTGATTCTAATGAGTCTCAAAAGGAAATGTTCTGGGCAGAAGAGACAATGGGCTCACCATATTTTCATCCACTTTATTCTTACTGTTTATCACTTTCTCTTCTGCACCAATCAGTCCCCCGTCCTGCTCTCCTACTCCAGACCCTGTGTGGGGAGAGATCACAGCTGAGTTTCTAGGAGCCCCACTGTGGGCCAATATCACAGAAACAGCAAATTTCTGCCTGAGGGCCAGGAAGCCCCCTCACCAAGTGCCTCCCCCACCTCCGACGCAATATGCCACTGCGTTCCCATGTTTGAGGATGTGCTGTGCTCTACAAGGATGAATGACAGAGGTATTTTCCAAGGACCGATGGGTATAATGTAGGAGGACAGAGAGCTTACTTGTCCTCCACTTGGGAGAAAAAAAAATATATATACAGCCTTCAGGGAGAATGTTTATTTTAAAATAGATAAAAATTGAGTCTGAAGGCATTCTAGCAAGAAAAACATGCAGCACCCTCATATGTGACACTGCTGAGCACCTGCTATCCCAACAACTTGATTCTTCAGCACCCAGGATTTTCCATATGTACAAAGGAGGACAATCACACAGCAATGATCTGCATGTTTGCCTTGTGCATGACAGTTTACTCCACAGGTATTTCTTTCTGTATCAAATACCCTCCTAGACACCTCAAGCTCTACTATTTGTCCTTCAAGCTTCAGCTCCTCTTGGCGGATATACCCAGGTTATAACATTTAAAACCACACACTTTGTAATTATCAGTGTCCTTTTGTCTCTCCCACAGATTGTATTCCTTCCCAGAGTCTAGATCCTAGATGATCACATCCTAAATGATACATACAGAATGAACAGGAACAAAGCATTCCATCAACAGGGAGAATTCTAACACCAGGGTGGGAAAATGCCTTTCTCTACAAGAAACAAGAATAGTAACTCTTCTCTTTCCAAGGTCAGACACTGCTGAATCAATGGCACTTGAAATGATAGCATCCAAATACATAGCATGACTGACCCAGCACAGACACAGGGAGGCTGAAAGAGGGCAAACCTCTTTGTATAGCTCCAAAGCACATGATTTCTAGTTATCGCAAGTTTCTTATTAATTATACCTATAGTTCTATACACATCTGTGACTTATTATAAACAGACCAACCTGACAGCATACTCAACATTCATTGGTAATTCTCTGCGTGTGAATAAAATTCCAATGTGAGTTTATGCACCATGGTGCTATTTCTGGGCTTGTTAAAGGCAGACAAGTCTAGCCAGAAAGCTAAGGGTTTTTTTGTTTGTTTATTTTTAGTGGTACTAGGGATGGAACCTGGGAATATTTTACCACTAAGTTACAATCCCAGTTCCCCTCCTCCCACTTTTTTTTTTTTTTTTTTTTAAATTTTGAGAGGCTCTTAAGTTACCAAAGTTGGCCTTAAAATTGTGATCCTCCTTCAGCCTCCCAAGTAGCTGGGATTACAGATGTGAATCACAGCTCCCAGCAATAAAACAAAGCTTTCTAGCTCACAGCTAGAATCATTCTTAACACAGAACAATAGCAGAAATTAACACTACCTAATCTGCTGAACTTGAAGGTTAGTGAATTCGTTAACTTATTATATATCATAGCAGCTACAAATGATCTTTTTTCTAAACCTTTCACCTGAAAGCAATAATACTGTGCCTCGACTATTTGAGAAAGAAGGGAGTTACCTGAGCAAGGACCCAGCCCAGCAAATCTAATTCTGAGCTCATCTATCTTGTTCCCTCTCCTCAGAATCTTGCAAAGGCAGAATCCAATTCAAAAAATGTGGTTCTGAACCAACTCACACAAAGACCTACTACCAATCCACACGTTTTAATACCTTTTTTGGGGGCAACAAGGTGCTGGGGTTTGAACTCAGGGCCTCACACATGCTAGGTGAGTGCATTACCACTGAGCCACATGTTCAGCTCCCTGTTATAATACTTTCTTGCTGTGGTAAAACCCACATTTTGTAAATACTAACCAAAACCACTTTGGTTTTATAAAGTGCATAAACAAGGGACTTCAAGGGACCAAAAGTTAATGGTTAAATTGTTGCAACTCATAACAGTTTAAGTACAAAGGCAAAAGCCAGTTTAGTGTCTAGAAAATTCATCTTTATCTATAAACATCTAAGATGTGCTGTTGAGAGGAATGTTACCATTGATCTCCAAAAAGAGACATACCCCAGTCGAACATAGTAAAGCATTTTCAGAAGATTCAAATCACTTTTATGTTCTAAGAGTGAATTGTGGTATAAATCAGAATACCAAATTCTCAGCCAGGGAACACTGTTTGGTCCATCCATAATCAGACTGGCAAAGCCAAAAGAGTGGGCTCATAAAAAACATGAAGTATTCTCAGTGACTTCAAAGAGTGGACTGCCCAACTACCCAGGGAATTCAACAACTGAGAATAGGAACCTAGGCAACAGAAACCACATGGGCTCTGAGCCAAGAGACTGGGTACAGACCCCAGGTCTTCTACTTTTTACATTCAAGACTTGCAAGTCATGGCAATCTCAGAGACTTCTTCAAATTGCCTAATCTAGAAAATAGAGCTCAAAATCTGCCCTACAGGGAGGTCTAAACCATCAAACAAGACTGGGGGGGTCAAGGCATTCAGCACATTGCTTTCCTGAACTGTCTTTAAAACTATAGATTACTACAGCAAGGGTTTGTTCACCTGTCTCCACTTGTTGCACCTATTAGCTTCTCACATTTGAGAAATGCTACAATTCAGGGATATAAGATGAGTAGAACACAGGGCAGAGACAGTAAAATAGAAGGGAAAAAGATATAGGTGGGAATAGCAAAAAAAGAAAAGAAATGAGGGAAAAACAAAAACCAAAAACCTGACTGTAAATTATGCAAATTCTTACATATATTAGAAGTCAACAACCAACCTGTTTAAACAGAAGCTATTTTAAAAAACCTACCCAGATTAAAATGATTCAGGAAAACATGTTTTGGTTACTTTAGAAGGAAAGCTTTAAGACGGCCATTCAGTAACCAATACCACTGACACTAGATTTTGAGTGTAGGAAAGCTGGCCCAGCTCACATGGAAGTAGAGCTACTCTGGCTCCTCTCACAGCCATGGCTGAAGAAATGAGGTGGAAAAGATCAGATGATGGCATGAAACAGAAAATGAAACTTCCAACACGCTGAAGAAGTGAAAAGGAATGAAGGTCTTAAAGGGAACATCTTTGACAAACCAACCTTTTTTCATTGGATGGTACAACTCCGGCTGAGTGTCTAGCAGAAAGGAAAACAATAAAAAACAAAACAGCACAAAAGGAGATTAAGAAAGAAAATGGCTTCTTTCAGAATTTCTGTCTTAGAATTTCTCTAGTGTCAACAATAGGCATTTTTTCCTTAAAAACCATTCCAAAATATCCCATAAACGAACAGCAGTAAGATCCACAGCAAATCATTAAAAGGTATCCTTGAAGAGACAAAAAGTAGTAATCTGACTTGTGCCTTTTGAGGGAATTTCTGAAATTAGTTTAGTACATAAAATTATTCTTCGAAAACAGCAAAAATTGAAGTTAGTATTGATTGTGGTTTGCTTGTAAGGAGACAAGGTCCCAGCTGAACTAATGTCCAAGATGCCCCAACCTCAAACAAGCATAAAAAAGTTGTTCATATATGACCACCCAATAGCCCCACAGGTTTGAGATTGTAAGATTAAGATAAGTATTAAAAATGGGGTAACATATCTTTACCCACTATTTTCACAGTTCCTGTTTTGTTATTAAAGGGCCAACTATTGAGTTTGTGTAGTTCAATGAGTAGTGTAGAAGGCATTTCTAAAGGCTAAGCTGACTGCACACATACCATTCAATTCGACACCTTCCCCAGACCGCTGTTCCAGCACTATACAGTCATGTGACTGTACCCCAATGACTACAGGGCATTGTCAGTTGGGGTTCAAATCCTGATTCTCCACCTATAAGCTACATGACCCTGGGGACAAGTACTTAACTTTTTAAACCTTGGAATCCTCAAAGGGGGATACTCACAGTACCTACCTTAGAGGATTACTCTGAGGATTGAATGAAAGCATCCAAGCCAAATGCTTAACTAAAGTTGGCGTGTAATCACAGTTCCATAGCTGTGGGCCATTTTTATGATTACCATCACCATTAGCAGCAGCAGTAATCAGAATCTGATTATATATACTGGTCTCAGGGCATGGTCTCTGCAGCTTGTTTATTTCTGGTGCAGACTCAAGGCTTTTAGAGATACTTTTAGACATTGAAAACCAGCAAGGGAATAAAGGAAAGCATGCCTGACTAGGAGCCAGATGACATAGCTTCTTACCCTACCACACTGGAGATGTGACCCTGAGTAAGTTCAGGCACCTCCTCAACCCCTCCCCTATCTATCTCCCAAGACTAACAAAAAAACACAGTAAAATATAAAGGTGATATCTCACTTGCCAAGTGACTCCCACATGTGAGGGGTATCACATCAGCATGAAGAGCAGTGGGCTTGAAGCAATCCAAAAGGAGGTTTGTTTTTTTTTTGGGGGGGGAGGGTGGAGGTGGGGATAAGCCAGGGCCTTGTGCATGCAAGGCAAGCACTCTACCAACTAAGCTATATATCCCCAGCCCCAACAGAGGAGTTTTCTTGACTTCATGGTGATACTGAAGCCAATTAGTTGGCAAGACCTAGAACAGTACCCACACACAGCAGGTGGTGGGGGACTCTCGTCTCCCCAACTCTTACCAGTAATACAACCTCCCCAGCTCAACCCAGTTTGAAAACATGGACTCCAGTTTTATAATTTCTTTCTCCCAGCCCCATGGGTCAAGAAGTGCACTGAGGACCATACGCACCTTCATTCTCAGGTAAGGATGGGAAGGGATGGAAGGGGTGGAACGGTGGGATCTCGTCACTCTCCTCAGAGCTCACCCGGACGTCCATAGCGCTCTCTGAGATGGAGGCAGTGAACTGGTCCATGTCTGCTCGCTGTTCCTGAAGAAGCTCATCTGACAAAGACAGACACAGCAGGGAATAGAGATGCAGTTTTCACAAAGACCTAGTATCTATGTACAGGACCAGCAGTCTGAAAAAGGCTAATGCTTGTCATTTCAGAGCTCATGATCCACAGTGTCCCACCAGCTTACAACGCAGCTGACCACTCACTCCCAGAAACACCTTCCCCAACTCTGTAACACAGCAGAGCTTCAGCAAAGAACCCAGGGCTCCATCATCAGAGTCATCCTCTGTTTCCACGCTCTGGTTATATACTCTCCTCCAAAGCTAGTTTTGGGTTTTTAATTGTACAATTTATGATGTTTTAATTGTATAATTTATGATGTACAACATGTTTTGATATACATAGTGAAATGATTACTAATTATACAAATTAACACACCCATCATCTTACTTTTTATTGGTAAGAATGCCTAAAATCTACTTTCTTGGCAAATTTTCAGCATACAATAATATTAACTACAGTGTTTACACTGTACATGCAGCCACAATTTCATACCCTTTGACCTATTTTGCCAATGTCAGTTAAAAAAAAAAAAAATCCATGCATCATGGCTTCCATAGCTATTGCCCAAACTGTCAACTGCCTCATCTACCTTAGATATTCTCTTAGCATACAACAGCACTTTCTATTTTAACCTGTACAAAGAGAATTCTAGATTTTCTTCCCCACCTCAGTGAACACTAATACTACCATCCATCCACACAACTACTTTGACACCCGTACGTTATTCTTGATGTTCTTCCTCACCCCACATCTAACTCTCGGCATATCCCTTCACCCTTCTCTGGAATATCCTAAAAGTATCTCCCATCATCTCAGCACACACTACCACCATCTCTCTCCTGGATTTTCATAAACATTTCCTGTCTGATTTCCAAGTTTAATTAGCTCTCCACATGGCAGTCAAGTGATTTTTTTAAATTCTTATTTTTATTTTTAGTTGTAGATGGACACAATACCTTTATTTTATTTGTTTATTTTTATGTGGTGCTGAGGACCGAACCCAGTGCCTCATGCATGCTAGGCAAGTGTTTTTACCACTGAGCTACAACCCCAGCCCAATATATATATATATATATATATATATATATATTTTAATTCATGTTCTTTTTTAAAAAAGCATAATCCATATCCAGTTACTCCCTAGGTTAAAGCCCTCTAAAAGTTTCCTATTAAAATCTTAAATAAATCCAAATGCCTTGATTTTACTCAAATTGCTTCATACTCTGGACCCTGTCTATTTCCCAGGCCTCACTTCCCCTTATTATGATCTAGCCACACTGATCTACTTGAATGCACTGACTTAAATTTTAGGCTTTGATATTCATCATTCCCACTGCAAACAATATGTTTTCCCTTGTGATCTTTGCACAGACAGCTTGTGCTTATTTAGATCTCTAGTTATTTTCCCCCGAAGCAGCAATCCTGACCTAAAGTCACTCCCCACTATTACATCCTGCTTCTAAAGTTCTACTTAGCATTTATAACCATCTGACACTTGGGTAGTATTTCATTCCATTTTGCTGCCTGTTTCTCTCCTACTGTAATAGAAACTCTACCATTGTACTCTGGAACACACTGTAGACATGATAAAACTTGTTAAATAAATGAACTGAGAGAAGGAGGGAATGTGTATAAAACAGAGTACCTTGAACTGCTGAATATATCAACAATTAAGGCGATAGTGGCAGCGAGAGGATGGGGTGGATAGTAAAAGGAAATTTCCAAGGCCCCTGTAATTTCACACCCTGGATTTTCTTCTTCCGCTAACAAGAGTGAAGATCAATGGAACTCCAGGCTCCCCGCCAGGACATCTGTCCTTGGGGACTCCTTGACCTTACTATGTGAGCTCCAGTCTTCCAGACCCCTGAAGCTACAGTGAGATAATGTCCTACTCCACTGGCCTTGCTGACTCCTATTTCTCTCATCTTGTTCAGCCATGGTGCCTGAGCCTCACTCAGCAAGAAGTCCCAACCTGCCCTTGACACACTCATCAAGTACCCACCAATTTCCTCTTGAATTTCTTGCGCTACATAAGGAACTTTGTAGAGCAGAGAGAGGCTTTGGTTCCTTCTTTCTTCAATCACGTGAAGGTGTGTCATTACCTGGAAGCACAGTTACAATGGAGAGGTCTTATCACTGAAAACAACCAGGCCAGAAAGGAACATGAAGGCAGAAAGACATATACACACACACAGAAAGACAAGTTCAAAAGGTACTTTTTTTTTTTTTTTTTTTTTTTTTGGTACTAGGGATTGAACTCCAGGGCACTCAGCCACTGAGCCACATCCCCAGTCCTTTTTAATATTTTATTTAGAGACAGGGTCTCACGATCCTCCTGCCTCAGCCTCCCAAGCCACTGGGATTACAGGTGTGCACCACCACGCCAAGCAAAAGGTGCATTCTTTATAGAGTCCAACAGGACAGTTCCTCAGAGGAAATGTATTACTCTCCATACCATATTTACCAACTGCTAAAGTGTAAGAATATGTTCAGGCAACATTATAATACCACTAGATGACATAAGAATATATCTACAGGAAGACTCCAAATTAAAAGAAACTTTAGTTTAAAAATATTTGCTAGCCAGTTACTGGCTTGATTTTCATACAAGACACTTATCACCAACTACACAGAGTTAAAGAGCCCCACTTTTTACAGTGCTGGATGTTCAAAAAGGTTTAGTTGAATGAAAAAGGGAAAGTGTCAGTTAATTTTTATCATTGATCCCACATATCTAAAAAGTAGATATGTGGGAAGACCATTTATGGCTTTTGCTTAGTGAAGCAAATACTTAACATAATTATTATGGTAACCAGGAAAGTTGGTGGCACACACTTCTAATCCCAGTGACTTGGCAGACTAAGGCAGGAGGATCTCAAGTTTGAGGTCACCCTGAGCAATTTTGCAAGACACTGTCTCAGAAAATAAATAAATAAAAAGGGCTGAGGATATGGCTCAATGGTAAGAACTTCACAGGGTTTAATCCCCAGCACTGGGGGAAAGATGATTATGATGGTAAAGAATAGAATTAGTTAATTCCTATTTAACTAAATCACTATTCTTTAAAATAATGCATGCTGATTTTTTTCTAGTACCAGAGATCAAATCTAGGCCCTCATGCTTGCTACGCATGGAATCTAGCACTGAATTGCATCTCCATCCCTAAAAAACTGATTTTAAGGAACTGTTAAAGGAAGTTATTGACTATAGCTCACTTAGTTTACTATCCTTTCTGAATGTACAAGTTTCAAGATTGTTTATCCAACAACAAAAAAGTCATTCAGGGTGGAGCTGAATGGTGACCTGGGATAAAGTTCACCTTAAGGATACAGTGAGGCATACTCTTGTTGCTCACACAAGCTCCTACTCTAAGCTAAGCCCAGTCAGACTTGCAGTTACTCGCTTTGCCTAAAGAGGGTGCTCAAAGCCAATGCATTAATTACATGGGCTTGAAGCCATTAAGATGTAAGGTCAAAATGAAAAAAAGTTAAACGTAAAGATGCTTTTATTGAAGACTGATGGGTCTCTGATCTTTAAAAGCAAGGATGAAAGCAATTTAATTTTATATTTGCCATTCTGTCATTCAAGTAAATTGATGGGAAAGCATAAGAGTGAGTACCTTAGAGAAAAAGGGCAAATGGAACTGAAATGTACCACTTACAGCCTCAGCAAGTGTTGACGCTGTTTATACTTACTCAGATGAACTAAGAAACCATCTGAGAGGAAGTTCATATACCCACAGCAGGACAAGAGCCACAGGGTGGAATACTGGAAATTAGCGCCTTTATAGTATCTCTTGAATTATAGAGCAATAAGGGGGTAAAAGCATCATCTCACTCATATTCAGGCAGAAGTTTCTTAGGTTGAGAACCTCTGATTTAAAAATCCAAAAGCATAAATGCTCTAAAAACTGACACATTTTGAGTGCTGACATAATGCCACAAGTGGAAAATTCACAGTTGACTTCACATGAAGGTTGTATTCAAAACACAGGTACACTAAAAATACTGCATAACATTACTTTCAGGCTATGCATATAAGGTGTACATGAAACAAATGAATTTCAGGTTTACACTTGAGTCCTATTCCAGGATATTAGGACATCCCATATGTACATGAAAAATACTTTAAAGTCCAAAAAAATCCAAAATCAGAAAAGCATTTTAGATCTTGGGTTTTTCTGGCATTCAGATACTTGGCTACACTTTGACAGAATGACAAGTTTTTTAATTTATTTTTTTTTTTAAATTTTTATTTTTTATTGGTTATTCAAAACATTACAAAGATTGCAGAATCACATCGGTTCAGAATGACAAGTTCAAAGTGAACAGTAAATAGGATCCAGGAAAGCTGGATCTACCCACACTCCAGCCAAGATGTTCTACAATGGGAGGACTCTACTTCCCACTCTACTTGGTATGGGACTTTGCTCTCACTTGCAAATGTTGTCCAATTATTAATTCAATATATGGATTGAAACACCCCTTTCTATTCTCACCACACAAAATAGGCTATTTTTTATAGAAAATACAGCATAACAATCTAATTTTAAACAAAAAGTTTGGAAAATTACATTCTGTATTAAAAAATCAGTAGGACCCAAGAAGCCTAACCTAGTCCAACAAAATGCATCTAACTCAATCCAAAAAAATGCATTTCTCTACCTTTCTTCTCAGAGTACTCCTGGACTACTGTGCCTTTTCTCCCTCTTTTCTACTCCATCTGATATGAAGCAAAGCCTTTAACAAGCCCATATCATATACTTCCCAGAGTCCTAGATCCATCTCCTTCCTACATTCCCACTTTTTCAAGAGTCTGAGTTCTTCTATTCCCCCAAACACCCAAATTCTAATGTAAACTCTGTATATTTAAAGATGATTATTCACCTTTATAATTAATAAAATTAATTTAACACTAGCTGAAAGACGCTCAAGGGTACTTAGGTGATATAACTTTGTACTGTCAGATGATATGAAAGATTTTGGCATGTAGATGGTGATACAACTTCTCACCAACAAGTGGAACAAAACTCAGCTTATATATTCCTAATACCTCTAGGCAGATTATGACCATAACATACAGAAAAAGTTCGGAGGGACCCATGCTGTAATTGTATTCTATGTATAATGGTACCATCAGCACAGCATTATACTTAATAATATGGAAGGAAATAAGATCAGTGATGTTATTACAAGGCCATCTAGGAAAACAAAGAGGCTGAGCTGCTAGACTTCCTAGCTTAAAATAAACCTGTCTTATAGGCGAAAATCATTTTCTTGGAATATATGAAAGAAGTAAAAACAAGTTGATATATGGATAATACCAAAATGAGAAAGAGGAACCAGAAACAAGTCTCTACAGATAACTTTAAAGTAAAGCTGGACTCACTATGGAACAAAACCCAGGAATGTAAACATGTCTTAAAAAAAAAAAACCCTAAATGCACAGAAGACTCTTTTAAAAATATTTTTGTGGTATTAAGAGATGGAACCTTTGCACATGCTAGGCAAGTACTTTATCAGTGAGCTACACTCCTAGCCCAAGACCAACTTTTAAGATCTGCTTAATATATTTGTCTAGAAAGGGGTTTCAAATATTAATTCTGGTAATAACCTAAATCAGAAATAAACTGATAGAAAAACCAATTTAGAAATCGATTATATTTTCAATACAATCATGCATTTCTAAACCTTCAGAAACTTTAAATACAAAGTACTTAGTATAAGGTATGGAAAATATTTTTTTTAATTTTTTTTTTTTTAGTTGTAGATGGACACAATACCTTTACATATTTTATATGTGGTGCTGAGGATTGAACCCAGTGCCTCACATGTGCAAGGCAAGTGCTCTACCACTGAGCCACAGCCCCTGGAAAAGATATTTTTAAGAGTGCTACAACAACAACCAATGCATGTACTGAATGTCTTTGGAAATCAAAAATCATTTTCTAAGAACAAACAATAAACACAACTAGAATGCTATCCTACCATCAGTCAAGGCCTATGTCCCCAAGGAAAATATTCTCAAGGCAGTCATTTGTGTCTGGCATACCTGGGATTTCATCTGGGCTGCCTTTTCTGGATCAACAGCCAACACATGCTGGTAATGACGAATGGTATGCAGGCGATCTTTATTCTCAGCACGGACATAACGCCGCAAAGCCTGGAGAATGCGATGAGGCTACAAGAGAGAATAGTTGTTTTAATATCCAGAGACTCAAGAATTAAAAACAGGTAGGAAACAAAGCGTGAAAAATTCACTTAAGAATGTAAAGCTTATGGGGTTGGGGTTATGGCTCAGTGGTACAGTGCTTTGCCTAGCACATGTGAGGCACTGGGTTCAATCCTCAGCACCACCTAAAAATAAATAAATAAAATACATTTAAAAAAAAAAAAAGAATGTAAAGCTTAGCTATGAACAAGAATGAAAGCTGTAACTCTGAAAGCTTTAGCCTACCAAGTAACAAGAAACTCTTTCTAGGTAAAATACCAAACTAAGTTCCAGCATTGTATTAAATCTGTAAAAAATAGTATTTCCCAGAATCTCCAGCCCACAGTCCTCCTCTAATAGTCTTCTTTCTTGGCTAAGCCTCTTGACATCTGAATTATAAGTTAGGAAGTCTCCTATGTCACCCTAAAGAGAAGAGTATACCACCTCACTCAGAAAGGATACAAATATCCTTCCAATACTTCCCATTTCCCAAAAGCAAGGCAGGTTAGAATTAAGAGACTAAAAAAAAAAAAAAAAGGTTGAGATTGCTCATCCAAGAGTTTCACAATATAAATTACTTCACCCTTTTCTTTTTTAATGGAACTGGTCCAAAAGCCTTCATTCATAGAAAGCAAATTTTTATTCTTTGAAAATAAGGCTACGACAGAAAATGCATAAATTGTGTTAATTCTTAAACAATATCCTGAGGTTATGCTTTTCTACATAATACCTTTTCTATCCTAATCTTTTTTCTTTACCATCAGCACTGCCAAAACTTGTCAGAAATATGTAAATTTTACCAACCTGTATGACATAAACTGGCATCATTTTAGGGTGAATAACACTGAGAAGACAATTCAAGAGTGATTCTGCTCTGACTACAACTCACCCGAGGGGGGTCAGACTGCAGGGCAGCCAGGTAATTCTCTAGAGCCATCCGTCGACGGTCGTTCAGCATGGCTTCCACACGGGCCAGGTGGGTTTCCACCAGCTGCTGCTTCTCACTAGCTGCTTCCTTCTCTAATGCTTTAACCATAGCTTGGAAGTGCTAACCCATGAAAGAAGGAATAACATTTAATTTGCAATACTTGGAGGAAGTCTAAGCAAATACCCTTAGGCTCACACGTTTCTCCATGCCCAGTGTCTATGCAAGACAGTAACAGGTTCAGAGAATAAAGTGAGGGTAAGATCAAGATATGCTTCTGAGTTCTATCATGATAAATACTTCCTTAACTAAAAAAGTAAGTTAAATCTCAATGTTAGAGGGACTCCTAGCATTTCTGTAACTGAAATTACTAGCACTGCAAACTCAAGCTCAATAATCTGTATTTTTCAGTGTACACTGCAATAAACGAATAACACCAGGCTGACAGGGTATCTTAGTGGTGGAGAGCTTTCCTAGCATGCACAAGGCCCTGGGTTTGATTCCCTGCACCACAAAAAATAAATATACAGTGGAACCAACCTAGATGCCCTTCAACAGATGAATGGATAAAAAAAAAATGTGGCATTTATACACAATGGAATGTTACTCAGCACTAAAAGATAACAAAATCATGGCATGTGCAGGGAAAAGGATGGCATTAGAGCAGATTATGCTAAGTGAAGCTAGCCAATCCCTAAAAAACAAATGCCGAATGTCTTCTTTGATATAAGGAGGGCAACTCAAAACAGATCAGGGAGGAAGAGCATGAGAAGATTACCATTAAACAGGGACGAGAGGTGGAGGGAATGGGAGAGAGAAGGGGAACTGCATGGAAATGGAAGGAGACCCTCATTGTTATACAAAATTACATATAAGAGGAAGTGAGGGGAAAGGGAAAAAAAAGAAAAACGAGAGAGAAATGAATCACAGTAGATGGAGTAGAGAGAGGAGAGGAGAGGGGAGGGGAGGGGAGGGGAGGGGAGGGGAGATAGGAAGGGGATAGGAAAGGCAGCAAAATACAACAGACACTAGTATGGCAGTATGTATAAACGTGGATGTGTAACCAATGTGAATCTGCAATCTGTATACGTGGTAAATATGGGAGTTCATAACCCACTTGAATCAAATGTATGAAATATGATATGTCAAGAGCATTGTAATGTTTTGAACAACCAATAAAAAAAATGGCTGCACCAATTTTCAGTCCTAAATCAATCAATCAATGGTTTTTTCCATGTTAAGCAAGGGACTAACTTCCAAACCCTGAAATTGGCAAGTAGTAGTAAATATACTTTCAAACATAATATAATAATGTGGTAAGTTATGCTGAATCATGCCTTAAAGTTGTGAAGGGCAAGTTATCTATGAGATATCTAGCCAGGTTTAGTGGTACAATTTAAGGCTGCTGAATTTAATTTCCTTGCATAAGATGCACTGGCTTGTAACTCTTAAGATTTTTCTAAGTCATCGATAAGAAAGCAAAGGTCTTCCAGAAAAGAACTAACATCACAAGAAGAAAAAGTTAGTAAGAAATGAACTAATTTAAAATGTAGTCAGGGTCTAGGGTATAGCTCAATGGCAGAGTGTGTTTAGCTCAAGTAAGGCCCTAAATTCAATCCCTAGCACACTGTGCCTGCCCCGCCACCCCTGCAGCCAAAAAAAAAAAAAAAAAGTGTGTGTGTGTGTGTGTGTGTGTGTGTGTATATATATATATATATATATATATTTGTTTGTTTGTTTTCCAAAACTAAAGCAGTCCTATAAATTGCTGTCCCTATTCTAGCAACTTTCTTTTGCTGAAGGGGAATATAGTTAACTACTATGATTTTAAGGCTGTATTTTTACAAAATTAGAGATGAACTTATATCATTGTTTTCTGCCTTTTGACTTTTCAGTCTGCCAATAAATAAATAAATCAGTACTGCTGAAAAACAAGTCATAGCCCAAGAACAAAGATGACAGAGAACTTTTGCCAGGAAAGCAGATTAACAAGTGGCAGCTAAGCTGAGGTTACTTCCTGGCATGAATTAAGTATACTCTGGGAGGGGGTTTGGTTTCCTTCTACTGTAGGTGAGTAATACTAGAGGTGAAAAGAGAAAAACAGGTCACTTACAACTTCCTTGTAACTTAAGCCCCTGAATAAAAAGAGGTGCCAAATTTAAATTTCCTAGGAGTTTGGCTTTGACCATATTTTTAACTGGTAGGTGGATGCTTTATCCTTGGAGAAGGCATCTTACCTGAATAAGGGTCTGCCTCTCTGCCTTGGGGAGGTTCTTGGCTTGAAGCTCTGCCTCTTCCCACTCTTTCTTTACCTACAAAGGTTAAAAACACTTCACCAGAGAACAATCCTCTGAAACAACTTCCCCATTTTCTAAAAATACTGCCAGGCACTGAATCCAGTGTCGGAAACTGTGCAAAAGGAAACTGCATCATGTGATCCCTTAAGAATTCAGGGTTGCTGCTGCCTCAGAAGGTTGTAGGCCTCAACTGTCCCCAGATGGAACCTCAATTCCATGACCACCTTGTTATATAACCTTCGATTAGTTACTTTAAAAGTCTCTGTGCCTTAGTCTACTTGCCTAAAAAATTGAGGTTAGGGCTGGGGCTGGGGCTTAGAGGCAGAGCGCTCGCCTGGCATGCGTGGGGCACTGGGTTCGGTCCTCAGCACCACACAAAATAAAAAGTTATTTAAAAAAAAATTGAGTTTAATACCTATTTCTCAGAACTGCTATGAAGAACATAATGAGCATTTCCTATACGGTAATGCTCAATGCAGGTGAGGTACAGGTACTGGAGGGAGAGCTCAGGCCAAGCAAGATTTTCCTGTGTCAATCTCTTCTCAGTACTAAGTGCATTCAAGAGGAAGCTATACTCTGGGCTCTCACTGCTCTGAACTTAGAATGCTCTTAAGGAAACGAAAGTCTCTGAGACTTCAGAACCTTCCACAGGCAGTGGTATTTAAAGCCAGTGATGGCAAAGAAAAGCAACAAGTGAGTAATAGCTACAGGAAGAGCTCTGCAGTGTCTACAACATGTCATACAGCAACTATATCCTTATGGAGACAGGGTAGGAAAGGACTCACCCATCCAGCAGGGAGTTCCCCTGATACTCTGGAACCTCACTATTCCTTACCCATTACACAACATTCTAGAAAGATGGTGTCTCTTTCTTTGACTAAAGTTGAATCCCCAGCTAAAGAAAACAAAACAAGCCCCCCTCCCCCCCCAAAAAAAAACCCAAACCCCCATGCTACTTAACTGCCAAGCACCATGAAGAATAACAGAATTGCCTAAGTTTACCCTGTCCATTCGGTTGCGGTGCCGAATTTCCAACTGTTCCTTAGCCTTCTGGAAGCGAGCATGCTCATTATCATCTGCAGAGGTCTCAAAATATACATCAACATCATTGGTTGGCAGAGGAGTTGGAAGAACTGAAACAAAATTACAGAAGGAGTTTGCTTTGAGGGTCAGGGATCAGTCAGATGCAGTGTTAAAACTGCACAGTGCTTTAGGAAGAAAACCAAGCTCAGGACCTGCAAGATGGACTCAATTTGTGTCATGCCTTACTACAAGTACAGGGTGCTACTCTCTGCCAAGTCTTCACTTTGTTAGATTACAGTGGGCAATATTCTTTACACAATATTCATCAACCATGTCAGTCCATGCTAATTCACCAATTTATTGGTAGCTCAGTCCCCTGGTATTTCCGTCACTCATGAGGCATCCACTCTGGACTGCAGGGCAGAAAAAGAGAAGCTGCTTTTATGTCTTCCCTTCATAATGTGAAACCTGAAAACCATTTTAAAAAAAAAAGCCACCTTACTGATCATCAACTAAAGGGACCAGCATGAAATTAGACCCTGTAGAAGCACTTCCACAAATGTATACATTTTTGAGAAACTTAAAAAAAAACTTTTACTCTTTTGGCAATCTTTAGATCCTAGCTTACTTCAGGAAACTGGCTAAACAGTCTTTAAATATAGACTGGGTAGAGAAAGCCCAACTCACTCTAGATATAATTTTTGAGTTTTCAATATCACTGAAGGACTCTTACACCCATCCCCAATTATTAGGGGATAATGGGGGTAAAAGTAAAACTAAGTTTCTGTAGTTTAGAAGGGCACCTTCCATGGATGTGAAGATACCTTGGTCTTATTGGACTCATGACACTGACCAAAGGGCCTTTCTGGACATCCGTCCAAACATAAGCCCATTGGAATGGACAACCCCTCACCTCACTGTTGTTCACACATAATCTCTTACTAGCACCAGGCAAGTAAGTGTAAGTATAATGGAGTTTAATCTCTAAGAGAAAGAACTGAGAAGGGAGCAAGTTCACTTGGCTAACTTCTTAAGAAACACCTCTGGAATTATGTGTTAGCCCAATTCATTCAAGATTTCCCAAACCAGGGAGGAATAATGTGTAACTTGTTTATCATGACAAATGCCAAAATACAACTAATTTTTACCTTGGAAACAAATTCACCCAATTCCCAGAACTGTGTCATTTTAATCATTCTGACTAGGGCTTGGATTGTGGCTCAGTGGTAGAGCACTTGCCTAGCATGTGTGAGGCCCTGGGTTCGATCCTCAGCACCACATAAAAATAAAATAAAGATATTGTGTCCAACTACAACTAAAAAATAAATACTAAACAAATAATAATGTGACTAATAAAAATATTACTACAGATTAGCCAGTCACTCCGAAGTTTTTCCATCAGAAGAATCTTCTTTGCTCCCTTTAATAAACCTAGAATAAAATCATGTGAAGAATATCTGAGTCCCAAATAAGTTTAAAGAGCAGACAGATCACATTCTCCAAGAAACTAAAAAATTCAGTGAAGAAGAATTCAAGTCCTTTGTGCTAAATGCACATCATTATCAGGGACACATGTCTGCAGGCTCATGAGTTGAGGATGGTTTCTATCACTGGGGTGAATACACATAATGCAAAACACAGTGTGCCTCCACCCTCCATGGGAACAAAAGGGGAAAAGGACAGCATATCTAGAGGTTTACTTCTAAAGACACAAAGGGCTCAGAGCAAAATCACTACAATTCATGAAGCTAGCACATCTACTTGCCTCAGACCCTCTGAAGAGGGACACAAACACGACCACTAGAAACCTTATGCTCTAGACCTTCAAAGCCCTCCAGCCAGCAAACCCTCGCCCTAGCACACAAACAGAATTTTTCCTCCGCAATTTCCCCAAAGCCACACAGATTTCACAGACCTTCCATTCCAAGGTATATCAGAAGACTATTTATTTGAGCCTTTGGATAGAGGTTGCCACCTCTGTATTCTGTGAGATCTTTAAAGGGCCCCAATTACGGAAATTGTATTGATTCTTAGTTTGAATAGTTTTGCAAAGCAATAATTTTTATCACTAAATCTTTCCTTGGTAAAGTTTTTGTACCAAAGTTCCTAAAGCTCACTCTCTTTCACCTTTTTAACTGATTGAAATAACAGTCTTTTCCAAGTACAGCAACTTTCAGAGTAGAAGCTCTGAAAGCATGCTGAATTCAATAAAGATTTTAAAACTCTTTATGAGAAAGAAAAAAGAGGGAGCATGAAGGTATCTGAATGAAATGAAAATGATGAAATGAAATGAAAATGAAATGATGGTTATCAGAAACTACATCCCCACCGGGACCTCTAGAGCAAATACCAGGAACAGGCAGCAAGTCATCCTGATGAATTCCAGAGTAGGAACGAAAGAAAACTGCCTGGCTTGAGGATTTTCCCAGCACATGGATAGGTACCACCAGGTTAAGAGGGGCCTGACAAGAAAAACTCTTCCTACCTGTGTCTAACATAAATCCAACTCAATTGAACTACTGCACTGAGTAGTAGTTTCTCTGAGACCAAAAAACCACAAACTAAAATCTCCTCATTTCCTAAAGCCCTGCATGACCCCAGGTTTCCAATATATTAAAGAAATAGTACTTAGCTACAAAGCTCTATCCTTAGAGTAAATAATGCAAGGTATTTTCGGTATTATGGAATCCCAAAAATATTGTTGCTCTTTTTAAAAGTGGGCGTTCCATCAGGTGGCATCACAGGGTTCGGTAACAGAGTAGTTCAAAGATGAGATTAAGAAGCAAAACTGAGGCAAAACTCAGGCTGGGTGCAGTGGTGCACACCTGAAATCCCAGCTGCTTGAGAGGCTGAAGCAGGAGGCTCTCAAGTTCAAAGCCAGCCTCAGCAACTCAGTGAGGCCCTAATAACTCAATGAGACCCTGTTAATAAAAAAGGGCTGGGGATACGGCTCAGTGATTAAGCACCCCTGGGTTCAATCCCCAGTACCCCCCCCCCAAAAAAAATGAGGCAAAACTTAGAATACAATCATGGACAGAACTCAGGACTATTCAGTTACCCTTTGGTGCCTTTCAATCATGAATGCTTCCCAACCAATACCAGAGCACCCTCAGCACTGATAAACTCCAAGTCTGGATGAGAAAAAACAAGCCCCTGGCTGTGGCCACCCACTGTGCCAGGGAAGGCACACAACACTACCACCACCACCACTAAACGTCCAGCAGACACAAGGGGAGCACGGGACATGGAAAACTGAGCTTACTACTGCCAACAGGAAAGCAAAGCCTCAGTCTAGGAAGCACAAAGATGAGGGGAAAACGACTGACAGCAAACACCTGAGTCGGCAGAAACATGTCACAGATGCAGCCACGAGGACGGCCGGGAGAGACAGAACGCTGGACAGGACAGCGCTGCTGCACAGGGCCAGCGCAAGGCGGGACTTACTCATCGCTTTACACACAGCCATACAATAATCCTCAGACTCAAAATTGTTCCTGTTGCCGCCGCAGCCGCCATATATAAAGTGCACGCACTTTCCCTTGGAGAGGTCGAAGTACCAACGAGGCATCACAGCCCGGCAAGGCCCCGTCATCGCCTCCTGGGAGCAGACAGCTGTGTGAAAATGGTCAGAGTATCAGCAGAGCAGAGGCAGTGCTTCAAATGCTTCAAAATGCTACAGGCCGGCCACGATAAAACCAGGTGTTGGTAATGGGGGACCACACAGGAAATTAAGGCCCTGGCTGACCTAACTCACCAACACAGGTCAGGGGTTCTGTGGATGAAGTCACTTTCCATGTGACAAAAACATAGGGGAATGGAGATTTTTAAAAAATTAAAATTAAAAACAAAACACTTTTTTTGCACCATCTGAGACTAGATTGACACACAGGTTAACAAAGAGGAGTCTCTCATTTTTTTTTTTAATCTGTTCAATGGAAATAGATCCTGGTTTGTCTATTTTAGTGGTTTCAAGGACCCAAAAGAGTCAATGCAGGCAGAAAGGTTATTTTAAGTGGTGATACCCACAGCAAACACTGAAGTGCCTACAAAGGACAAGTGTTCCTATTTTCATATTCTCCAAGATGAATCATAAATTTCTAGACCAATTAATTTTATCCCAGTTGGGTTTTAAAATTCTTCAGATCCTAACTGGTTTCAAATACACAATGAGCAGAGGCCATGTGCTCTCTGGAACTATCACAACCTTTTCTTTGTTTTAGTTGACAAGATCATTCAATTTCAACCTACCAGCTACAGATACCTGAACAGATGGAGCAGCCTACAGATTAGAATATACTTAGAAAAACCCAGCAAGCTATTCCATCCTAAAAGTTAAGACTTGAGAGGAGAAGGATAGATGTAGAATAATCCTGCTGACAAACAGACGATATTGCCTTTTATTTTCTAAACTCTTACAAAGCAAACTCTGTTTCTGAGTCAACCCCATATCTCTTCCTGGTCATGCATGCCTGCTTACTGCTAACATCACTTCACCACTCTACCACTACACAGAAAAGCAGAATTCCCCTTCAGCGCTGAAACACCACCTTTCCTTCTGAAACTTACCTGATTACTTAGAATCTGTATGCCTTCACCATTAAACAATGATCACATGGATTTTAAAGCCACAGCTTTAAACTGGGTTACCTTTAACATCATGAGCAATTTCTTTGTCTGAAATAGCTCCCTCACTGCTGGGTTCAGTTGGGTTCTCTTCATTGTAGTCATCTCCTTTAAAGGTGTCATAGTAGTAATCACGGTCTTCTACCACTTCCTCCCCTTCCTCATCCTCCTCGTCCACAGCTGCTTCTGTGAAGTCTTCCAAATCTGTTTCAGTGGGAAATTCACTAAAGGCCACAATAAAAATAAAGGAAGGTTAATATCAATTCTACACACAAAGCACAATGATTCCCTTCCCTATTCTCAAACACAAAAAGAGAGACAGGAAATAAGCTCAACTTATATGTAACTATGCCATGAAAGTCCTCAGCCTAGCTACATCAGCAAAAGGGAAGAGTTAGTAAACATAGACTACATTAACCTGCAGTAAGTAATGTGGACCACAACAATAAAAAGCCAAAAGTCACAGGTGTGTGTATGATCAGCTTCAATCAGAATGAAATGCAGGTTGAATCAATTCTAGCATTACAAGGGTATGCCCACCTTACCCAAAAGTAAGGAACTAGCAGCCAACAGCCATTATTACAGAAGTGCTAAATTATTTCAGAGCTCAGGACAAGAATTTACCTTTTATAAATATCATAGTCTTCCTCTTCATCTTCCTCCTCTTCTTCCTCTTCTTCTTCTTCTTTTGAGACAGTAGAGTCTACAGAGTCAATAACCTTTGTCTGAGGGCAACACACATATTCGGTGCCATGGAACTGGTCTACTCCACAGGGCAGCAGCATGCCATAGCTATATAAGGTCATTCCCTGAGTCAGACATGCCTAAAGGAAAACCACAGACCACATCAAAACATATTCCACAAAGACTTCTGATACCTGTCTTTATCCCAAAGAAACCCTTATCAAATCACTAAGTAATGCTTTCTCTTACAGACACACAACTTACCAGCCAAAAAGTTGTGATGCTATAAGATTTATTAACTAGGCATAGTGCATGCCTAAAATCCCAGCTACTTGGAAGACTGAGGCAAAAGGATCATAAATTCGAGGACTGCCTATAAACTTAACAATATCATCTTAAAAATAAAAAGGGCTGGGGATGTAGCTCAGTGGTTAAGCACTTGCTTTGTATGTGTGAGGCCTTTGATTCAATTCCTAGTACCTCCAAAAAAAAAAAAAATAAATAAATAGATTATACCCAACTTATAGCATCAGAGCAGCCAAAACAACTAAAAGTCCAAATTTGAAAAAAAAAATTTAAGAAAGTGGGAGTTTCTTCTACTGATTATCAACACTCATTAAAGATGACTAATGCTAATTTTTACTATCACTGGTATAGACACTACTTCAGAATTTGAATAAAGAAAAGACTACTGACTGAAGAATCAATCAAACTACAGATGACCAGAATAAGTGTTTCTCTCCAGCAGAACAGAGAAATGGCAACCAATTCTGAGGTTTATATTCCGTATCCAGTTTTTCTAGAATTGGCTATTTCCACACAGTCCTTAGTAGAGAGGGTTAGGATGCCTTCAGAGGAGGCCTGCTGAAAGCATGTACAACCCCTGCCTAACAGCCTTTTAATCTCTTCTGTGTGTGTGTATGCTAGGAATCAAACTTCATGCCTACTAGGCAAGTGCTGTATTAATAAGCTACACCCAGCTCAAATGAAGAGAGAAACTTCACTATTTTCTTTTTTTTTTGATGCTGGGGATAGAATCCAGGGTGCGGTGAATACTCTACAACTAAGCCACATCTCTAGCCCTATAATAGCTTGAATTTTAGAAGTCGGACAATCTAAGCTATACTTTCTTACAAAAATATCTATTCCTCTCCCATGTATTTTCAATATAGAAGATAGAAGTAATTTTAAAAAAATAACTGAAAGGCAAGGTGAGGTTTTGGACACCAATATTACCTTCTCTTCTAACAGGTACAATGCTTTACTTTTCCCCATCCACTCACTTACCTCTTTGACTACTGTGTGCCAGTGCTGGTGATTCTCACACACCTCCATCCGTTCTTTGTGAAAAAACTGGCACTTTTCTGGAACTAGCAGAACATCACTTACAAATTCACCCACTGGGGGAAAAAAAAAAAAAAGAACCTTTGTCAGAGGCAAATCTGATTATGATTCAAGGCAGAAAGGACTTACATGCCAGACTAATGACAGCTACATAGTCAGGTGTTTACAGGAGCAGTCGCTAATGCTCAAAAGCAGGTGTGAGCACAAGAAATCATCAATGCATCAGGGCCACAATGCCAGCAGCTTTCCTCATGTTTCCCTAACCACACTCCCTCGAAGTCCCATTGAAGGCTTTTAGCAAGACATGACAAGGGGACATGAATAGGATCCCCCTTCATGACCATCTCAAATATATATACAGCCACTCCCACTGACCTCTAGATTCATGGGAACAATATTCCTAGCTTCTTACTTTCCTAATTTGGCTCATATCTCCTTTAATCACAAAATGCCCCAGAAACTAATATTGAAGTATAGATGAACCTTATACTAGACAAATTGATTAAAGTAAAAATCATCAATGGATGTTTAATTATAAAGAGGTAAAGGTACCTTTACAATGGGAAATGCTAGCAAAACTACCTTAACAAGGTGATCAACTAAATATCATTAATAACAGACAAGTTGACATGGGTGATATCCTGAGAAGAAAATATCACCTACCAAAACATACCACCTGAATATGTTCGCGATAAAATAGTAAGACAAATCCAAATTCTGGAATATTCTGTTAAACAAATGGCTTGGATTCAAAAAATGTCACTGTCATTAAATATTTATAAACATAAAGACTGAGGAGCTGTTCTAGATCAAATATAATATGTGATTTTTCTTTTAAAAGAGGCTATAAAGGGCTGGGGATATAGCTCCGTTGGTAGAGTGCTCACCTTGCATGCACAATGCCCTGTGTTCAATCCCTAAGACCATACACACACAATAAAATAAAATAAAATAAAATATAAGAGGCTATAAAAGGGCATTATTTGAATACTTACAGAAACTTCCAAAGTGTAGTAAATATATTATCATTACAAAGGAGAATGTCCTTGGTCTTAGGAAACACAAAGTAAAGCATTTAGAAGTGAACTTTTAGGATGTCCCAACTTATTTTCAAATGGTTGAGCAACCAAAAAGTACCCCCATACACACACAAATAAATTAGGCAAAATTGGAGAATCCAGGTAAAGAGCATAAAGGTATTCACTATTATATTTTTTCTTTAATTCTACATTTTTTTGGGGGGGGGGTGGTGGTGTTATCACCCAGATAAGTAGGAGTGAGGGGCAAGAGCAAATATAAAGTGATCCTGGCTCCTGAACTGATGACCATTATATAGCTGGGCAATGTGGGTTTACAATACTACTGTCCCTGTTTGAGTATGTTTGTAATTTTCCATAATAAAATGCTGAGTGGGGGGTGTGTGTGTGTGTGTGTGTGTGCGCGCGCGCGCGCGCGCCCGTCTGTCTGTCTCACTGCATTACTGCTTAAATTGTGATTCAGTAGTGTAAGGGTAAACTCAGTAATTTGCTTCCCAGGTGAATCTGATTCATTAGCCACATGCTCCATAAAGGATCTAAGTAGAGGAAAAGAGACAAAAGGAGGGATATGTGTTTTGCATTTTGTAGGGACATGGGACAAAAAAGCAGGCAGGCTAACATCTACGGTAAAGGGGAGAAAAAGTTAAAAATGGTACAAAAGTAAAGTCAGTCCTTCTATTATCCAGCTGATTCAAGAAGGGAGTTGTTGCTCTTAAAAGGGGAAAGGATGTGGTTCCTTGTGTTTTAACTTGGAACGGAAAATAGTTTCCCAGCATGAAAACAGTGTTACACACGTTTTCATAGCACTACCAGTACATGGACTTTTGGAGTCAAATTGCCCCATTTGACATGAAATCAGGAATGCCAAGGTAAGCTAGATAGAGTGCTGCTTCCAAGGACCCTGAAGGCTCTAGAGCAGTCAGTGCCTATATTACACAAGTTTTACCAATCAATTGGACATACAACTTCATTTCATTTAAAAATGACAAAAAAATGTAGTGGTAAAAAAAAGATCTCTTCTATTAGGAAAACCAACTCTGATATTCAATCTAAATGCAATTCGATCTAACTACTTAAATTCTGACATCCAATCATCAACTAACATTGTTTAATTGACAATTGTGTATTACCTAGGCATTTTTTGCCTTGTTAATTTATGATAAAAAACAACAAAAGCATATACTTAAGGGACAGGGTATACAGGTTTAAACACCAGGGTTCAATCTCAGCAATGTTCTTTACTAGTAGAGTGATTTTAGGCAAATTATCTAACCTGCCTGTACCTCAGTTCCCATCTCTTATTCTAAGGATTAATGGCCTCATTTTCTGACACGGAAAAAGTTGAGAACAAAAACCAAACCAATCAGTTACTATGTAATTGTAAGTTTTAACTATTGATGTTAATGTTATTTTAAAATCTTGCCCAACTACTTTTACACAAAGTAAACTATACAACCATAATTGTAAAGCAATCTATAGTGAAGCAATAGTTAATGCACTTTATTTTTGTTTTATACAGATAATTACAACACTGAAAAAATTAAAACAGCAATTTCACTACTATATATATCTTTAAAAGCATTAAACAAAAGTAATAAACACACCCCATATATCCCTAAGCTCTCTCATTTAGGGTGGTTAACTTCTAAGACCAGGGTTGTTTCTTACCCAAAGATGCATGTAACACATAATAGATGTTTATTAAATCTGAACTTAAAAAGAAGCACATATAGAGTATGATCCCACTGAGAAAAAAACAAATGGGGAGGGGGTGTTGTGTTGTTTTGTTTTGAGATAGGTCTCACTACAGTTGCCCAGGCTGGCCTTGAACTTGTGATTTTCCCGTGCAAAATTCTAAAGTATCTGTGATTACAGTTGTGCACCACTCTGCCTGATTTTGGAGTTGGGGGGGGATCTCAAAGCATACACATTTCTACATGTATCCAAAGAAAAATATTTTCACTTATACACCAAAATGTTAGTCAGGTTGACTGAGTTCAGAAATGGAAATGACTTTTTGCCCCCTCCCCCACACCTCATACTTCATTTGTTGAAAAACAAACTAAAAGAGGAAACACATTTCAATCCCAGTATCCGTTCTATCAATTTATTGCAACTTTCTGCCTTTGTTAAAACCACTTATCAGAAGCTTCTGGGGGGAAAATTTATGTAGAAAGATGAGTATTCAGTCAGTTTTATAAAACACTGAAAATGGTTTGGTATCACTTTAAAAGTTTATATGCAAGTTTGTGGTAACAATCTTCAGTTTAACCTGCTGGAGCACAATATAATGGCTATTATTTTCTAAGCCACTACACAAACATAAAGCTATATTGTTTTTGCTGTTCAATGCATAAGGCAATACAGCAAAACCTAACCTACAGCTTCAGTTGTGACTTAATCTCCAACCTCTTTTCACTCTATTCACTCTCTGAGATTCATTTTTTCTTTCATGCCACCTCACTCCAGCAGCGGCATGGCAGCCTTCCAGGTTTTAAAGCTTTTTCAGAGTTGCTGAAATTCCTTTCAGAAAAACAAAGGCTGTTTATCCACTCGGGAAAGCCCCCAACACTAACATCCACGTGTGTAAATAAACCTACAGCAAAAGTACTTTGCAGCTGGAAAGGAATACATTTATGGAACTCTTGGAGGATACTGCCCAGGTGGAAGAAAACAGCCTAAAGCAATAAGTAGGAGCCATCTTTGGTAGATATCTTTGAGGTAAAGAGTGCTCCAAGAACTGAAGGATCCAAGCAGAAACATTCACCTTGCACAAGGGTACACACTGTCAACAGAGATAATGTTTGGGGCCACTGTGAATTCAAAGACTACAGGACTTGCAAAGGAACACCTACAATGAAACAAGTTACTGCAACCTACCTACAACTGCTGAAGACTGCATCTCAAAGCCTCTGAGACTGGTTTTGATTTAGTTATTAAATGGGAATTTTTCTGGTAGTTTTCCCAGTGCAGTAACATTCCCTGTCCAAATCTCCATCCAAATATAACCCAAAACAAAATCAGTCATGAACTTATAAAACTCTCTTCTTTAGTACAAGAGTCAGTACACATACAAATGTCAGAGATGACTAAACTCCCCACCACCACCAGTACCTACAGTTTTGCTGCATTTTTTTTAAACCGCCCCCCATTCCCACCCCCAAGTACTGAGGATTGAACTCAGGACCTCATACAAGGTAAGCAAGTGCTCTACCACTGAGTTATATCCCCAGGTGTCGGTTTTGCTTCTTCACACATCACCTACTCTGTCCTACTTGGGTCACTATTATCATGTATATATGTATGTATATGTGTACGTGTGTGTGTGTGTGTGTGTGTGTGTGTGTGTATTATAGATAACCAGAAGGCAGTAGTAATGTAAGATACAAGGTTCATTTTGAGGAGGGAGAAGATTATTCAACTGTTCCTTCTCACCAAATCTACTATACAACATTTAAAAGAGCCACACTGATAGACATGCAGCATCATAAAACTTCAGACAATCCAACCCTGGACTTATTATGAATACTGTCAGTAACTTAATCAACTGTAATAAAGATACTACCTAGCAGTCAGGCTCAATGGCACACATCTGTAATCCCAGAGGCTTGGGAGGCTGAGGCCTTAAGCAATTCAGTAAGAACTTATCTCTAAATAAGATATAAAAAAAGGCTGGGCTGTTAAGCAACCCTGGGTTCAATCCCTGATACAAAAAAGAAAAAGAGAGAGAGAGAGAGAGAGAGAGAGAGAGAGAGAGAGAGAGAGAGAGAGAGAGAAGAAAAAAAGAAATATACTACCCAATAAAAACAATAACAAGCAAACAAAAATAGTGCCCAGAAACAGAGGTAAGAACACTGTGATATCCAAATCAATTAATAAAGGCACCCAATCAATACACACATAGCTTGTTTTCCCCAGTTCCCCATTTCTTCACCCTTCCTCTGGCTGGCCTATGCTTTGGATTTGCTAGGCAGCAATATATTAAAGGAGATTTCAGGATTTAAGCCAACCACCCTATTGCAATCTCTCTTTCAACACATAGCATTCATTTTTTTTTTTTTTTTTAACTTGGGGTGGGAGGCTGAATCCAGGGACACTTCACCACTGAGCTACATTCACAGAGCCTGGAACTTTCAATCATCCTGCCTCTGCTTCCCGAGTCATGGGATTATAAGTACGTGCAACCATCACCAGTCAAACTGCATACTTTTAAATGAGTAAATTGTATAGCATGTGAAATATACCTCAACAAACCCAATTTTTAAAAAAGCCAAGATTTGGTTGTGGGAATAGCAGGCAAAGAAGAAAATATACTGAGAATACAGGAATTTGAGCTATCACTTTGAAGCCTTTTGTTGTTGTTGTTGTTGTTGTAAGTTTGTTTTGTTTTGGGGGACAGGGAGGGGCAGGGGGTGGTTCCCAGGGATTGAACTCAAGGACACCGGACCACTGAGCCACATCCCCAGCCCTTTTTGTATTTTATTTAGAGACTGGGTCTCATTAAGTTACTTAGTGCCTTGCTTTTTTGCTGAGGCTGGCTTCAAACTCACAATCCTCTTGTCTCAACCTCCCCAACTGCTGGGATTATACGCGTGCACCATAGCATCCAGCTCACTGGTTTTAATATGCACTCACAGGTCGATAAGGCAATGTAGATTTTTGTACATCTGGACATGTAATACATACATATATTTCTTAGCTTCGTTTATTGAGTGTGCCTAGAAGCAACAACACCCATGGCAGCAGTAAGCATTCCTAATGCCCAGATCCCCAGGACCTCAAATCCTGAACACTGCTACCAGTCCCATTAAGAAATCAAAGAAGAAATGGCTTACTCGAGGCATGGGCAAGGGAAAATTCAGAATGCACTTAGGGAATCTTTTGTATCAGGCAAGTAAGCCCTCAAAGAAAGACAGGGATATGTTAAAAGGATACAGGAAAACAGCATAAAATGGTTTCCACGATCAAATCTGGAAAATGAATACATATAAAATAACTGAAATCTAAAACCATCTGTTTTAGTTAAGTTTTTGCATCCCTATGACCAAAGTATCCTACAAAAAAATAGTTAGAGGAAAAGTTTATTTGGGGCTTACAGTTTCAGAGGTCTCAGTCCAAAGTGAAGCAGCATATCATGGGAAGTGTGTGATGAAGGGAAGCTGCTTCCCTCATGGTAGCCAGAAAGCAGATAGAGGAGACAGAAGGGGGCACAAGCCCAGTAACATAGCTCCTTCAGCCATGTCCCACCTGCCTATGGTTACCCACCCAGTCAGTCCATTCAAACTAGGACAGACTCATAATCCAATCACTTGATTGCATTAACAAAGCATCTCATATCCAAACCAAAACAGCATCTTAGCCAGCAGATAAACATAATCAAGAATAACACAACAAATTGACATCACACAACTGCTAATAAATACAATGTCACAAAATTCTGTGACATTCCTCTCAAAATGCATACACTAAATAAAGCATGGAACAAGAAGTGGTAGATATCAGGACAGGGTTAAAGTCAAGGTTCAGCAAATTATGGAAGGTGATTTTTTTTTAATTTTTTTTTTAAATATTCATTTTTTAGTTCTCGGTGGACACAACATCTTTGTTGGTATGTGGTGCTGAGGATCGAACCCGGGCCGCACGCATGCCAGGCGAGCGCGCTACCACTTGAGCCACATCCCCAGCCCTGGAAGGTGATTTTTATTTTTATTTTGTACTAAGAAATGAATCCAGGGCCTCAGGTATGGTTACTCTACCATTGGGCTACACCTCCAGCCCTTTTCCTTTTGAGACAGGGTCTCACTAACTTGCTCAAGGTGGTCTTGAACTTATGATCCTCCTCTCTCACCCTCCTAAGTAGCTGGATTTACAGATATACACCACTGTGCCCAACAGATTATGGAGTTTTAAAGTCATACTTAGAAATTTCAAAATTATTTTAGGTAAAGAAGAGATGCTAAAGAGTTTTACATACAGGAGAGACATAACTTTATTTTCACTTTAGATCACCATAAGGGCAACAGACTGGACAACAGAACAGAGAAATATGTGGAGGCTGCTGTCATGATGGAGACAAGTGACCAAAGCCTGAGTTAGAGCAGTGAGAATCTGATGGAGGACATAATCCAGAAATTTACAAATTTCCTCAACTCACAGCACCCCAAGTATCTCATTTTTTTTCATAACACCCCTAGGCCAAAAAAATATTTAAAGAGGGGTTGGGCCTGTAGCTCAGTGGTAGAATGCTTGCCTTGCATGTGTGAGGCACTGGGTTTGAGTCTCAGAACCACATTCAAAAAATAATTAATTAATGAAGGTATTGTGTATCCATCTACAACTAAAAAACACATTAAAGGTAAGTAGTTAGGTCAAAAAACAAACTAAATAAGTATCTGTGTCCAACCATTAAGTGCATTTTGGGCACTGCACAACTCCTTCCACACTGCAATCAGACTGAATATCATGGCCCTTGTTTCTTCTTCTAAAGTGATTTTACTGGTATGCTTGCTTTTTTCCACAGGAACCACTGGAAACACAGCTTCATAAAGATATGAAGTTTTCACAAGATAAATAATGTTGAAATAAAACTATCTCCAGATAACAGTCTGAAGAACATCTGGCATATGTCACTTTTCCCTTGCAAATAACATATATCCTGCAAATAAAATATGTCCTTTTTAGTTTCTTGCAAATCCTGGGGTACCTCGGAGCAGTTTGGGAATCATGGATATAAGCCATATATAAGAGGTAAAAATCAAGCTGACTTGAAAACTGAAATGGGACGGGCATGGTGGCTGATAATCCCAGCAGTTCAGGAGGCTGAGGCAGGAGGATCAGTGGTTCAAAACCAGCTTTAGTAACTGAGTAAGGTTGTAAGCAACCTAGTGAGATACTGTCTCAAAAGGCTGGGGATGTGGTTCAGTGGTTAAGTGGCCCTATATTTAATCCATGGTTAAAAAAAAAAAAAAGAAAGAAAGAAAGAAAACTGAAATGGATATGGGGAGATATTATCTTCTATGATAATAGAAGAATCATAGGTTCCAGGTTCACTTGGAAGTCTACCTGTACAGTAAAGCTGGCAAGTAACAAGAACAAATAGGAAGATTAGAATGCAAAATCTTTAGGGGTGAGGATGCAAAAGAAATAATTTTCAGTACTTTCTATTTATTGTCCACAAATATTCAAAAATAATCTCTTAGCCTGGGGATGTAGCTTAGAGGTCGAGTGCTTGCCCAGAATGCATAAGGCCCAGGGTACAATATTCAGCATGGCAACACACATATACACACACACATTTATGTTTATCATGTTTCACTTTTAGTTGAAAATGTTACAGATGATGAATGAAACCTCATAGGCAGAGATTTCCCAGAGTCAAATGAAAGGAAAGAATATCCTTAAAATGCTTCATACAAAAATTTTGACAAGTTTCACACTACTGTAAGATGCTCAGTTTTAAAGTAAATGTTAAAGCATGCACACTGTCCCTCTTTTCCCCTACTGAGTGCTCTTAAAACTAAGTTAATTGCTCAGCTGTTCCTTCAAGTGCTGATTCTTCCTATTATTTGCTTGCTCGATGTTAGGCAAAGAAAAATAGCATTCTACTGTGCTGCTGTCTGTAGTTTAAGGAAATGTTTTAAAGAGAGGAAGGGAAATAAGTTTAACTGACAGCTCAAAATAGATGTATCTACAGAACTCCTCAGGATGTCACTGTTGATGCCAAATTTATGTTAAGATTATCATGGATCTGGGCTGGAGATATAGCTCAATCGGTGGAGTGCTTGCCTCCCCTGCACAAGGCCCTGGGTTCAATTCCCAGCAAAACACACACACACACACACACACACACACACACACACACGATTATCATGAATCATTTAAACCCATTTTTTGTCCCTTTAATCATCTATGACCAAATATGGAATGTGTCAGATGAGGAATGGTTAGGATGACTACTAACACTGTTGCTGAATAATATACTATCACAGCTTTATTTAAGTTGGCTCCAAATGCTAATGCCATCAATGGAGTCATAAACATCTCAGTAAGCCCCAAACCCATCAAAATGGTGGGTTCCATAGCATCTGGCCCCGGCACCTGTTACTTACCATGAGTCACTTTTCCTTCTCCCGAACACTACCAGAAGTCTAGTCTAACAGTACAAATGCAGTTCAAGTAAGGGAGACAAAGAATCTTTTCCTTGGACTACTTTCTACTATCACCCCTCTCTACTATCATTGTAAAACACTAATTTCAAACTGTTAATGTGAGGGGAAAGCTGAACTGCTCTTGGGCAGTACTCTTACTCTAGACACTGAGAACACCTACAACGGAAAAGGCAGTTAGTAATCACTGAGAAGTCAACCACCAACACAGGAAAGTGCTGCCTATCCAAAGGACAAATTCCCTCGTAAGTTCATCTTAACAGATGCAGATATTTCACTGTTATGTCTAGAAAAAGTTAAATTTAAAGATGAGGGAGAAGTTAAAAGTAACTCAAAACACTTACCAAGACACTTGAAAGGTATAACAATGTGATTCTTGCACTGTTTTTTGTCCCTCCGGCACCAATTGTCAATACTGACAGGCTGGTTTGCTTCCATCACATTTGTGATCTTCAGTTCTGGATACATCTGTTAAGGAAAAAAACAAACACAAAAACAAAAAACAAAAACATGCACATACAATAAATTAACCTGCAGATGGACATGCACTTTCAAGTTAGGATAAGTATTTAAGTTTACTCAGGCTCTAATCTTATCCTACATAAATCTGAAGTTTCACTCCACCACCTCTGTGGTTCCAACTAAAGTCACCAAGTAAAAAAAGACATAAACTATTAGTTTTCCTTTGACAGGTTACATTTCTGACTGCTCCTATGCATTCTCTTTTAAAAAGGAATCTGTATTTAAGGACAAACAAAAGCAGCAGGCTTTCATCCCAAAACAAATCCAACTGGATATCAAGTTCCTCTACAGGGCATGAGTAAATCACTGAGATCATGAACCTCTTTAGGTAAGGCAAGTCTATGGAAGTATCTGTTAAAATTACAGAACAAAATTTCATTCATTATGTTGGCCTTGGTAAATTAAAGCATCTCATTTTCTTTGAACGACCTTTTCGCTTTGGACCAAAAGGGAAGCTGACTCAGATATGAGATGATCAATTACAATACTGGTGACTTTCTATTAGCAAGTAGAAAACAAGCAGACATACACACAATATTTTGCTTTCCATCTTCCCAAGACTAGTAGAAAGACAAAAGTAGCACACTCTGCTTCTATAGCACTTGCCAAGTTTCTGGAGTATTCCTTCTGGAAAGAACTGAGACCTCACAGCACACACAGGCAACGCCTTTGAGAGACCTCAGTCATACCAGACATTTAGAAGCAAAAGGCCTGGGCTCCAGTTATTGGCATCATATCTATTTCCAAGGTAAACAAATTCAATCCTGACCCCAGGGGTGGGGTAAGTTTTAACTGCCTGGCAACAATCTTACCTCCTGACAGTACTGAAGAACTTCTTCTTTTGTTCCAAAGCAGCTCTTGGTGCCTGTTGGGTCAGGTTCCCATTTCCCAGTCTGGATGTTCACATGCATATTTAACTTCCCACAGAACATTGCAATTTGTGGCTCTGCAACAGCAAATCCTGTTCCAGCATTGGCTGCAAGAGCCTACCAAAGAGTGGGGTGGGGGGAAAGTCCAGGTTTACTCCAAAGAGGGTGGCAGCACAGTCATTCAGTGGTTTGTGACAAAACTGATCTTTTGATAAACTTTGTTATTTACTATTTTTATCTTCATATACAAACCCTTTCCACAGGAGGAGATCCAGAATTTTAAAATGACCTCTGGACAACTTTGGCTAAAGAAAAAGGTCAATTAGAAATCCAGACCCCAGTTTCAACCTGGGATACTTGTAACCTAAGAAACCTGACTGTACCTGCCCTACTACAAGCAAATCTATTCACTTCTTCAATATAATAAGTCACAAAAATAGAGAACGGCTCAAGTTCCAGTGATTTTACTTAATTCACAATACAATAAAAATTTTATTGAGCAATTATTTTGAAGGCAATGTGCTTAATGCTTAGCACACAAGGATAAACAAGAAGTTATGGCCCCACTCTCTCAGTTTCTGATGTAATACACGAAGTCAAAATTCACACAAAAATGTGTGATTACATTCCCAGTTCTAAGAAGGAAAAGTGAAGAGTGCTCAGAAAATATACAAAAAGGTCATCTCATTGGCAGAGTGCTAGCCTAGCATGTGTGAGGCACTCGGTTTGATCCTTAGCACTACATAAAAATAAATACAGGCATTCTGTCCATCTACAACTACAAAAAAATTTAAAATAATAATAATAAAAAGGTATCTGACCCAATCTTCAGTAGAAAGATGATCAAAGAATCTTCCTGGAAAAAAAAAAGTGAGGCTTAAGCAGAGCTTTGAGCATCTCCCATGGAGAAAATGTAGACCATGAGGTAGAGAAAAGGTAGCGTGGAATGCAGAAATAGTTCTAGATAATCTGTAGATGGAAAAAATTACAGTCTTTTAAAAAAAATTTTTAGTTACAGATGAACATGATACCCTTATTTAATTTATTTATTTTTATATGGTGCTGAGGATAAGACCCAGTGCCTCAAATGTGCTAGACAAGCACTCTACCACTGAGGTACAACCCCAGCCCAAGAATTTGTCTACTTCACTAGAAGTGTTGAGAGATTTTAAGCACAAAGTTACTACTTTCAATATGTAACACTGTTGCTTTTCCTGGTTGCAATATGAAGAATGATGAAATGCCTCAGAAAGTCAGAGGTGCACAGTACAAAAGGATGATGGTAGCTTGGGCTAAAGTAAGCACAGAGATTCTAGAGAAGGACAAAAGGAAAATAAGTAAGCCCTGAAGATAGATTAAATATGGAGGAAGAGGAAGATGTAAAATTTGGCTTGTGTGACTATTTAGATCTCCATCGTCCCGTAAAAGGCCTACATATAGAAAGTTTAGTGACCAGCCTGTAGTGTTACTGCAAAGTGGTGGAACCTTTAGGAGGTGGGGCCTAGTGGGAGAAAGTTAGGTCACTGGGGGCATGCCCTTAAAAAGACACTGGGATCCCAGCCACCATGAGGTGAACAATTTCTTCTGCCATGCAGTCCTACCATAATGTTCTGCCATGCCACAGGCCCAAAAGAACAGGGCCCAACTAACCATATTCTGAAATCTCTAAACTGAGCCAAAATAATCCTTTCCTCTTTTTAGTTTGATTATCTCAGGTATCTTATTACAGTGATGCAAAACCAACTACCATAGTCTGCATTACTCAATATGTGGTGGCATCATTCATGGAAACAATACCAAAAGAGAATTCCTGAGCTGGGAAAAATTTGTGTCTACTGCTCAAGTTACTTGGGAAATTGAGGCAGAAGGACTGCACAAGCCCAGGAGTTTGAGGCCAGCTTGGGCAACACAGAAAGACCTATCTTAGCTGAATTGACCCAAGCTACCATTCTCCTTCTTTGGACTGTGCACCTCTGACTTCCTGAGGCATTTCCCTGCTTACATTCTTATTTCCTTTTAGTCCATTCTTCATTACATGTCTGTAGATTCCAGCAACTAAAGAGGATGAGGCAGAAGAGTCACAAGATCAAGCCCAGCCTTGGCAACTTAACAAGACCTATTTCGAAGGAATTAAAAAAAAAAAAAAAAAAAGGCTGGGGATGTAGCTCAGTGGTAGAGAGGCCTTGGATTAAATCACTAACACTGCAGGCAGGCAGGAAGATCAACTCTTTTAAAACAAAAGGGATTCCATGAACTATTTTTATCCAACAATAATCAAATATTCCATAAAGTCTTTGGTCAGTAGCCTCTTGTTTTGTGATCAGATATTAACTATTAATAATCTCAGAAATTATAGACAGGAAATAACATTTAGTAATTATGGTGGTAAGCCTCCTGCAAAGAAACAAGCACAGGAGTGCATCTATTATTACAGCTGTCCACCTTTATCTGCAGGGATGTGTTCTACTAGCAGATGAATAATATTCTTTGTATGCATACACACACACCTATGATAAAGTTTAATTTATAAATTAGGTATAGTACGAAATAAGCAACAATTGCTAATAAAATAGAACAGAGCTTATTAAAATCAACCTCCTTTCCACTGAGGAGAAGGAAACACAAATACCTGTTAGATCACTCAGAGAAAGCTAATTTGGAATTAAAATGTTGTCAAGATCTATCAAGGTTGGAAAACACTGCAATTAAATCCAACAAACAATTAGCACCCTTATTAATTAAACTGATTGTAGTCCTGCTGTGATCAACAATCATTTATTAAAAGAGAAGACCCTAGGTTCTATGCCTTTAGTAAAACTGCATATGAAGCTTACAGACTGATGTGAATTCCTGCTTCCTTGAAAGAAGGGAAAAAAATTAAAGCTATCTAAAGAAAGTAACACATACTTAATTATAGGGAATACTATAAATTCAAACAATGTGTTTTAAGTAAACAAATCATTAAAAGGTACAGAGGATGCACAAGACAAATGTGTTTAATTCTTAAAATGAAGTTCAAGATGTGAACCAAAAGGAAGGGCTTCTTTTGGGCTTAGAGTGTAGCTCAGTCATAGAGAGCTTGCTTATTAGCATGAGGCAGGCCCTGCATTTCACCCCCAACAGAATGACAAAAAGGAGAGAAGGCTTTTCTTTTGTGATCCATAACTAAGAATTGTGGCTAGAAACCTGGATATATATGAGAAAGTCAAACGAAAGGTCAGAAGGATATGTTTCCTAAATTTACTACAAATAAACTAGCAAAAGATTTTAAGCAGTGTTTCCTAAATTCTCTCTATGGCTTTGTATACTTTCAACATTAAACAACACAGCTACTGAATAGAATTTGTGGTAGAGTAACAGAGGACCAGGTGTGATGGCACATACCTGTAATCCCATCAGCTCAGGAGGCTGAGGCAGAAGGATTCTGAGTTCAAAGCCAACTCAGCAAAAGCAAGGCGCTAAGCAACTCTGTGAGACCCTGTCTCTAAATAAAATACAAAATGGGGCTGGGGATGTGGCTCAGTGGTTGAGTGGCTGAGTCTAATCCCCAGTCAATCCCCAAAAATAATAGAGGGGAATGCAGAGAACATCTATACCTTAAATTCTAAAACTGATACTGGTAAGAACCAAGTGTCAATTTGTTATATGAGCTCACCCAAGCCACAGTCCTGAAGTAGTCAAATTTAGTGCAGGCAGCCATTCATCAGCACCAAAGATTATGTTCCACATGTTACTCATTATGGTTGTTGGCTATAATACCACAAGAGTTCCAACAGTATAAATGTTCAGTTTATGAGTCAACCACGGAGGTCAATACATCAGTAGTAAGTGCATTTGATCTCTGCACTGAAATGGTCAGCATTATCATCTCTAAAGAGAATCTAAAATACCAGAGGTTAAAGCAACAGGAAGAAGAGATAAGCAGCAACAGATCCTCACATCAGTTACCACCAAGAAAAAGGAGAGTAACTGGAATCAATCCAGACAGCTAATAAGCTATAGTGATTCACTTCTGAGTTCAAAAAGATTAATCCTTGTGGTTATGAGAGACTCTCAAGAAAGTATCATCTGAAATATAAAAAGCCTCTGCGGACCATGTCTAGGAATCAACTAATCAAACACACCCCATCCTTACCTAGTGTATGATAGGGTGACTTTTTCTATAACATTTAGACTCCTTTGAAAATGCTCTTATTTAATGTGCTTTCCATTTTCTTAGGCACAGACTGTGCCTTGATCCATTACATCAACATATAAATCAATCTGTTTCCTAATCTAACATGTTACAAATGGGATTTCACTGCCAAGTCAGCATTTCTGAGCTCCTGTGAACCTGGAATCCTCCATGAAAGAAAATTAATGCCCCATGTGTTGGCACTTAAACCAGTCTTTGTGATCTATGCACATTGCAGCACTTTTAAGGCTTTGAAAACAAATTGCATCAATTGCTTTCCTAGCCAGTGCTTCCACTTTACTTAATAATTCATTCTTAATAAGAAATTCCATTTTATTAATTTAGCTTGGGGAAAAGAGTTTAGCTATCCAAGGACAAAATTCAACTTGGTAAAAACTGCTTCTAGTAACTTGGTTGAAACCCTGAAATAACTTTAAGCAATAAATATGTAAATATAATAAATCTGAATCTGAACCTATGATAAATCAGATCCTTTAATCACCACTTCAAAAGACACTACTACTGGGGCCACCTAATCCCTACTTCTTCTCCCTTTATACATACACTCAGGACCTCACTAGCCCTCCCACCCCAAAGCCAGCATACAGGCTGAGTTATTTCTACCCTCACTAAAGCTATTGCCCCAGAATCAAATCAACTACAGGATTTGTGAAAATGCCAATTACTGTAAAGAGAACATATTCCAAAGAGCAGGGTTCTATCATACTACTTAGAGTAGAACCATGTTTTCCTGGATGGGAAGGCACTGATTTACAGACATGCTCCACTCTCTGAAGGCAAGTAAACACAGTTCCAGTTCTAATAAACACTAATGAAAAAGGCCTTCACAGGCCTAGGTGCCACTTGAGGTTCATGACTGAAAAAGATGCAACATTCCTACACAAAGGCCTTTCTTTTTTTGTTAAAGAAAAAGTCAGTAAAGAGCAATCTATTAAAAAATTTGAAGAACCTATATACTACTTTCATTCCTGTTTATTCAAGTGCTGAAAGACACTTCATGATTCATAAACTACAATGGTTTAATCTGTGCCCACAAACCATCAACAAAGATTTACTTATCTGTATAAAGTGAAATAAATCCTGTTTTTAGCATACTTTAAAAGTATTTTCCCCAAAGTGTTTCTTTTTTAAAAATTTAAATTTGTTATATATGACAGCAGAATGCATTACAATTCATATTACACATATAAAGTACAATTTTTCATATCTCTGGTGGAGTCACACCATTCATGTCTTCATACATGTTTAGGGTAATGATGTCCACTCATTCCACCATCTTTCCTACCCCCATACCCTCTCCCTTCCCTTCCCTCCCTCCTCAAGGTATTTCTAAGTTACAAAAGGAAATGCAATTACTTTAGAGTACAGGCACCCATCAGAACACCAATGTTGCCAGACACAGTAGGACATTCCTATAATCCCAGATACTTGGGAAACTGAGGCAAGAGGATCACAAGCTAGAAGCCAGCCTCAGCAACTTAAAGAGACCCTGTGTCACAAAAAGGGCTGGGGATATAGCTAAGTGGTAAAGCACCTCTGGGTTCAACCCCCAAGACCACACACACACACACACACACACACACACACACAAAAGGTTAACTTTACCAGCAAAAACCATTCAAGAATACTGATCAAGGGTTGGGGACATAGCTCAATGGTAAAGTGCTTGCCTAGCATGCGTAAGGACCTGGGTTACATCTCCAGGTTCAAAACAAAACCAAAAAATAAAACAACAAAAACTGATCAGAAAACACTGAGGGAATGTTGCAAGTAGAGAAAAGACTAAGAAGAAATGACAAGTAAATGCAGTGTGGAAGCCTGGACAGGAACCTGGAATAGGAAAAGGACTTAAGTGGGGAAACTGAAGCAATTATTTGTATAAGCTGTACCAATGGCCAATGTAACTCTCCTAATTTTTTCTTTGCGGTGGGGGGGGGGGTGTTGGGGGATACCAGGGATTGAACTCAGAGCTACTCGCCACTGAGCCACATCCTCAGCCCTATTTTGTATTTTATTTAGAGACAGGGTCTCACTGAGTTGGTTAGCACCTCGCCGTTGCTGAGAATGGCTTTGAACTTGTGATCCTCCTGTCTCAGCCTCCAGATCTGCTGGGATTACAGGCGCAGCACCACCACACCTGGCTGGGTTTTTGTTGTTGTTGTTGTTAGTTTTAAATAATTGCTCTGAATTATTTAAGATGTTAGCATTAATGGAAGGCACAAGGAACTCAGTAGTATCTTTGCCATTTTTATTTAAAAGTCTAAAATTAGTTCAAAATAAAATGTCTGGGGGCTGGGGATGTGGCTCAAGCGGTAGCGCGCTCGCCTCGCATGCGTGCGGCCCGGGTTCGATCCTCAGCACCACATACCAACAAAGATGTTGTGTCCGCCGAGAACTAAAAAAAAAATAATATTAAAAAATTCTCTCTCTCTCTCTCTCTCTCTCCTCTCTCACTCTCTCTTTAAAAAGATAAAAATAAAAAAAAATAAAAAATAAAATGTCTGGTAGGGACTGATAGAACACATTTTTAGATTAGGCAACTAATAAGTGTAACCAAAGCAGGTTCGATACCTGAAAAGCATGTTGTTTATTCCAAACACACAGGCACATATCCTAATATATATAATTAAATTTTGTTTCAGAGGTCTATTACAATTCTGATCCAGGGCTTAACATAAAGAAATTTCACCTTGATTGCTATAAAAAGAGTGACTACAAACTTTAGAGTATCTTCAGCAGCAAAAAATGGAAACTTTTTAAGCAGGAGGAACCCAGGCTTTCAAGTCAGGCCTGGTGATATATGTCTGTAAACCCATCTACTATGGAAGCTGAGGCAGGATTCCAAAGTTCAAGGTCAACATGCAACTTAGTGACATCCTATCTCAAAAGAAAATGAAAGGGATAGGGAATAGAGCTTGCCTAGCATGTGCGAGGCCCTGGGTTCAACCAAAAAGTAAATAAATAAATAAATAAATAAATAAATTTCAGGCTTCGAACATTTCAATCCACTATCTGACAGAATAGCAAGTGTCTTGTTATGCATGTTCAAGTTTAGGCAACAAAAGGAGTTTGAGCCAGGCGTGGTGGCATACACCTCTAAATCTCAGCAACCCAGGAAGCTAAGGCAGGAGGATCACAAGTTCAAGGCCAGGCTGAGCAACTGATATATGTCTCAAAAAATAAAAAGGGGTGGGAATGTGGTTCAGTGGTTAAGCACCTCTGGGTTGAACACCAGTACCCAAAAAAAAAAGGATAGTTTACATTATACCAACTGAAAATGCTTGGCCTATTTTTTCCATTTGAACTTAATTCTAATTAGAAATTGGTAAATTAAGTGTACAGGAAAAACTCCAAGTATTAAAGGCCATTATTCTTATACAGATGTATACCAGCTGTTGGGCATTATTTTCGGAGGTAGTAATTTATACAAATAACCCTGCTTTCATTAGAGCTTTAAATATTGAAGCATAAATGAGGTATCATTTCCAAGATTGAAAATGGCTTAGCCTGTCTCCAAGGCTTTTTATAGGAACACTGTAATTTGTCCATCTGGATTTCACTGGTAAAGATCCAAGAACCATGATTTAATACAGGTCTGCTTTTCACTATGTGCGAGATGAAAGTCAAAAGTCTTTTATAAATAACTTTTAAATATAACTTTTATAAAGTTAATGAAAGTAGACAATAAAATATTTTTATTAAAAAAAAGGCAGAACAGTGTTTACTCATATTCTCACGAATGAATTTTTCACTAGTTTCTGTGTTTCTTCCCAACTGTCATTATAAAAAAGGAAGTCTCAGAAACTGATTTCCAGGGGTATAGTCTCCAGGGATTACCTTGGGCTGCCAGTAGGTTTTTTTTTTTTTTTTTTTTTTTGCACTTTGTGCTTCAGAGGAAACGCATGAGGGGTTAGCTAAGCACATGGCTTTAAGATACAAACCATGACTGAGTTTCAGCTTCATCACTGACTAGCTATGCCACCTATGGCAATCACCTAATCTCTCTAAGCCTGTTCCTTCTACTAAAATGATGATGAAGTGTTTGAAATAGTGCTTGTCACACAGAAGGAACTTTTCAAGCATTGGTGGCCATAATAATGGGCTTTAGATTTTTTTATTTGTAAAATAGGGCTACTAACATACCTATTCCTCTCAGGCCTATTTGTGGAGATTAAATTAAGATAATGCACAGAAGCACTAAACACAATGCGTGCTACAGAGCCAGCATCATCGAACTGGCTCCTGAAGATTTAATTCTCTTGGCCGCAATTACACAGAATGGGGCTTAAATTACAGGCACTCAAGTGAAGAGCACATGAAGCCTCCATGTGACTATACATCTCTAAAATCCATGATGACAAGAAATGGGTTTAAAAGACTAGACATTCCTTCTTTACCTATTAAATCTAGACATGCATAAGGTATAAGAATCCATCACCAAATGTTTACATGAACAATTTAACGTGGCCCTACCATTTAAAAGAAAATCACTAGGAGCTGCTGATTATCTGACTGGCCCACCTTCCCACTGGCTGGTAACTGCAGTCAAATGAATATGTAATCACTACTGAGACACTTCTGTGATAAAGGAGCTCTATGTAAATTATTTCTCTAAATTTATTTTCTTGAAGGATATTTCCTCTACATACTAGCTAAACAACCTCATGGAAGTTACTGAATTGCTCTTCACTTTAGTGTTTACTTTTGTGCAACACAAATATGGTGCTACCCAAATTTTTGTTTATTTCAATCAGTGAGACAATTACATTATTAACTTTGGACTTTGGTTCATCCCACAACAAACAACAGTCTACTTTCCTAAAACTTCTAATGCATGAGAAACATATCTTGCAAATAAAGACTTCTTCCTCACTGAACTACATTTCACTATGATTATGTAGCAAAGCTGTCATTTGTCATACTTTGCAAGGCATGCTAACTGCAGAGATCAGGTTCTCAGGAGATTTTAGTATAAGATGATCTAAATGGTGTGATTTAGCTTAATCTTAGTACTTACTGGCCACCTACTAAGTGGGTGTACATGCTGGCCAGGCATGGTGGTGCACATCTGTAATCCCAGTGGCCAAAGAGGCTGAGACAGGAGGATTGCAAATTCAAAGCCAGACACAGCAAAAGCAAGGCACTAGGCAACACAGAGAGACCCTGTCTCTAAATAAAAATACAAAATAGGGCTGGGGATGTGGCTTGGTGGTCGAGTGCCCAAGTTCAATCCCCGGTACCTGCCCTCCCCCCAATCGTTTGCATGTGCAAGACTGGGGAGAATGTACAAAGATGAATTGGCCTAAACCTTAAAAGGGTGAAATTATTTCAAGTAATGCAGGACTACCAATTAAATACTAACAATAAAATATGTTCATTCTAAATCATTCTTATTGCTTCATAGATGACAAACATTTTTACGATGGAGGGTTTTCTACGAATATTAAGCACAAACCTGGTAATGTTCTCAAATTATAAGCACTCTGCTAGCTGGTCTGATGTTGCATGATTTTTAGACAGGGTCTAAGTTGCCCAGGCTGGCCTAAAAGTTATGAACCTTTTGCCTCAGCCTCTTGAGTAGCTGGGATCACAAGCATTCACCACTGCACCTGGCTCTTTTATTTTGTTATTAAAAATGTTTTAAATAATTTTTTTTAAATGTTTTTCATAAAATGATGGCAATCATAAATAAGCAGTCTGGTTTTTAAAAAAATATTTTATAACATTTAGCAATAACATCCTCTACCTAAAACTTTATTCTATGAAAACCAAATATTGGAAACCACAAACTTAGCTCTTAATTTCTAAGGTTCTGTGATGCAGAAAGGCAAGGAATTCTTAAATGAATAACCTGTAGTTTTGTCTGTAACTAGAAAAGATGAAAATTTGCCAACATAATTTGCACAGGCACAGAGGGAGGAAACTGACAATCTAAAATACAAATGGCAATTTCTATACAGTTATCCTGCTAAACATTTCAGTAGGTGCAAGCAATACTCAGATACTGACCTCAAGGAAATAAAAACAAATCATTTTAACTAATGTCCATTAAAACTGTGAAAATAACAAAAATATGAAAGTACTCTACCCTCTCCAAGTTCAAAGCAAATCAAAAGACAACTTTCTTGTGATTTATGTAGCATTTAAATTTAAAAGTAAGTAGACTGCATTATCAGCTCACACCAGATCTGCTTGCAGACAATAATTCTTCCTGTCTTGGACCCATGCCCATGTGCATTATTGTAATTATCAGCAACTTTAAAAAATAAAGTAATAAGGCTAGTGTATGCTGCAAGTCAGTATGTTTACTGCTTACTGCATTAGCCATTAATTAGTCTTGCTGGGTTAAAGCCATCTAATTACTAAATAAATGCATAAAGAACAGAAGGAAAAGCTGCACTCAAATAAAAAGAATGAATAAGGATATAAACATGTATGAACATAGGTAAACACAACTCACACAGTGGCAAGTACAACAGTACTTTTGTTCAGTTTGTCAGGTGGCCACCAGTGAGATGAGCCAGTTCTTGCCTTCCAGGATCCAGTCTCCACCTTAGTACTCTGAATCACCACAAGTCAGAACCCATTCCTCTTCCATTTCATAGGATTCTAAGTCCTTATGCTGAGCGCAGTGGTGCACTCCTATAATTCCAGTGATGAGGGAGGATGAGGCAGAGGATCGCAAGTTTGAGGCCAGCCTCAGGATTGCAATTTATCAAGAACCTGTGTCAAGGGGGCTGGGGATGTGGCTCAAGCGGTAGCACTCGCCTGGCATATGTGTGGCCCAGGTTCGATCCTCAGCACCACATACAAAGAGTTGTGTCCGCCGAAAACTAAAAAAATAAATAAATAATTTTTTTTTTTTTTTTAAAAAAAGAACCTGTCTCAAAATGTAGTTCAGTGGTAGGGCACTCCTGAGTTTGATACCCCGAACCAAAAAAAAAAGGTTGTTAGCATGGCTTGCTTGCAAAGGACACTGGCACAGCCCCTGCCTTGCTCTATCACCCCACTCACTTCAATAGCACCCTTAATACTGCAACCAAGCCAAGGTGACTCATCTTCAGGCCCTATATCTATAACTTTTCCCTAAGCATGTGTATTCTCACTTTTCAGGACTCAGCTCAAGTGCATATCATTTGAGAGGTTTTCTGATTCTATTTTAAGGCCCATTTGGTTTATTTCCCTCAATTAACCGGAAACTACCTTGCTCACTGACTTGTAGTATCCATTGCCCACAATTAGAATGCAAGTTCCCGGGCTGGGGTTATAGCTCAGTGGTAGAGTGCTTGCCTACCATTAGTGAAACACTGGGTTCAATCCTCAGCACCACATAAAAATTAAATAATAAAGGTATTGTGTTCATCTATAACTTTAAATTTTTTTAAAAAGAACACAAGTTCCTATTTTTCTAACCTCTGTATCCAGCAATAGCACCTAGAATATAATACGCAGTCATTTATAATCAAGTAATTGACTGTTACACTCTAAAACCTTGGGATTTAGTTAAAGTAATATTGAACAACAGTGATTTCTAAATCATCAACACTGTACTAATCTGCACAATGATCTACAAAGAATAACAAAACAAACTTACACAGGATGGAAATTTTGTTTTTAAAATTTTAATCTTTGCCAATCGACTCCAAAAAGCCACTTATATAATACAAGACCCGAACAATGTACTAGAAGAACAGCCCTCCAATCCAATATGAGCACACTCCTCAGAAGTAGTTACTTCCATAGCTTCAAGGCCTCCCCTGTCTGTTTACCTCCACATTTCTGAACATGTATTTTTGTATCATTTCAGTCCAGAAATTATCTATCAACCTGCTATTAAGAAGGTTTCAAGGGGCTGGGGATGTGGCTCAAGCGGTAGCGCGCTCGCCTCGCATGCGTGCGGCCCGGGTTCGATCCTCAGCACCACGTACCAACAAAGATGTTGTGTCCGCCGAGAACTAAAAAAAAAAATAAATATTAAAAATTCTCTCTCTCTCTCTCTCTCTCTCTCTCTCTCTCTCTCTCTCTCTCTCTCTCTCCCCTCTCTCACTCTCTCTTAAAAAAAAAAAAAAAGAAGGTTTCAACTATCACACCTTAAATTCATCCATTCACTCGTTTGTTGGTCAAATCCATACTCCTTATTTCCCTTATTCTAACATAAACACATAATACAATTAGAATCCCTTTCTTAGCATCTATTTCCTTAACAATTTCAAGGAGAATTACTAATTAGTACATGTTGTTGAACATCTCATGTACTGATTACTTATTCTCCCCTGAAATTGTTGAAACACACTCACACACCATGAACTCCTTACACTACAGTCAGGTGTATTAGGTGATCTACTGAACAGACACACACACGTAAGTACTGGGGATGCAAGTCTGGGCTTAGGATTGCTAGGAGAGTGCTCTATCACTGAGCTACATTCTCAGCTCATGGCTTCACTTCATGAAGACAATCCTCCTCCAGGCCTTCAGATCCCTGATTCATCTAGACCCATTATTCTTTAAAGAGAGAGAGAGAGACAGAGACAGAGTGAGAGAGACAAAGAGAATTTTTTAATATTTATTTTTTAGTTCTCGGCGGACACAACATCTTTGTTGGTATGTGGTGCTGAGGATCGAACCCGGGCCGCACGCATGCCAGGCGAGCGCGCTACCGCTTGAGCCACATCCCCAGCCCCTAGACCCATTATTCTTGATCCTGATGTCATCTGTCCTGAAAATTCCTTACAATTTTCTCTGGCTTCCTGACTGTTTGTCTTTCTTGACTTACTTCCAGTTTTAGTGGCACTGCTGTTGATAAATCTAAAGTCAGTCTGATTCCTAATCTTTTGTGCAGTCCTGTTTTATTCCTCCTCCTCTTCCCAATCTCTGGTATTCTGAAATGACAAATGTGCCATCGTGTGATCTTTGTGTCATTCACTGACCTGAGCTCTCAATGAGCCAAGTCAACCTCAACATATTCAGCCCTATTGATTCCATCCACTTCCTCAAATTTTTATTTAGTTGCACCTTGGACCTTCTGGATTGTTCTATCCTTCTTATCTTTTTCTTCCTAGTTTCATTTTGTTTGACCCTTTGACTGGATGACTTCTATTAAATAATAGTAGTCATCATTATTTTATTCTCTTTATTTGAGACAAGGTCTTGCTAAGTTGCCCAAAATGACCTCAAACTTGCACTCTTCCTGCCTTGGCCTTGAGAATACCTGGGGGTTTATAGGCCTGAACTACCATGCATGGCTCTATTGAATTTGGCATGTTCTAGGCCAAGGGTGTAGAGCTCAGTGGTTAGAGAACAGGCCCTGGATTTAATCCTTGATACCATAAATATCAGACTACCATAGGGATATTTTAATGAAAATCCATTTATCCAGTAGAGACTGGCACTCGATGATTCACAACAGACTTCTATGTCCATACTCTATGATGGGTTCACCTTTCACACACTACATGTCGTATACACATAAAACAACAAGTAATGGCTCTGCTTGGCTAGGAGCTGATCAGGTTTGATTCTGTGCTTTGTATTTTACCTTTTTTTTTTTTTTAAGTTATAGGTGGACACACTACCTTTATTTTCTATTTATGTGGTGCTGAGGATCGAACTCAGTGCCTCACACATGCCAGGCAAGTGTTCTACCTCTGAGCCACAATCCCAGCCCTGTATTTAATCTTTAAGAGCAATTCTTAAAATAAATAAATGAAAATTAATCTGATTTTAATCTGTCCTGTATATTATTTCTATTGTTTAAAAATAACACTAGCCAGCATAGTTTCAATGACTTGTATTAATTCACAAGATTAATCTTCCAAAGCAATAGTCCAGAAGGACATTTAGTAATATTGATCCTGAGGAAGCTAACAAAGCCTCAAATAATCATTTTTCTAGCACCTGCTATGAAAAAGAGAGGGGGAAATAGGTTGCCATAAGAAAAAAATGTATAATGTCAAAACTAATATCCTTAGGGGATAATGGGTCAGGGTAGAACCGTAGAGATCAGATGATTCTGTTAGTTTACTAAAAATCTGTTATGGGTTGGGTACAGTTACACACACCCTTCTAATCCCAGCTTCTTGGGAGGCTTAGGCAGGAATATTGTAAATTCAAGTCCAGCCTGGCCAAATTACCAAGACACTGTTTCAACCTAACAGAAAAGTGCTAGAGATATATAGTTCAGTGTCCTGCATTTGATATGCAGCGCGCGCGTGCTCACACACCCACATATATTACCATGGGTAATACAGTGATCCTGCACTATGTGAGCTTTCATTTTACATGGTTTCAGTTACCCACAGTCAAATGTGGTCTAAAAATATTAAAAGGAAACTTCCAGAAAAAAATAATTTATAAATTTTCAATTGGGCACCATTCTTAGTTGTAAAATAAAATCTCATTCTGTCCCTTCTGGGATATGAATTATCCATTTGACCAGTGTATCCATACTGTATATGTTACCTGCCTGTTAGTCACTTAACAGCTGTCTAAGTTATCAAACTGATTGTTGCAGTATCACAACACTTATGTTTAACCCTCATTTTACTTAACAACAGCCCCAAAGCACAAGAGTAGTAATATTGGCAATTTGAATATACCAAAGATGTCATAAAATGCTTCAGGTATCTTTTCATATTATCACAAGGCTAAGTACAGTACAATAAGATATTCTGAGAGAGAAACCACATTTACATAACTTTTAATGTAATATATTGCTACAACTGTTCTATTTTTATTTATCATTCATCTCTTAGTAGGTCTAATTTATAAATTAAACTTTATCATTGGTATGTATAAGAAAAAACAAGATAGGGTCTTGAAACATATCCCCCCGTAGATAAGGAGGTTACTACTCTAAATATTTATTTCAAGCTATCAACTCAAACCACCTTTATCTCTTCTTTTTCAATAAGGGTTAAAAACTTAACTGGTTACACATAACAAGGTAGATGGATGTATAAAACAAAAATGGCAAACCACACTTGGTCTCCCTTTCATAAGACCACAGGGTCTCTTTGCCAACTAAAAGAAACCTGTTGCTACCTGCCCCTGCTGCCAGATCTTTCAATTTCTTCCAAACACCAGGATAATTTTTTACATTAAAATCTATATTATTTGGAAATGAAAATATGTACTTTGAATTTAAAATACAATGAAGTCCAACATGGTGAGGAAAAGATAAAACATAAGGACAGGACACATTATGTCTGTAGGCTGCGGATTTTCTACCTGAATTTTTGATTATATAGTGGGTATTACAATGAAGAGGTGAGTAAAATTCACCAAATACTAATACCCTAAAGTCATTACAAAACTAAAATTGATTGTATCCTGTCGATTACAATTTTTATAATAAGATATGAAAACAACCTAAATGACCAACAGATGAATAAAGAAAACATGACATATACATAAAATGTCATATTATTCAGCCTTAAAAAGGATGGAAATTTTGCCAGCTACAAAACATGAATTAACCTGGAGGACATTATGCTAAGTGAAATAAATCAATCACAAAAGGACAAAAATTGCATGATTCCATTTTTGTATATTATCTGAAATAGTCAAATTGATAGAAACAGTAGAATTATAGCTACTAGACTGGAGGAAGAAGGGCATAGAGAGTTGTTATTCAACAGACATAAATATGTTTCATTCAGGTAAGATGAATAAGTTCTAGAGATCTGCTATATAGCACTGTGCCTATAGTTAACAATATTGTATTAAGCACTTAGATTTTTTAAGAGGATAATCTCACATTGTGTTCTTATCTTGGAGAAAAAAAAATTTAATGGTTAAAATGATAAAGTTTATATTATGTATGTTTACTAAGGAAACAACAACAATGAGCATCTGGATTCTGAGATGTGTAATTCAAAGAACTTTTTTTGTCAGGCTGGGGATCAAAACCCAGGCTTCATGCATGCCTCTCTACCACTGAGCCACATCTCACATCTCCCAGGTTTACAGAATTTTTATTCTTGTAGCTATCAAACTATCTGGAAGTAAAGCATATAAATCAATGAGAAAACAAGTCTGCTAGATTAAAATAATCTATACTAAAGGACTTGAAAAGTGTTATCATTTTTCCAAAAACAAAAAACTTCAAGAATTTATCACCTTAGAAACTCCATGACACCTTCAGTTTTGATGTTATCTGTTCTGTCACAATGCCTTACATATAGCAATTTAATAAATGTTTGCTAATAATGACACTGAAGAACTTCGAATGAACCAATTACCATGGAATGTCTTCAACTTCTAAATAAGTTATATCCAGAGGTTCTTTTAAATGTCAACTTGGGCTACAGCTAAAAGGACCAGGAAAACATCCAATGCATGCTTTTCAAAGAAATATTAGAAACATGGCTGTTCAATTAAATAAATCACAGAATAGGTAATTCCCTACTTTCACATATAAAGTATTCCTGAAAACATGGGGAAGTTTCAGAGTCATGCATGTTATTTGGAAGTTCTGCTTCTAGCAAACTAATAATTTATCACATTTCAATTATACCCAGTGTTTCAAGGGGAAAATCCTTAAACATTTTATGAAAATTCATACATAACCGAGTCCATTGAGTGTTCACTTAAGTTCAAATATTTTCTACCTGGGAAGCACCAATATGTATCAATTCTATCAAACCGTGCATCTTTCATCATTAAAATAAGCACTTTTCTTTTTTTAAAATACATTCTTATAAAAATGAGGGTAAAATGTAGTAAAATATTCAAATACCAGTTCCAAATAAGCAACTACAGGCTGGAAAGCAACACCCCCCTGCAATGTTTATGTAACAGCCCAAATTCAAAATCAGGATATGAAAGGCTATTTGGGGGCAGGGAGTGGACTTTTAAAATTTCAGTGATTTCTTGGGACTGGGGTTGGAGCTTAGTGGTAGAGCGCTTGCCTAGCATGTGTGAAGCACTGGGTTCAATCCTTACCACCACATAAAAGTAAATAAATAAAATACTGTGTCCATCTACAATTTTTTTCTTTTAATTAATTTTTTATTTATGACAGCAGAATACATTACAATTCTTATTACGAATATAGAGCAAAGCACGATTTTCCATATCTCTGGTTGTATACAAAGTATATTCACACCAATTCATGTCTTCATACATGTACTTTGGATAACAATCAACAACTTAAAAAAAAAAATCAATGAAAGTCCCAAACCATGAAGGTTGATTCATTTAAAAGCTAATCTGTTTGGTATAGTTCCAATTTCAGTATACGTGCTGCTGAAGCAAGCACTACATACTACTAGATACACAGCAAGAGTCACTATATAATCATTTGTAAAGTGTCTATTTAGAATCTCAAGGTTTTGGTTTCTGTTTTGTGCCATGGATTAAACCCAGGACCTAAAACCTCATAAGCATATGCCCTACAATGAGCCACACCTCTAAGCCCCTCAAGGTCTTTTGTTTATGTGGGGCTGGGGGAATCAAACCCAGGGCCTAGCATGAGCTAGGCAAGCACTATGACCAGGGGTAGGGAACTTGTTTAGCATATACCAGGGTTCAATCCCTAGTACCACCAATTTAAAACAAACAAACAAACAAACAAATAAACAAAGAAGCAGCAGCAAACAGATTCCTAAGATACACTGTGTACATTTCAAATCATAATGTGCAACTACTAGAAATCTAAATTCCATGACAGGATAATAAATTGGTGCTGGGAAAGTACTGAGAAACGTAATAGTTTTCCCTTTATTTTTTGATTACTAATAATTACCTATTCCAAATTTCTGCCTAAATATTAATTGTCTGGTCAACCTGCTGATCAATACCCACATGCTGGTGTGAGATGGCCCATACTTCAAGCCATCTGTTCCTCCAGTTGGCACAAACTTTAGAACAAAACCTCCACTAACTGATTTATGACCTTGGTCAAGTTACTTACCTATACACACCTCAGTTTCTGCTTCTATAAAACAGGGATAATAATTCCTGTCTCAGAGGATTATTTGGAAGTTTTAATGAATATATGAAGAACACTAAACACAAAATAAATGGACCATAAATAGCTACCATTATTTTTATTACTCCTACCAACTTCAGAATCTTCTAGTCTATTCCTGCTAATCTATTCTTCTTCCCTAAACTACTTGAGTCTCATAAATTCTCTCTAAAGCTACTTTACAAATATTTATAATTTCTAGGTAATTAATGTGCAGTCATGGTCAATCCTCCCATTGAGGACAACTAAAAAAATAATACTAAACATTTTAAAAGCATTTGCTTGCAGACAGTGAGGATATCTAGAAAGAGAATTACCAAGCCACTATCCAGGATAGGATAGAAGCCCAAGTACAGTTTGTAGGGAAGTTAAAAGATTCTGAAGAAAATATACCTTTTGGCATCATAGAAGGACTAACAAGAGAAAGGGACTGGAGTCCAGGGCTGAAAGAAGAGTAGGAAGAGAGGATACTTGGAGAATATAAAGGTTTGGAGTTGATATCGCTAAGCAAACTGACCTAGAAAGGTAAGCCAGAAATTGGCAGAATGCCAAAGAGACTGCAGTTCAGTTTCCAATCATTCAAATCCAGGAAATTAGAAAGAGATTCTGGATTGCTCCTGTCCTTAAGCTCCAGGTAGAATGAAACGAAAGATGGTCTCTGGAGCATAACACTAGGCCCTCAAATTAATCTATGAGCATCTATATAAATAAAATGTCTGACATACAATCAAAAATAACTTGCTGGAGTTGTGGCTCAGTAGAAGAGTGCTTGCCTAGCATGTATGAGGCACTGGGTTCAATTCTCAGCACCACATATAAATAAATAATAAAGGTCCATCAACAACTGAAAAAAAAAATGTTAAAAAATAAAATAAAATCACATGAATGAAAACCAGCAGGAAAAATCATAGGAATGGGTTGTGGCTCGGAGGTAGAGAGCTCACCTACCATGCATGAGGCACTGGGTTCGATCCCCAGCATCACACAAAAATAAAGATATTGTGTCCACCTCTAACTAAAAAATAAATATTAAAAAAATCATAGGAAAAGATCTCCACAGGGACCACAGATACAAGAATTATTAGACTATTCCACTATTCTTACCATGTTCAAAGATACAAAAAAGACTGAGACTTTCCCCATTATGATCTAGAAAGAAGAAAAAGAACCAACTTTAAATTATAAAACTGAAAGCTACAACAATGAAAATTAAAAAATCTGGATGGAGGCTGTGGTTGTGGCTCAGGGGTAGAGCGTTCGCCTGGCACATGGGAGGCCCTGGGTTCAATCCTCAGCACCACATAGAAAATAAGTAAATAAATTACAACTAAAAAAAAAATATTAAAAAAAAAAAACTGGGCTGGGATTGTGGCTCAATAGTAGAGTGCTCACCCAGTACGTGTGGGGCCCTGGTTCGATCCTCAGCACCACATAAAAAATAAATGAATTAAAAAAAAAAACAAAACTCTGAATGGACTTAATGGTAAATAGGCTATAGCTAAAGAAATTGTCAATATGCAAAATGAGTCAAAATAAAATCATTAAATGAGGGAAGACAAATGAGGAATACAGTGATATAGATAGATTCTTCTGTTTTTCTCGCTCTCTCTCTCTCTCTCACAAACTTTTTTTACCCCTTTCTATGGTCTTTTACTGGTGCATAATGATGAGATCTGTTGTTATATATATCCATACATGCACACAATATATTTTGGCCAATATCACTCCCAAGGACTTCCCTGCTCCCTCTCCCCTTTTCCCACCTCCTGGTCCCTTTCCTCTACTATCTTTCTTCAATTTTCATGAGATATCCTGACCCCCACCTTTCTTTTCCTTTTTTCTCTCTAGGTTCCACATATCGGGGAGAGAACGTATAACCCCCTAGACCTTTGCTGAGATTGGTTTATTTAGCTTATCGTGATGGTCTCAAGTTCCATCCATTTTCCTGCAAATATTTCATTTTTCTCTGTGGTTGAATAAAACTCCATTGTGTAAATATGCCACATTTTCTTTATCCATTCATCCACTAATGGACACCTAGGCCGGTTCCAGTTTGGCTACTGTGAATTGTGTGATTATGTACATGAGTATCCATGTATCACTATAGTGTAATGACTTTAATTCTTTAGGATAAATACGAAAGAGGGTTATAACTGGGTCATGTGATGGTTCCATGCCTAGTTTTCTGAGGAAGCTCCATACTGATTTCCATAACGGTTGTACTAATTTACAATCACAACAGCACTGTAAAAGTATTCCTTTTTCTCTACATCCTCTCCAGCACTTAATGTTTGGATTCTTGATGACTGCCAATCTGACTACTGTGAAATGAAATCTCAATATAATTCTGATTTGTATTTCCCTATTTGCTAAAGATATAGAACATGTTTTCATATATTTGTTGGCCTTTGTTTTTTTTTTTGGTACAAGGGATTGAACCCAGGGGCACTTAACCACTCAGTCACATTCCCAGCCCTATTTATTTTTTATTTTGAGACACAGCGGTCTCACTAAGTTGGGGCCTTGCTAAGTTGCAGAGACTGCCTTTGAACTTGTGAGCCTCCTGTCTTAGCCTCCTAAATCACTGGGATTACAGGTGTGCACCACCATGCCTGGCCTGTTGGCCTTTCATATTTCTTCTTTTGAGAAGTGTCTGTTTAACTCATTTGCCCATTTATTAAGTGGGTTATTTGTTTTGGGGGTATTAAGTTCTTTATATATTCCAGATATTAACCCTCTATTAGAAGAGTAGCTAGCAAAGATAAAGTAGGTTCTCGTCAGGCATACCGGCACACACCTATAATCCCAAAAGTTTGGGAGGCTAGCCTCAGCAATTTAGCAAGTTCTAAGCAACTTAATGAGATCCTGTTTCAAAATAAAAAAGGGCTGGGCTGGGGACATGGCTCAAGCAGTAGAGCGCTTGCCTGGCATGCATGGGGAGCTGGGTTCGATCCTGTACACCACATAAAAAATAAAATAAAGATGTTGTGTCCACCGAAAACTAAAAACTAAATATTTTTTTTTAAATCTCTCAAATTCTCTCTCTCAAAAAATAAAAAATAAAATTAAAAAGGGCTGAGGAGCTGGAGTTGTGGCTTAATGATACAGCGCTTGATTGGCAAATGTGAGGCACTGGGTTCAATCCTCAACACCACATAAAAATAAATAAATACATTGTATCCATCTGCACCTATTAAAAAAAGGTGGTGGTGCTGAGGATGTGACTCAGTGGTTAAACACCCTGGGTTCAATCCTCGGTACCAAGAAAAAAAAGGGGTTCTCTTTTCACATTCCTACTTGTTTCCCTTACCATGAAGAAGCTTTTTAATTTGATGTCATCCATGTATTAACTCTTGGCATTATTTCCTGAGATATGGGGGTCTTGTTTTAAGATATTTTTTGGAGTCCTATAGGAAAATAGAAAACTACTAGTAGTAAAACGTTAGTAGATATTTAAACATTTAAAGAGAATGACTCAGGGCTGGAGTTGTGGCTCAGTGGTAGAATACTTGCCTAGCATGTGTGAGGCCCTGGGTTTGATTCTCAGCACCATATATAAATAAATGAATAAAATAAAGGCCCATCAACATCTAAAAAAATATTTTAAATAAATAAAAATAAAGAGAATGACTGAGAAATTTCTAAAACTGAAAGACATCAACTACAGATTAAGGAACTTCACAAGAACATTTTTTTAAGAATTCACACTTCTTTCCTGCTGTGACCTCAAACCCTGCAGTTTCCACCATGCCAGATGCCCAAGAAGAATGGGACTGCCATTTATGAACTCCTTTTTAAGGACAGTGTGATGATAGCCAAGAAAAATGTCTATATGCCCAAGCACCCAAAGCTGGCAGATATGAATGTGTGCAACCTTCACATCATGAAAGCTATGTAGTCTCTCGAGTCTTAAGGCTACAGTTTGCCTGGAGATATTTCTACTGGTACCACAACAAAGGCATCTATTATCTCCATGATTACCACCACTTGCCACCTGCAATAGTGCATGCCACTCTAATGTATAATTAATATTCATGGAAAAAAATAAGGCCGGGCATGGTGGCAGACACCTATAATCTTTTTTTTAATTTAATTGATTTATTTTTTTAAATACATGACAGCGGAATGCATTACAATTCTTATGTACACATATAGAGCACAATTTTTCATTTCGTTGTATATAAAGTATGTTCACGCCAATTCATGTCTTTATACGTGTACTTTTTTTTGCATTACAATTCTTATATTACACATATATACCACAACTTTTCATATCTCTGTATATAAAGTAGGTTGACACCCAATTCGTGTCTTCATACTTTGGATAATGATGTCCGTCACGTTCCACCATCCTTGCTAATCCCCTGCTTCCTCCCTTTCCCTCCCACCCCCCTCTTCCCTATCTACAATTCATCTATTCCTCCCATGCTCCCCTTCCCTACAAGACTATGAGTCAGCCTCCCTATATCAGATAAAACATTTGGCATTTGGGGGGGGGGGGGATTGGCTTACTTCACTTAGCATTATTGTCTCCAATGCCATTCCTTTACCTGCAAATGCCATAATTTTATTCTCTTTTATTGCTGAGTAAAATTCCATTGTGTATACATGCCACACTTTTTTTATCCATTCATCCACTGAAGCTCATCTAGGTTGGCTCCACAGTTTAGTTATTGTGAATTGTGCTGCTATAAACATTGATGTAGCTATAATCTCAGCAGTTCAGGAGGCTGAGGCAGGAAGATCATAAGTTCAAAGCCAGACTCAGCAACTCAAACAAAGACCCTGTCTCTAAATAAAATATTTTTTTAAAAGGCTGGTGGTAGGCTGGAGATAGAGCTCAGTTGGTAGAGTGCTTGCCTTGCATTCCCAAGGCCCTGGGTTCAATCCCCAGCATCACTAAAAGAAAAAAAAAAAAAGGCTGACTTGGCTCACTGCTTAAGCACCACTGAGTTCAATCCCTGGTACCACAAAAAAAGAAAAAAAGAAAAAAAAGGAAATATACTTCTGGAGATGAAGCTCAGGGGTAGAGTGTGTGCTGACCACACATGAAGGCCCTGAGTTTAATCCCCAACACCCAAAAACTGACATACAGTGAAATATGCACTTTTAAAGTAATAACTGAATCAAAAAAATAGAATCACAAAGGAAAACCAACTTTTTAACTAAATGATCATTTTAAAAAAACTCATGAACTAAAACTAAAGATCTGTTTGGAGGGGAATTTATAACTTTAATATAAAATAAAGTCTAAAAAAACTGAGTTAGGAAACCATATCAAATTGTTAGAACAAACTTGATTGGTTATATAGTTTGGTGTTAAAGCACTTGCCTACCATGTACAAAGGCCCTGGATTCAATACCCAGCATTACAAAATAAAATTTAAAAAAAGAAAAAGAACAAATTAAACTTGTGGAAGGTATAAAGAAAGAAATAATAATGAGCAGAAATAAAGTTGAAAAAAATATGTAGTATGGGCTGGGGATGTGGCTCAAGCGGTAGTACGCTCGCCTGGCATGCATATGGCCCGGGTTCGATCCTCAGCACCACATATAAACAAAGATGTTGTGTCCGCCGAAAACTAAAAAAAAAATAAATATTAAAATTCTCTCTCTAAAAAAAAATAAAAATAAAAATAAAAAAATTATGCAGTAAGATCAACAAACCCCCAAGTTGATCATTTGAAAAGTCTAGTATTGCTAACACCTGGCAAGACTAGCTAAAAGGAGGGGTGAAGCTGGGCAGGGTGGTTTATGCCTGACATTCCATTTACCTGGGAGGCTGAGGCAGGAGGATTGCTTTGAGCCCAGGAGCAACATAGTGACAACCCATTTCAAAAAAAAAGGTGGGCCACATGACTGCAGATTCTGACATTTCAGAGACCATAAGAATATTTATAAAAAACTTTAATCAGATAGGGGCTGAGGTTGTAGCTCAGTGGTAGAGGATGTGCACAGCACATGCAAGGCCCTTGATTCCATCCCCAGGACTACAAAATTAAATTAAAAGTCAGATCAAATAACAACTAGACACACCAAAACTGACAAAAGATCTGACTTCATAACTATAAACCTTAACACAAAGAAAATTCCAATGACTTCACTGATAAATATCTCCCAAACTTTTAAGGAAATGATAATGCTGCTCTTAAATAAAATATTCTAGATATTTTTTTTAAAAAGGCAAACTCTCTCTGCCAAAGCTTTTATAGAGCCAGCAACTCTGAAACTAAAACTTTACAAACAAAATTTGGTTAATTTCACGAATGTAAAATTGCTTACAATATTGCACTATCAAAATTAAAGAGCAGGCTGTGGGTGCGGCTCAGTGGTAGAACACTTGTCTAGCATGTGCAAGGGCCCCAGTTTGATCTCTAGCACCAGGGATTGGGGATGATCTTTGGCAATCTTAGAATGAAAGAATTCTTTCTCTTCTGATAAAAGGTGGTAGGTATCTGGGGCTGGGGCTCAGCAGTAGAGCACTCGCCTAGCACATGTGAGGCCCTGGGTTCAATCCTCAGCAGCACGTAAAAATAAAATAAAGGTATTATGTCTAACTACAACTAAAAAATAAATATTTTTAAAAAGGTAGTATCTGTTAGTATCATATAAATGATACAGTTTCCTCTAAGACCAGGAGTTAGACAAAGATGTTATATAACAGCTTAATCTACATCATCTAATACAGAAAACATGTTACTAGAGTCCTAGCCAATATAATAAAGTGACAAAAAGAAAAGCTACAAGGATTAAATGCAAAGAAAACTCACAGAATATATTCAAAAAATTTCAAAGCTACAGATAAAAGGGCTGGGGATGTGGCTCAGTGGTTAGGTGTCCCTAGGTTCAATCCCTGATACCAAAAAAATAAATACATCAAAACTGGTCATGGTGGCACATGTCTATAATCCCAGCTACTTGAGAGTTAGGAGGATTTGAAGTTCAAGACCAGTGTAAGCAATTTAACAAGATTGTCTCAGGAAAAAAAAAAAAAAACACCTATTAATAAACCTAACAAAACTGTTTAAGATCTCTATGCAAAAAATGTATAAAACATTGAGTATAGAGAGGACCTAAATGAAAGCATATGACATTTTCCTGGATTGGAAGACTCAAGGTTAGGGTCAGGTTTTTTTTTTTTCCTAATTGAACCACAGACTTCATGCAATACCAATAAAAATTCCAGTGGGCACTTGGTGCAGTGGCACATTCCTATGATCCCAGGATGCTGAAGCAGGAGGGATGACAAGCTCCAGGCTAGTCTGGGCCACTTAATGTCACCCTGTTTTTTTTTTTTTTTTTAGTTGTACATGGGCATAATGTCTTTATTTTGTTTATTTTTTTATGTGGTGCTGAGGATCGAACCCAGGGTCTCACACGTGTGAGGCGAGCGCTCTACCACTGAACACAACCCCAGCCCTCACCCTGTCTTAAAATGAAATAAAAAAAGACTGGGACTGTTAGCTTAGTGGTAGAACTCCCGGGTTCAATCCCCAATATTGTGCAGAGAGGGTCTTAACAGGTAGTTGTTTCTGGTGGAATCTGGCAAATTTACATAGAAAGAAATGTGTTAAGGAATAGCCAAGACACCATCAAAGACAATCAAGGTTTTAAAAAAAGCTTGTTCTATTAGATATAGAACCATACATAGTACCTGGTGCAAGGATAGACAAAGAGAACAATGTACTGTAAGAGAGAAAACCAGATTCAGAGATAACCTGATTTACAATAAAGGTGGCAGAGAAAAGCAGAAGGGAAAGGACAACCTTGACAATAAATGCAGCAGGCTGGATATTCATATGGAGCAACTAGGGAAAAAAAAATACCTTCACTATATACCTACCTAAATAAATAAATCAGTTCAAGTAAACGATAGCTCCAAATGTAAAAGGCAAAAAAAAAGTTCCTAAAGACAGTAGAATGAATTAGATATACCTTTCTTATGTTCACATATGCATACATGACCAGTGTAATCCCAAATCATATAAAAACCACAAGAATGGGAAGTTTTACTCCACCTATGTATGTCAAAATATGCTCTACTGTCATGTGAATCTAAAAAGAACAAATAAAAAAAGAAGTTTAGAAAAAAACAATTCTAATAAAAGGTATATATAGTCATAAGATTGGGAAAATACAGTTTAAAAAAATATTTTTAGGTCTTCAGGATAGTAAAAGAATAGGACACAAAAAGCACCTACTATACTTTTTTTTTACATAAAGTTGGAGGAAGCTACCTGTGAAATGTGTGAGGATCTTTTTAGCGTTGAAGCCAGTGAGGGGGTAGATCTGATATTTGGGAACTTATAGTGGCATTCCTGTTATTAAGATCACCCAATTACAAGTGAACTCCCCCTCCACTCTGCCCAGAAAGGTCCCAAGCAACATTGGAATGGGTGTGACTGAGTAGCCTATCTGCCCCCACCTCTATCCTGTTTTGGTGAAGAACTTTCTATCGAATGTCTTTGATGTGTTCCGATATAAATAAACCAGGCACAGGCTCTGTTCTTTGTCAGAAGCCCCCATTCTGAAACCGTATTTCTGTGTCCTGTAGTTATTTCCTAGTACTATTTTTCCTAGCTTTTATTTCTCAGCCAGCCCATCTCTCCGGAGGAGAGTCCTTTCCTTCGCCCACGCAGAACATGAGTGAGATAAAATAAAAACTGAAAAATTAGACATTAAAAATAAGACCTTCTTCAAAAGACATCAAGACAGTGAAGGGATATGGATGTAGTTCAGTGGTAGAGTATATAGTGACCCTAGGTTCAGTCCCCAGTACCCACCCCCACCCACCCAAAAAAAAAGAGCAGAGGAAAGCCACAGAGAGAACAGCATTAAACTAGAAATAAATGGCAAATAGGCCAAACAAATTGTGTTTCATTCATACAACAGAATACTACACAGCAATGGAAACAAACCAATTACAGCTGCATTCAATACAAACTACTCTCAAAAATAGGTTTGTTGAGGAGTTGGGGTTGTGGCTCAGTGGTAGCAGGCTTGCCTAGCATGCGTGATGCACTGAGTTCGATTCTCTGCACCACATACAAATAAATAAAATAAAGGTCCATCAACAACTAAAAAATATTTTTTAAAAAATAGGTTTGCTGAAAGAGACCAAACACTTACAAATACATACTGAATCATTTCATTTACATGAAGCTTTAAAAAAAAAAAGAAAGGAAAAATTAGGGTGGTGTGAGGAAGTTTGGGTGGAAAAACTATAAAGAAAGGCAAGAAATGATTACCATTAAAGGGTAATAGTTACTTCTGGAGACAGAAAAGAAATTTTGGCCATATTCTTTTTCTTGACTTTGGTGGTGATCACACAAGTGTTTGGTGAAAATACAAGGAGGTATATTCTTTTTGTATGCTTTTAAGTTTTAAAAATCTCAAAAATACCCAAGGGCTTACTTAACACTAAACAAATTATTTACTACAGCTGTAATCAAACCTGAGCAATCTTCATGAAAACATGACTGGGAATACTACACTCCTCACTCAAGGTAAAACTTGCTTCTGGAAAGTTCAAATATGATCTTTATTTCTGTTTTATTTCTGTATCTATATCTGTACTGTTTTGTTTTTTAAGGCTAAGGCAAAGTGTTAAATTTAGCAAAACTGGATGTTTGCTATGTATTTTAAATATATTTATGTTATAGCTATTCATAATTAAAAAGGGTAAAATAAAAGAGATCCTATCAATTCATCTCTCCAGTAAAAATCCTGCTTTTACCTGTGCATTTGTTAGCCTTACAGAGAAAAAGATGAAATATTTGAAAATATTTATGTTTTTACCACCACCAAAAAATTTCCCCATTTTCTTCTATTCCAGAGTCAAAATATTCACTCTTCCAGCCACTGGGTTCTAGATGACAAAATAAAGTGCATAGGTAACACATATGCCTAAGACAGGTCTCAATTTTACCAGTAACTTTTAACCCATGGGTAATTTCGATTAAAAAAAAAAATTACTTCTCTTTCCACCAGCTCAGCTGGATAACTTCCCAAATGGAGAATGTCCATGTAGCAGACACTGTTAACTGATGATAACACTGGGTTATTAACAATATTCATAGTTCTCTTTTCAAACCACATACAATTTGATTCAAGGCTGATCTCCTGCTCCTGGCCACCTGCTTCATTAAAAAGCGGGTTTTGAGAATCTACGACTATTGAGGTAGCACCATCTCTCCTGCAAAGGCTTAATTTGGCTAGAAGCTCATAATCTGGCCAGTGACATTTTAGGAGTCTTGTGAAGGTGGACTTTGAGAAATGTTTCTTCACTCTTTAAAGGAGATACATGAGAAGAGACAGTTTCCTGCTCTTCCTCTGGACATGTTCTTTTCTTTTTTTTTTTTTTTTTGGGGGGGAGGGGGCAAGGGAGTGGAGGTGGGGTACCAGAAACTGAACCCAGGGGCACTTAACCACTGAGCCACATTCCCAACCATTTTTATTTTTTATTTTGAGACAGGCCTTGCTAAATTGCTGGCCTGGATCTTGCAATCCTCCTCAGACTCCTGAGCCGCTGGATTACAGGAGTGCACCACTACTCCCAGCTCCTCCAGATATTTTCTCCACAGCATGCAATAACCACTCTTTAACCACTGGGGGAGTTAGTTTCAGGAAGATGGAGTAGAAAAGATGATGGCAAACTGCTAAATAACCAACCTTTACACATGCCTCACTCCAAAAACTGTCACAGTCACATTGGTCATTGATCAGTAGTTATAAATCTGGTGCTATTAGCCTTTTCTCTTCCAACTAATGCTATGGATTGTGATAAAACTCCCCATATGGGGTCATAATTTCTTTTAAAACTATTGTCAGAATATAAAGATGAAAAAAGAGAACTTCCACATTAAAAAAAAACTTTTGAACTTTTTTTGTATAATCAGTGTAAAATGTAAAATGTCAAAGAAGTCAATTATATCCTCCAGAGTCATTGTTAAATCTCATATTGATTCATTTGATATATATATGTATACGGGGGACTGAAACCAGTGGGGTTTAACCACTGAGCCTCATCCCCAAACCTTTTTATTTTTTATTTTGAGATAGGGTCTTATTAAGTTGCCCAGGGCCTTGCCAAGCTACTTGAGGCTGGTTTTGAACTCAAAATCTCCCCGCCTTAGCCTCCAGAGCCACTGTGAGCCACTGGGATTACAGGCATTTTAAAGACATAGTCATATCAAGATTTTTAGTAGTGTGGAAGACAAGTAAACATTAAAAACAAAAACAAAACTCCAAACAATAAACATTATGAAACAAAAACAGAAAAAAAGGAAAAAGCAGTGGACTTAGGATGGACAGATTTATGCCCTGGCCAAACCTTGGTCTCTACTAACTACCTTATTAGGTGAGGATAACAACCAGACTGCTGTTTTCTTGGGGTTTCTTATTGGCTGGAGTTGTTTTCTCTACTTGCATTTTAGAATCACCTGGAGAGCTTTTGAAACTGACCAGCCCAAATGTCTACAATGAGTATTTGGGGGTGGGGGCCTCAAAATCACATGCAAGGGCATTTCTTAAGAGTAAAAACAAACCTTATTTGTTGTTACTTCTGTATTGTTATAGCACCTAGCACAAAACCCCAAAAAGGAGTTTAATACTACTTGAATGAATAACAAAAGAAAAGCTGGCTAGTTTTCTAACCTTCCTATTTTAAAAAAGATTACAGTTATGTTTACAAAGAATTAAAAAAAAAAAAAAGATTTGGGCTGGGGTGTAGTTCAGGAGTAGGGTGTTTGCCTAGTGTGTTCAAGGCCCTAGAGTTCAATCCTCTGCACCACAAAAAATAAACAAAACAAAAAAAAATTAAAAATTAAAATTAAATAATAATTTATGATGCTTATATAAAGAAAAATTCCCTTAAAAGCAATTATTAGTTGCACTTAATACAAAGAACTGAAACCCATTTCTATCTGAATAACTACATGATCCACTTTCCATTTCAGGTCATAAATCAAGGTATGATATACTAAATTTAATTAAGCTTAAAAGTAATCTAGTTTATCTCACTAAAAAACAAGTCATGAAAATTGAATTATAGGCAATTTAGAATTCTCTCTCTACTGGTTCCTCCACAACAACTACAATTATTATACAAAGATTTACCCCTATCTTTTTTTTTTTTTTGTAGTGCTAGGTATTGAACCCAGGGCCTTGTGCATTCGAGGCAAGCACTCTACCACTGAGCTATATCCCCAGCCCTTACCCCTACTTTTTGACAAAACAAGATTTTTTTTTTTTTCAGGAGTTAATTATAAGATGATTCAAACTAATCATTATAGTGTAATTTTTATAAAATTTCTGTACAAGATAAATAGAGAAGAACATACACCACCAAAATGTTTACAGTGCAATATTCCTGGATGACATTTCAGATTAGTTTTCATTTCTTATTATTTATATATTTTTAATTTTTTTTATTTTTTTAGTTATAGGTGGACACATGTCTTTATTTTACTTTATGTGGTGCTGAGGATTGAACCCAGTGCCCATGTGTACTAGGCGAGTGCTCTACCTCTGAGCCACAATTCCAGCCCTTTAATATGTTTTTACAAATGAGTATGCACTACCTACACAAATTTTCTTCTGTTATTTTAAAAATAAAACATGAAAGCCTGAAAAATCAGTAAGGGCAAGTAACATGAGAATCTTAAAAAGTTATGTCTTTATTTTTCCAAGTCAAAAGAGCATAAGTTAAAAATCTGATTCTTGTATTTTGAAAAAATAAATAAGCTTCCACACAATACTGCTAAGAATTCAAAAGTTTTTCAGCTTTAAAAATAACCATGTTTTCAAATGCAAGGACACTTTTGGGTCAACAAATGGATCTATAGACATTTGTTACTGGATTCAAGTATTGTTGAACTTCCTTAGATTGATAACCATACTAAGGTTATGTAAGAGAATGTCCTTGGTTCTTAGAAAATACACACTAAAGTTCTAAAGGACAAAGGGAAAAGTGAATACAACTTACTTTCAAACAACTCAGCAAAAAACTATAGTAAATAGAATAAATGTTAAAGTAAACCTTTTTTTGGCTGTGCTGGAGATCCAGAGCCTAGCACATGCTAAGCATGCTCTCTACCACTGAGCTAAACCTGGCAGCCAGTGAAAGCAAATTCTGAATATTAATGGTAAATGTGGGTAAAGTAGTATAAAAGTTGTTTGTACAATTTTTGAATTTTTTTAAATGTAAAGTTATTTCTAAATTAAAAAAAAATTGGGAGCTGGCACTGTGGCTCAGCAGTAGCACACTTGCCTGGCATGTGTGAGGCACTGGGTTCGATTCTCAGCACCACATATAAAAATAATAAAAGTCATCAACAACTAAAAAAAAATTTTTTTTTAATTTAACTGAAAAAAAAAATAATAGGAAAAAAGGTATATTGGAAACTGTCCTAACAACAACAACAACAACAAAAAAAAAAACACTTAAGATCATGCTGAACCCCAACTACAAGCAAGAAAACATAGCAACACATTGGGCCAACAGTAGACTTTAAGTCAGCACTATCCAAGAAAATTAAATTTTTAGTATTAAATTTTCTAGGGGCTAGGGTTGTGGCTCAGAGATAGAGCACTCACCTAGCACGTGTGAGGCCCTGGGTTCCATCCTCAGCACCAAATAAAAATAAATAAAAGTATTGTGTCCAACTACAAAAATAAAGAAATATTTTTTTAAAAAAATTCTAATAGCCATATTAGAGTTAAAAGAAACTGGTGAAATTAATTTTCATACACTTAGCCAAATGTCTAAAATATTATCATTTCAATGTAATCAATATAAAATGTGAGATGCTTTACAACTTTCATACTAAATCTTCAAAACCAGATATTTTACACTTAACAGTGTATCTCAATTCAGAAGCTAAGTTTGTTATACCATATAGGAAATATTCCACCTGCATTTAGATTTCATAAATGTACAGTTAAACTAGATTTACAAGACAAAATTGTTTCAAAGTTAAAAAGTTTTCCAATCCGTTTTTTATATGTAAACTTCTTAAATTAAAATTAAGAAAAAAGAAAAATTAATTTCTCAGCCACACTAGCCACAATTATCTCAATAGGTAATGGCTACAATATAGGAAAGCCTAACTTTAGATGAGAATAAAACAAATTCCCTCTACAAAAGGAGTTCATAAAACAGCTTCTATTATCAACAGATTTTTAACACAGTCATAACAGAAACACTACCAACGTACCTCTCCCAAACACAATTAGATATTCCCTATTCCACCTTTCAGAAATACCAACACAAAGCCTTCTCTCCTGTGCCTCAGTTGTCATACTGTCATTTGGGCTTAATTTGAGTTTCCTGAAAATTGGCAATCAAGTGGCCCTCTTATTTTCAGATGTGCCAGAACAAGTTCCAGCTCTAAGACGTCTAAAATGTCTGTTGTATTTAGCATACAGGTTTCAAGGCAAAAACTGTTTCTTGATTTCCAAACAGGAGCAGGCACACAGGAGAAGGTCTCGGATTTAACAGAGGAAGTGACCCTGAGTACAGAGGGTGGGGGGGTTTCTTTTTAAACAGGTGTAAGAGATTAATTTAGTCAACACCAAGCAACACGAAAAGATTCGCCAATCAATAATTCTGTGCCAAGCAACTTGATCAGGGATTTGGCCAGAATCCCTTTGGCTAATCTCAATATGGGCCTCCCAAAGACATCCTGATTTAGGCCATTCTCATCTAAATTAAGGCTTAAGCAATCCTGACAGCAAATAAAATCAAATTATATACATGTGAATAAAATTCTGCCAGTCTGACAAAAGAATAAAGATAACTTATTAAGTGGGCAAAAACAGTTCCATAGGATAAAAGTTACCATAAACTAGCATTTACAAAGCATTTTGCAGAAGTTGATATTTTATTTTGTTTAGTCAGACTTTTCATTTTAACACAGTGTGGCTAGCAAATTTAATCTACAACAACCAATTCTATTATTGTTTTTTCGTTCTCCATAGGCATATTAATATTTTTTAAAGTATTTTTATATTTTTATGTGGTGCTGAGGATCAAACCCAGTACTAGGCATGCACCCTACCACAGAGCTACAACGCCAGCTCCAATATTTTTAAGTTGATAAATCCTCTCTTATGAATTCATTAGTGCCTGGAGTCTCTCATACCACTGGAAAGTGAGGTAAGAGTATGAACAATGGTTTCTGACATCCTGCCTCACTAGTTAAGTTCCATCTTGCATACAAAATCCTTTTTTCCCCTTTCCCTTCCCGTTCTACTTGTTTGTTGCTTTTCATGAGACATCTTATGGGGATCCACTTTGTGGAGACTAAAATAAAAGCCTGTGTATATCAACATTGACTATTTCTACTTAAAACTTAATTCCCCGCCCCCCAGTCAAAAAGCTTAAGCAAGACGAATACAAACGTTTTTAAGCCATTCCTTAAGGGATTTTTTCTTATTAGATTTCTTTTGCCGTGGAAATATTTACACATTCTATAGAAGTGAATAATACATTCTAAATTGGGGTTTTTATTAACAAGTTCGCAGGCAATGCCTAGTTATCAACTCCAGTCTCACGTTTCTGAAATTAGCGCAACACGCAGAAACCAACAGTAATCTTAAATATAGCGAACAGGCACAAGGAATAAACTACATAGAAACACACATTCCAGTGCAACAGTTCAAGCACTATTTTGAGAAAAAAATAAAAATAAAGTCCCACGTCTACTTCAGCAACAGAGGGATCATAAAGGAGGCTCAAGGCAGACCGCGCAGCAGAACGCCAATCCACACCGATTCTGGCCACCTTGCCTTTTCCAGTGGCCTGAACTCCCGCCAACCACCAGGGAGCCTGGCCACTTCACCACCCAGCAGCGGGGAAAAAAAAAAAAAATTTACAGGGTTACCCCCGATGCGAAACGTCCACTGACATTCTGACACTAAAAAAGTAGCATTTAAATAGAGTTTTCATAACGCCCTCAAAGGATACTTTCCTCTCTGGCTAAGACCCCACCCTTTCCCCCCTACTTAAAAGAGGCAAACACCAAATCCAGAGGCAGGTTTTCCATAGTTCATTAAACTTGAGCAACCGGCTGTATTGGAAGGCTCCGGTTCCCGGCCCGCAGCCCGCGCGCTGGCACCGGCTCCCGCGGCGGCCGGGAGAGCAAAGGCACCCCGCGGCCGTGCGGGCGCCTCTCGGGACGCGCCCGGCAAAGCGGCCGCTAGCCAAGAGCCGAGGCTGCGGAGCCGCATCCCACAACAAAGTCCACCTGGCCAACAAAGGCTTAGCCTGCCGTCTGCAGGTGGGAGTCCCGTGACCAGAGGCCCTGCCGCCGCGGGAGAGAGTGAACCGGGTGCGTGCGGGACCGCCTCCGAGGGGACCCAGACCCCGAGGTGCGAGATGCGGAGAGGCGGTGGCAAGTGCCCCAAGAACGCCGGTGGAGCCGCAGGGCGCTCGCAGAGACAAGCATTTTCCCGAGGGAGGGTGGGGCGAGCGTCCGGGTGGCTCCGGGTCCCCGGAGAATGTACCGGTGCCGCGGGCAGGTTGGGGGCTGGGGCGGCCGAGGCGGCCTGCCGCCCCCAGCGCCCCGCAGCCCCGACGCCTTTCATTTGGCCTCTGCGGCGGCGGAGGCGGTCCGACCTCAGCGCTTAGCACTGCGCCAAGCAGGGGCGGGCGGGGGAGGGCGCGCCAGACCAGCCGCAGCGCCGGACCACCCCTACCACCCCGCGCTGCGCCCCCTGTCCGGCCCGCCGCGGACCCCACTGCCCGCCCACAGGCCGCGCTCCCCGCAGCTCGCGGAGACGGTGCTCGGGCACTCGCCTAGTCCTCACCTCGATGTAGCCGGCCAGCGCCGCAGCGGGTGCCGTAAGCACGAGCAGCAGCAGGATCAGGAGTTTGCCCGTGGCCGCGGCGGCCGCCGTCCTGGTGGCCGCCATCCCTCACCGGGTCGTTCTAGCCTGGGCTCTCAAGCTCACACACACACGGGTTAGAATGCTTTCCCCACCGCGACCCAGAAGCATCTGAAGCCGGTTCGCCGCCGCCCCGGGGGTTTTACACCAACCGGAACTGACTTCACAAAACCACGCCCTCCTTCTGCAGCACCCAATGCTGGCCCGCAGGACTGCCCCCAAGACACCGCCCCTTGTTCGTTCCAGACCAAATCAGTGCATGGCATAGCCTGCTCCTCCCGCAGTCCCAGACGCGCGCCCCCGCCCGGCCCCGCCCCCAACCGCGGACAGCCCCGCCCCCGCTTCGGACCCCGAGGGCGTGAGGCGCGGGGGTGTGCGGTGGGTGGACCGCGGGCCTCTGCTCTGCTGGGCGGAGGTGCGCCCCGGATGCTAGCACCCGCGCGGTGATTTGTGTTCACAGCGCTGGTCTATCTGCCTGCAGCCTCCGGATTCAAGCACATTCCGCTTCCCCGCCCCTGCGGAATATTTTTCAGATTCCTTTGGGTACCGCCCTCTTTTTGGTTCTGAAAATGGTTTTGTTAAAAACAGGATGGATCGTTAAGGGTCCAGGACTGTTTACCAAAGGTGAACCCCCGAGGCAGAGGGTAGACTAAAGCTGGGAGCCTTCCTGCTCCTTCAATCCCCCAAGTGGAACACGCCAGCCTCCCGCGCTCTGCTACCTACCTACCCACCCCCAGGCTGCTTCGCCTTTTCCTTGCCCCTGAACCGACGGAGTTGACCTGTGGTCTTTGGGCCTCATCCTTACCCGCCCAAACCAGGGATAGCTGCTTTGCATGAAGACCCCTGGTGCAAGGACCACGCTAAGTAGAAAGACCAGGCCCCCCTCCTCCTCGTGTTTTAGGAAAAGATCCTGGTTTATTTCTTATTCTGTTTAAGATCACTAGCAAGAAAATTGCCTTCTGTTTTTCTTCCTCCTTTGCATTTCTTCTCACCGGGAAAAGGTTCTGCTGCCCCATTTCACATTGGCACCATGGCCTTGCCATCACGAGGGCTCTGCTAGCTTTGTGTCCTTTCAGTAACCTGTAATTTATGTACCACTTTCTGCAGAAATCTGGACTAGCTTCTTTAGGTTCAACTAAATAAGTAGTCTCTACCCTCAGCAACTGACAGTAAACAGAAGAGGCAACGTTCACAGAATGAATAGAGTGGAGCAATGAGAAGAACCCTGGATTATTTTGAACTACTCACCTACATTGAGTAGTTCCTGTGGTTAAACTGGCTCTTCCTCATTCCCCAAAGACTTTGAGTACCTTTCCATTACAGAGCTCTTCCTAACACTGCTCCTGCTGTGTCCTCCATATTTACCTATTGGGAACATTTTTGCTCTTTCTATGCTCAAGTAGATGTGATGTCATTCATAAATGAATGCTCGGAGGATTATTTCCTACTATGGCGCTTGCTCCCCTAGTTATTTCCTTGCCTCCTATGCCACTGAAGATACTTGGCTATATCATACTGCAATGCCCCTCACAGTGGAAGCCTTGACAGATGTGTGTTCAGTGGTTTTGAAGCCAATTATCTGGGTGCTAGTCCTGGTTCTGGAACTGACTTGTGTTTAGGTCTGAGTTTTGGCCCTCCCCCAAAATTATATGTTGAGGCCCTAACCCCCAATGTGATATTTGTAAGTGGGTCCTTAGAGATATTGGAGGGAGGAAGCTCTCATAATAGGATTAGTACCCTTATGAGAAAGAAGAGACAACCATACTAGAGTTTGCCCCACCCCTCCTCCTTTTCATTCTCTTGTCTCTGAGGCCATCATAAAAATGTAGCCATCTGCAAGCCAGGAAGAGCGCCATCGCTGAGGAACCAAATTGGCACCTTAATCTCAGACTTCTCAGCCTTCAGATCTGGGAGAAATCAATTCCTGTTATTTAAGCTACCTAGTTTATGGTATTTTGTTACAGTAGCTGGAACTAATACACCTGTGTAACAATGGGCTCCCTCCTTCATCACTTGGGACTCTCTTACTTGTCAATTGTGAATCTTAAAGCCTATCTCATTTCACCAGTTAGGTGATTCAAAGAAAAATGAGAGCTAAGCACAGTGGCACATGCTTGTAATACCAGCGACTCTGGAGGTTGAGGCAGGAGGATCATGAGCTCAAAGCCAACCTTAGCAACAGAAAGGTGCTAACCAACTCAGTGAGACCCTGTCTGTAAATTTTTTAAATTTTTTTTAAATTTTTTTTAATATTTATTTTAAATTTTTAAATTTTTTTTAATATTTATTTTTTATAGGTGGACACAATATCTTTATTTTATTTTCATGTAGTGCTGAGGATTAAACCCAGTGTGTCATGCATGCTAGGCGAGCACTCTACCTCTGAGCCACAACCCCAGCCCTGCCTTTTAATTTTTATTTTGAGACAGGGGCTCACTAAGTTGCTTAGGGCCTTGCTAAGTTACTGAGGCTGGCTTTGAACTCATGATCCTCCTGCCTCAGTGTCTCCAGAGGGCAAAATTGTGATGTATGCAGTCAAGAGGAGAAATAAAGAATGTCCACATACTTCTGCCCCTTTCAATACTTTATTCACTCAAATTACTCAATACAATTTCACTCTATAGATTCTTAATCAAGCAAACGACAATCCTTAATGCTAGGCACTGCAATAGACATAATCAATTCACAGCAAACAATTCTAGATTAATTAATCACAGCAAACAATTCTAGATTAATTCTAAGCACTACAAAACACACTTAATCATGACAGGCTAATGACAGACATTCCCTCTGCATGCTAAGTTCAAATGTCAGATCAAAAGTCTTAAGCCTTAGGCTTTATGTCCAGCAGATGCACACTCACTCAAACCGCGGTGATCAAGTCTGGAACCAAGGCTGGCTTCCCTGGAGTGTAATGGGGTATAGTTTAGGAGAGGATTGTAGGGAGGGTTGTAGGTTGTAGGGCTCTCACCAAGGTCCAGACCAGGAGGTAGAGTTCGAGATCCGGGAGGATTATGCTGGGAATCAGGAAATGATGACAAGTCCTCATCAGGCTCTCCAGTTTAAGTGCCTCCTTATTTCAGCTAGCTGAATCCCTTTTCATCAGCTCTATTATTTATACTAAATATTGGGCCTTTTGATCCCCCTTTCAATCCTTATCAATCCCTATTCATCAGCTCTATTATTTATACTAAATTTTGGGACTTTTGATCCCCCTTTCAATCCTTATCAGCTACCACGAGATTTCTCCATGACATCATTTACCCTGGGGTCAGAAACTTCTGGTCTGGTGGTCTCCACCATAATCTTCTTGACTTTCCCCCATATCAGGAGAGGACAGCCTGCCAGAGGCTTCACTGTGTTTATCAGGGTGAGGGAAAGTAACTTGTTTGAGGCCACACTGGAGGGCTCTGTGGGTGTGCCTGGTGAGACTGCAGGTTTCAAAGTGGAATTTTTAAAATGGAGTTGCTTACGCTCAGGCCTAAGGCCATCCTCACATTCAGCTTCCTGAGCCATTGGGATTACAGGCATATGCTACTGCACCTGGCCCAAAGATTCTTAGTTAAGTGTTGATTGTCCTGTTCATCAAAGTTCAAAGCTTGAAAATGTTACTCTATTTTATTAAATGACACTATTGGGTGCAAACCTAGTTTTCCAATTCTCAAATAACAATTTTTCATCCCAAATACATTCTTGTCTGTGACCAAGGTTTAAGAGTGATATGTTTTCATTTTAGTAACTTTTGTGCATAAAAGTAAAAGGCCATAATCTGTTCTTTCCATCTTCTTAAAAATCAGACTTTCTTCTAAAACAGTGTCTTCCATGTGCACCTAAGACAAGTGCATTTCTTTGTTGTAAAAAAGCAAAGTTCATGTCCCTGTCTGTATAATTACATTAGCAGCATCCTCTTGTTCATTTATCCAGCATATATGGGGCAGGGAGATAGGGGTGCATAAATAGGGCTATGATAGTTGCTCCCAAATCAAGATGTTTTTCAGAATCAACAAGGAGTTTTATTTTTTTTAATATTTATTTTTTTAGTTGTAGATGGACACAATACGTTTATTTTATTCTTAGTAGTAGTAGTAGTAGTAGTAGTAGTAGTAATATGTGTTGCTGAGGATAGAACCCAGGGCCTTGCATGTGCTACGCAAGCGCTCTACCACTGAGCCACAATCTCAGCCTCAACAAGGAGTTTTATTTTAAGTCCCAGTCTCAAGCTGGGGTTGTAGCCCAATGGTAGAGCACTTGCTTAGCATGTGTGAGGCAATGGGTTTGATTCTCAGCACCATATGTGAATAAATAAATAAATAAAGGTCCCTAAACAACTAAAAAAAATTTTTTTTAAAGTCTCAGAAATCCTAAATCTCTAAGGCTGGGATATCCAAGGGAATCAGTATATGCATATATGTTTAAAGCTCTTCCCAATAGTTGTGTTGTTGATGGTTTGCTTTTTGTAGTGCTGGGGCTTGAACACAGGGATCTAAGCATACTAGGCAAGTACTCTACCACTCAGCTACATCACCAGCCCACTAATAGTTTTCAGAACAGCTGCTCTAAAGTAGTAGTTGCTTGATTCTTGGATATCATGGAAAAGGAAAAACATTTTTAATTGGAAGAACTAACTTCAAATTAAGAGTATTTTTAGGTTTTTAAATAAAAGCATTAAGACACATAAGGGAGACATGGTGGTGTGCATCTCAGCTACTCAGGAGGTTAAGGTAGATTTGCAAGAGCCCAGGAGTTCAAGCACAGCCGGGGCAACATAAGAGACCCATCTGCTTTTTTTTTTTTTTTTTTTTTTTTTAGTGCTGGCAATTGAACCCAAAACCTTGTGCCTACTCCACAAACATTCTACACTGAGTTACAACCCCAGCTGGAGACACCACCTCTTAAAATATTTTATTCCATGAAGACACGATTTATTATCACCACCATTTAATTAAAGAAAGAGGATTTAACAACAAATAGTAAGAATAATTATGGGGGCTGGGGATGTAGCTCAGTGCGTAGATTGCTTGTCTCGCATGAACAAGGCCCTGGGATCAATCCCCAGCACCACATATACCAAAAAAAAAAAAAAAAAAGAAAGAAAAGAAAAAGAAAAAAGTTAAGGAGTGTTCTCTAAACAAAGGAAATACTAATAGGAGGCTGCAATCTTGAGAAAGATTTAAAAGGGGGAATATACAAAAACAGTTAAAAATAAAGTAATAGACTAATTCTTAAAAAAAGAATAGTTATGATTTTTAAATTTTTAAATTAAGATGTATTATTCTTCTCATTACAGATCAGAATGGTTAAGACTTTATAATGCAACAATCCTGGTTTAACACAGGTGTAACCTGTGAAGGAAGGGAAATAAGTGTGAATCAGTTATATACCTTGGCCTACCACTGGTAACCTTGAAATATCTGCCTCCTGCTACCCAAATTGCCCTTTTCCCACTCAGCCTTGGCTGCCTTGACTTGGTTTGGCATCACCTTTTTATGGGAATTTTCTTCTCTTCTCCTTCCCCTTCCAGCATGAGTTTGGAATGTGTTCCCCAAAACATTGTGTACACATCTCTATCACAATATTACTAAGTAAACTAAGTATGAATCATTTGTTTTTATCATGAGTTCCTTGAAGGGAGGAACCATGTTTTATTATCTCTACATTGTAGCATTCTATTTGTACTTAGTGGACATTCAAAAAATATTGCTGCATTGGGAATGTAACACAGTGGTAGAACATATGATTAGCATGTTTGAGACCCAGGGTTCAATCCCCAGCACCAAAAAAAGTAAAAAAATTACTGAATGAAATATATAATCAAATGAGCTTTGCAATCTATTGGGGAGGAGGAAACTTGTACGTTCATAAGATAGTACTAGGTGGAAAGTCATAAATGCATATGGGGAGAACTGAAGGCTTTGGGGGAATGAAGAGGAAAAGGAAGTTGGTTACACCTAGGTAAGGACCTCAGACCAAGGTCATAAAGGAGATATGCAAAATTTCCTGGGAATATATACAGGATGTACATAAGTAGTGTCAGGAGAGAACATGAAGTATGAAGAAACAGTGCAAGCAAAACATGGGACTGGAAAATGTGAAATAGGTAAGCTAAGACATGAACATTTCACTTAATTAGAACACAAAGTTCATGATAAATGATTAAGGTAGTACAGTCCGATGGGTTTACCAAAAGAAGTCATAGAATCCTTTGGATAAGAACACAATTCTTGGCTTTTAGGCAAGAATGAATGTGATAACTAGATGAGGAATGAACTAGAAGCTGGAGGTAAGGAGGCAGCTAGGTATATACTATAATCTTGGGGGAAAATCAGTAGGGCAGATATGAGAGAGTTGCAGTAGGATTAGAAAGGAGACAGGTGAAAAGGTAAAAATGTGTAGTTTTGGCTGGTCACTGACCCAGGGAATCAGTGAAGTAGAGTGAATAAAAGGGAGGAGGAATGAAAAGAAACTTGAGTGCCCCAAAGTGGCACCTAGGAGAACACGGTAATGAAAATGCCATTGACAGAAATAGGGAAAAAAATGATTATTGGGATGAGAAGAATATGGAGATGTGAAATTCCAGCAACATCTCCAGCATGAGATGCTTAGGAATTACCCGGGTTGGGGGGGAAGCACAAAGAGAGGATAGAGTCAGAATTAAAATATGAAGTTACCAACCCAAAGTTTATTAATTAAATCCATAAGATAGCCAATGCAGTCTGCAACAAGAAAGGCAGAGAGAAACTAAAAGGATGTGTTATTTTTCATTCAATTAATATTTATAATTACAGAATAGAGTCAAAAATTAGAAAAGCCACCAGACATAGTGGCACACATTGTCATCCTAGATGCTTCAGAGGCTAAGGAAAGAGGATCGCAAGTTTAAGGTCAGCCTGGATAACTCAGCAAGACTCTGCCTCAAAATAAAAAATACAAAGGGCTGGGGGTGTAACTCAATGGTAGAGCTCCCCTGGACTCAATCCCAAATAACTTTAAAAAGTTAGAAAAGTAATATGAGGACTGAGAGAGAACCACTGACCTTGGAGGCCATTGAAGAAAACAAAAATTTAAGTGGCTCCTCAGTGAGGAGAGCTAATAATTTACAGTCATCTCTTCCAAGATGCTCCCTGTTGAAAGAGGGAACAAAAACTGTCTCCTGTGGAGTATGGAGTTTTGCTGTTTGCTCTTGATAAGAAAGTGCTGGTAAAAAGAACACATTTTAAAAATCAGCTCTGAAAAAAAAAAAAAGGAATGTGCTTGTAGAAGGAGAGAAACTGAAAAGGCCAGAGAGATGTTTAAAATGTATAAGGTTAGTATCGTTCCCATTTTACAGATGAGGAAACTAAGGCTCAGAGAGGTTAAATAATTTATCAATAGCCCAAACCAGTTCTATCAGAGAAGGAAATTGAATCCTGTCTTTTCTGGCTCAGAAATGGATGATCTTCTAACCACATCTCTACTAGCCATCTCCTCACGACGTATCAGAAAATATTAGATAAATCCCTCAACAGACACATGAAAAATGTTTCAATGCCTTGCCATTCTGTTTACTTGCATTTTGTTTTATTTTTAAAATATTTATTTATTTATTTACTTTTAATACTGGGAATTGAACCCAGGGACACTCTACCACTGAGCTACATCCTCAACCCTTAAATTTTTTTATTTTTATTTTTTTTTATTTTCTGAGACAGGGTCTTGCTAAGTTGCTGATACTGGCCTTGAACTTGTGATCCTCTTGCTTCAGCATCCCACTTAACTGGGAATTATAAGCATGTGCTTCTGCATCCAGCTTTTTACTTGTATTTTATTTTGTCTTTGTGATATTCTGAAAAATCACTCTTTGGGAGGGGGGTACTGCAGATTTAACCCAGGGGTGCTTTACAACTGAGCTACATCCCCAGCCCCCTTTCTTTTAAATTTTGAGACAGGGTCTCACTCAGTTTCTTAGAGCCTTGCTAAATTGCTGAGGCTGGCCTTGAACTTATGATCCTCCTGTCTCAGCCTCCCCAGACACTGGGATTACAGGCTTACGCCACTGTGCTCAGCAAAATCACACTTTTAATAATAAACAAGCCACCATAAAAATGTGACTCATGGGCTGGGGTTGTGGCTCAGTGGTAGAGCACTTGCCTCAAATGTGTGAGGCACTGGGTTTGATCAGCAACACCACCACATAAACAAATAAATAAAATAAAGGTATTGTGTCTATCTACAACTAAAAATTTAAAAAAATATTTTTTAAATGTGACTCATTGTCAGGTGCAGTAGTGAAAGCCTATAATCCCAGTGACTCTGGAGGCGTTAGCAGGAGGATCGAAAGTTTGAGGCCAGTCTAATTAATTTACCAAGGCCCTGTCTCAAATAATAAAAAGGACTGGGGATATAGCTTAGTGGTAGAACACGCCTTGGTTCAATACTCAGTATCAAACAAAATAAAACAAAGCAAAAATGTGACTCATAGCTTTGCATAGTGTCAGTATTGTAGCCAATGAGGTCTCTCTGAAGCGTGATTATTGATAATTAAAAATGTGACTCAAGAGGAGTTTGAACGTTATCTAGCTGTCCCATCTTTTTCTCCTGCCTAGAATGCTTCTGTGTTCTCTCTGCACCTATGCTGAGCAGGTGGAATCTCTTCTCAGAGGGAAATAAAGTAGTTTCTTTGAGCAGAACAGGTTTAACTTGAGGTGAGTCACACCTTTACCACATAAATACATCATTAAGATCTAACGAGTTTAATTTATGGTCTTTTTTTTCCCTACCTCCTGCTGATGTAGACGGAAAGGATTTATCAAATAAGACAAGTAGACAAAAATATCAAATCCTAGTCAGATGTGGTGGCACACATCTGTAATCCCAGCAACTCTGGAGGCTGAGGCAGGAGGCTTGCCAACCTCAACAATTTAGCAAGGCTATGAACAATTTAGTAAGACCCTGTCTCAAAAAAAAAAAAAAAAAAGCCCACTGAATATGTGATTCAGTGGTCAAGTGTTCCTGTCAATCCATGGTACAAAAAAAAAAAAAAAGAAAAGAAAGAAAAGAAAAGAAACTAATATTGCTTGAATTGATTAAAATCTACATATGGAAACATGTTTGAAATCACATGCTTGGAAAAAAAAAAAACTTTTAAACACCCTATGCACATACCAAGTTTTGTTTTGCTGGTAAACTGGTTTATAGGCTTGAAGCAAGCAGGCTTTGTAAGGATAATCTAGGGAGCCTTCTTAAAGAAAGAGACAGTGTAAGATTATGAGGGTTCCTACCAGAGCCTTGAAAAAGACTGGGCCAACCGAGTGGCCCTGAAACTTACTGTTCATTAACTGCAGAAAAACTGCTTCTGGTTGCAAATCATGTTTGTATGTTTGAAGGAGTTGTCATTCTATGTGAGCTGCCTGTTGAGCTTCTTTCATTTACTGTTGTTCCTAAGTCTTATTTGAAAGAAGCCAACCCATTCCTTGCACTTTAGTTGGTTTATTCTACCTGTGGGCTGTGATTATTTTCTCATAACAATGCCACATTTTGTAGTGCTTTTGCTTGGTCTTTCTTGGAATAATCATTTTTCCTACCTTCAGTACAGGAAATATAAGTACAAACTTCAGTTGCGGGAACTACATACATTAAAAGTTCTTATTGTTGGTGATTTCTTTTTAAAATGTTTTTTCAGCTATAGATGGACACAACAACTTTATTTTTATGTAGTACTGAGGATCAAACCCAGTGCCCCACATGTGCAAGGCGCACACTCGACCACTGAGCCACAATCCCAACCTCTTATTGTTGGTGATTTCTGCATGGTACTTGCTTTTCAGAAAAGCTGATGTGGAATTAGTCTGAGATACCACAAGTCTAAGAGTTTGAAGGTAGATCATCTTTCTACTCTGTGCAAGGTTCTTTCTACAACATGTTTTATAGAACCAGCTGAGGTTCTATAAACCTATAGTCCCAACTTACCCAGGAGGCTCAGAGAGGAGAATCACTTGATTCCCCAAATTCAAGACCTCCCTGGGAAATATAGTGAGAACTGCACTAAAAACAAACAAACAACAACAACAACAAAAACCCCACGAAGCTACAATATCTATAATGGTAAGATACAGAAACTCACAAGTCCATTGGCTAGAAATGTTGTCTTTTAGTCAAGCTAATTTTGCATAATTTTTGTTGTTTGATTTGTTTTGTTCTTGAGACATAGTCTTGCTGTGTTACCCAGTCTCATCTGGAACCGGTGAGCTCAAATGATCCTCCCACCTTAGTATCTCAAGTAGGTGAGGGGAAGAATACAGGAGTCTGCCATTCATGCCTAGCGCTCCATCACATATTTGAAGATGTCTGCCTTCTTCATTTAGCCCCCTCACTCTCAAAATTATTTCTTTACTGTAAAGTTACTCCTTTTTTTAAACCATTTTACGTGTGACATTGTTTTCAGATATTCTGATCATTTTTATAATCAAGAATGTATATAGGGCTGGGGTTGTAGCTCAGTGGTAGAGCACTTGCCTAGCATGTGTAAGGCACTGAGTTCAATCCTCAGCACCACATAAAAGTACATAAATAAAATAAAGGTATTGTCCATCTATAATTTAAAAATATATTTTTTTAAAAAAATAAAGAATGTATATAAAGCCGGGCACAGTAGTACACAATTGTAATCTCAGCAGCTCAGGAGGCAGGAGGATTGTGAATTCAAAGCCAGCCTCAGCAACTTAGCAAGGCCCTAGGAAACTCAGTGAGACCCTGTCTCTAAATAAAATATATATTTTTAAAAAGGGTGGGGATGTTTGCTCAGTGGTTAGCGCCCCTGAGTTCAATTCCCAGTAACCCCCACCAAAAAAAAAAAAAAAAAAAAGATCGTATATAGAGACATACTTTCCAATTTATCAGTCAGCCCCTAAAAATGGGGAATCCAAAACTGAGCACAATATTTTTCATGCTAAGTACACACTGTCCAGAAAAGACATCTATGTGGGAAGAGAAATCCTGAGAGACAAAGATTTTGTCCTTTATTTACTTTTTGTTGATGCTGGGGAATCAAGCCCAGGGCTTCGCATATGCTAGGCAAGCATCTAACACTAAGCTGCAAACTTAGCGCTGCTCTTTATTTTGATAGCTATAGGAGACCACTAAGTGATGGTTACATTTGCATTTTAGAAAGATTACTCTGTTGACTAGAAGATAGATTAGGGATGAGCCAAACCAGGAGAAGACTGCAATAATCTAGGGGCAACACAGTAAGAGGGCTGAATCAGGCAAGAGGAAGTAATCATGTGAACCTTACCTCATGACTTGAGGAATAAGGAAAAAAATACAAGGGTCTAGGGCATAGCACAATGGTGGAGGATGGTTGAAGGCAGGGTGGAATAGCAGATAACACCATGAATTTCGATTCAGGGAAGTTCAGTGTTTAGATCCCTGCTTTATTATTTCTGGCTGTGTGCCCTTAGCTACTCTAATTTCATCAAAGCTCCATATTCTCTTTGTAAAATGGGATGATACCACCTTTTTAGCAGGGGTCTTATAAAGACTAAATAGAATAATGGGTAAAGTGCTTTTGTGTTATCTCAGCACACAGCACATAATAAGTACTTAGTACAGGACAGTATGTAGTCATAGTTGTTTGGGGTGGTGCAGCAAGTTTGGGGGAAGAAAAGATAATATTACTATAATAGCTCATGTTTATATAGTGCTTTTCAATTTTCAAATTTCTTTTGTATCCATTACCTCATTTCATATTCAAAAGAACCTATAAGTCTTATTTATTTTGTTTCTAGGACTCCATTCTAGGAAAATAATCCAAATGAAAAACACATTTGAGGTATGATAAATTTTTAAAAAGCATAATACAAATTGCATATATAAAATAATTTTAATTGTACATTTAAAGTAAACAAGAATAAAATAAGACAACATATTAATTTTTCTGCATGGAAGGATTTTCGATAATTGTTTCAACACTTAACATATTTCTGTGTTTTCTAAATTTTCTATAATAGATATGTATTACTTTTATAATGGAGAGAGTAATGATCCACTTCTCTTTTGTTTCTCTCTTTTTTTTTTTTAACAATACCATATTAGGTAGACAGGGTAGTCATCATAATCTCCATTTTATAATATACTTCTGTTGATAATAATAACTACAACTATCTGTTATCAGTACTCACTACATGCTGGACATTGTTCTAAGCATTTTTTTTTTTTTTTTTTTTTTGGTACCAGGAATTGAACCCAAGGATGTTTAACCACTGAGTCACATCTCCAGCCCTTTTTTGAGACAGGATCTCACTAAATTGCTTAGGGCCTCTCTCAATTGCTGAGGCTGGCTTTGAATTCTCCATCCTCCTTTGAACTCCTGAACCGCTGGGATTGCAGGCTTGTGCCACCACACCCTAGTTTAGACTTTTAAATAGTTATTAACTCAGTTAGAATGCATTCAAGGGCTAGGGATGTAGTTTGTTGGTGGCCTAGTATTCATGAAATTCACGAAGTCCTAAATTTGATCCCCAGCACTAAAAGAAAAGAAAAGAAAGAAAGAATTAGAATCATAGATAGCCCATATATCATTAGGATGTTTTTGGCTGTAAATAATATAAATGTCCAAACCGACTTAGACAATAGTATTTATTGGCTTATCTGGACTGGATAAATCTAAAGATAAAGGGGTAGAGATCTGGCATGGTTCCAATCAGGTCTTTAGTTCATGTGTCTATGATCCTCTTGTTCTTGCTGGTGTGGCTGCTTCATCAGCAGGCTAAGGCAGTCCTTTGCTACAGTTTCAGATCCTGTTCTACATCTGCACAGGAAATTGTCCAGAAGAAAATACAACTTCTGCCAGCCTTTCAATAGTTCTGAGATTCTCTGGTTGAACATGTTATGTCACATGCCCACCCTTGAATCAATAATTAGGCAATGGGGGTGGGAAGAGAGGGTGAAAATAGAAATGTGCTGAGTATCTCAAGCAACCAGGACTCTCAATTGGAGATGGGAATAGTGTTGGGCAATAGGTGAATAATTGAATGAAAACCAAACCGGAAGGGGAAATGGGGGATAGGATGCTAACTAGGCAACAGACCAGTTATGTTTGTTAATGTTTGTTAGTTACTGTTTTTCTCAACCTTCAGTTTAGTTTGGAGCTTACTCCAGGTTAACCACAAATTTCATCTTTTCCCCTTCCCATATATTCTTCCTAGTTCTCTTATTTTTTTTATTCTGTTTTTGTTATTCTGTGTATCATTGAATATATACTGATTTAGTAGAGTTTATGAAACCCCTCAACTTTAAATTACTTTGAAATTTGAAATTAAACTAGAAAATCTCCAAGTCAAAGTTAAGATGCAAAAGGGGTTTATCACTCATATTTTTATTTGGCTTCTATTGACAGTCTTATTTATTTGATATTTTTATTTTAAAATGCCAGAGAGTAAGCCCAGCTAGCATCTCAGGCAAACCTAAGTAAGAGAATTGAGGGGACCCCAAGGTATATTTCAAATTTATTGTTTGTTATTGTTCTGTTTTTGTTTTACTTTTTATGTAGCAGTTTTATTGATACACAGTTCACATATCATTACAATTAATCCACTAAAGTATACAATTAAATGAAGTTTAGTATATACACAGAAGTGTGCAGCCATTACCACAACTAATTTGACAAACTTTTCTTTCTTTTTTCCTTTTCTTTTCCTTTCTTTCTTCTCTCCTTCCTTCCTTTCTTTTTCAAACCAGAGATTTAACCCAGGGGTCTTTACCAGTGAGCCACATCCCCAAACCTTTCTTTTTATTTTTTAGACAGGATCTCACTAAGTTGCTTACAGCCTCCATAAGTTACTAAGGCTGGCCTTGGACTTGCAGTCTCCTCCCTATTCCTCCCATGTTTTAGGGATTACAGGTATGCACCACCACATCTGACTTAGAATCTGTTTTCATTACCCCCAAAAGAGGCACAGTGTCCACAGGCAGTCACTCCAATTTCTCTCCAATCCTCACCCAACCACTAATTTACTCTGCATATTTATCGATTTGCCTTTTCTATACATTTTATATGAATAGAATCATAAACTATGTGATCTTTGTGACTGTTTTTTTTTTTCATTTGGCATGTTCTCAAGATTCAACCATATTGTACCATGTTCAGTATTTCTTCCTTTTTTTTTTTTGGGGTGGGGGACTGGGGATTGAACTCAGGGATGCTTTCCCACTGAGTTCCATCCCCAGTTCTTTTTATTTTTATTTTGAGACAGGGTCTTGCTAAATTGCTGAGGCTGGTCTCAAACTTGTGATCCTCCTGCCTCAGCCTCCCAGGTCACTGGGATTACAGGCATGCATCACAGCAATTGGCTTGTATTTTCTACTTGTTTTAGGCTGGGATTAAACCCAGAGCCTTCTGCATGATAGGCAAGCACTCTACCACTGAGCTATACTCTCCACATTTTTGTTGCCAAATAACATTCCATTATATGGATAGACTGTATTTATCTCTTCAGCAGTTGATGGACATTTGTTTTGGGGAGGTTTTAAAAATATTTTGATTAGTTGTTAATGGACCTTTATTTTATTTATTTATTTATTTATTTATTTATTTATTTATTTAATGTGGTGCTGAGGATCAAACCCAGTGCCTTACGCATACTAGGCAAGTGCTCTACCACTGAGCCACAACCCCAGCCCAGACTTTTTTTTCCCTCTTTTTGACTATTAAGAATAAATTTCTGGGGATGGAGTATAGCTCAATGGTAGAGCATTTGCCTAGTACGGGCCAGGCTGAGGCTCCATTCCCAGTGCTGCCAAAAAAAAAAAAAAAGCACTATCTCAAGAAAGAGATTGCCAAGGAAGAGATTGCCATGTAAAACCAAAAGATATACATTAATTAATGACATCTGTTCAGATTTCAGTAGACCAAAATACTCATACTAGCTATTTGGTGAATGTCCTTTTCAATATTAAGGTATATGAGAAATGTAATATTAACTTTTAATTTCATACAGTAATTCTCTGAGGCTTAGGGGAGACTACTGTGTTCCACATTACGTAGACAATAGGTAGAAGCAACAGAATTTGAACCTAGGTCTGCTTCTTTCTAGAACTAACTATCTCTCTCTCTCTCTCTCTCTCTCTCTCTCTCTCTCTCTCTCATACTAGGCTAGACACATAATGCTCAAACAACACCAAATATTTTACTGTCCATTTGTCAGAAATGGGTGTTTTCCACATTTTTACCATGACACCATTATTTATATAGATGACACCTTGAAAAAGGAGTATACACCAAATCAGTAATTTTACTTGCTGACAGTTCTCCTGGTCTCCAATCTCTGGAGGGCCTTTCATGTGGCTCTCTCTCCTGACTTCTTAAGAGAACTGGTTCCTGATCACATTTTTTGGCACGCCTCTTTGAAAGCACCGTCAGCAGCATTCAAAGAAGCCCCTGGATGCCTGCCCTACAGGGACTTTTGATGATGTCTGTACTATTTTGAGATAAAAAGAGTTCTGCATCCAGCAGTCCAGAAACACATTCAAAAGTCAGCTTTAAATCCCTTGTTACATTTTACATGATGAAGGCTGGGAAAGACTTGAGCTATTTCCTGACCTACTACAATAAGCTGTGTTTCACTGTTTGGGGTGAGTTGCAGATTAGACTAAGCACATGTCACCATGTGGTGACTAATACCACTGTCCTGCCTTCAGATATTACTAATCTTGGACTGTTCACATTTGCTCCAGATCTGTTCAGAAAACCAAAGTGTTTTCAGAAAACCAAACCTGTGCTTTGCTGGTATTTACACACTAGATTACATAGATATGGTAAAATATTATGGAATCAAGACTCATCTTAACAATTTTGTCCAATTTGTTAAATATAACAATGCATTCTGGTTATATGATAAAAATATAATTTTTGCCTTTGAATGAATACTAAAAAGTATTTAAGGGTAACACTGAAAAGTAAGAGGTTGCCTCTATAGGAGACTGCAAGGAGAGAAGTGAATAGTTAATATGTGCATACTCATATTAAATGATAAATAAAAGTGCATACCTGTATACCTGTTTCTTTTCTTTTCTTTTTTCTTTTTTTTTTTTTTTTTTTTTTTTTTTGGTACTGGGGATTGGACCCAGAGATGCTTAACACTGAGCCACATCCCAGGCTCTTTCTATTTTTTTTTTTAAATTTTGAGACAGGGTCTCATGGAGTTGCTGAGGGCTTTGCTAAATTGCTGAGGCTGGCTTTGAACATGCAATCTTTTCTGCCTCAGCCTCTGGAGTTGCTAAGTTACAGGCATGCGACATGATGCCCAACTACGCATACCAGTTTCTCAAATCAATGTTGGATCCTATGTGTGACCTTTCACACAGAAATAAATTATTTGCATGAAAGTTGCAGTAAAGACAAACTATAAGGCACACAGATCAAGAGCTGACATGTTAGGTGAGAATATCGATACTCAAATATCACAAGATCAAGTTAACAGTCATCAAATAAAAAGATTGTAACCATTTCAAGTCATGAAGACTGATCTATGGGGCAATAACCCATCCTTGCAAGGAGAAGTTTTTCTTGTAGTGGTTGTTTTAATCTTTTGCTCTTGGCAACTGCCCTAAAGAGATTAAAGGTAAAGCTTTCTGGATTTATGAGGTTGAATTTAGAGTGACCGAGGGTACAGTAGCAGCAGATCTAAGAATTTCTGACTTCAAGAATAGGTAAAGAATGATTTTCCATCTAATTCCTCATCTACGTGGCTAATTTGCTTAGTTCTTCAGAAAAATATTTTTGGTATTCAATCCCGAATTTTCTCGTTTCCTATCATTCAGTTTACATTATGTGTCAACTCCAATTTAAGTACAGAGTTGTCTGATGAAAACCAAAGTCAGTTTTCAACCACACATCTATTTTATGTGTTGTCTAAGACCTCTGTCATAGTTTCTCAAACTGTTAACCCTCCTTTTAGTCATTCCCTTGAGGAAATGCAAGGACAGACTTTTATTTTTTAAGTCTATTTTACCACTGATTAAGCAATTCTGGCAAAAGGGCATTTGGGAATGAGGAAAGGAAGAAAAGAACAGCTAAAATATAGAGAAAATCATAGCAGGACAGTTACTTAAATTGAACTTTGGGTGTAATTTGTAGCATTCCATTTGAGTTCTACATCTTATCAAAAATAAATCCAGTGCCTATTGGTTTTATGTATATTCAATAAATACTTCAAATTCTCCCTGCCACTAAGTGGCATTGAAACATTGTGTATTAATCAACATTAAAAACTTGGGATTGAACTCAGGGGTGCTCTACCACTGAACAACAATCCCAGCCCTTTTTATTTTTATTTTTTATTTTGAAACAAAGTCTCTCTAAATTGCCCAGACTGGCCTTGAACTTGTGATCCGCTTGCCTCAGCCTCCTGAGTTGCTGGGATCATAGGTGTACACCATGGTACCTCACAAGATGAAATTTAAAATCAGATCATTAGCCATCAAAAATTCTGAATGTGTGCTGTAATATTTTTCACACTCTATTCCCTGTTTGTAACTGCTTTCTTTGCTTTATACTGGGCAGCTTTGGCCTTAATCAAATCTTCCATTAAGGTGGGAACCAAAACAATGAATGTGTGTGTTAAAGATAAAAAGAAGTCTAAAACTAAGTAGCAACAAAACAACTGGAAATCATGGTGCTCAGATGTTTAATATTATTTTTTTATTTTTAAAATATTTTTTCTTTAGTTGTAGATAGACACAATCAATGACTTTATTGTATTTATTTATTTTTATGTGGTGCTGAGGATCAAACCCAGTGCCTCACACATGCTAAGTGAGTGCTCTACCAATGAGCTACAACCCCAGTCCTAATATTCTTCAGAAATGTTAGGTCATTATCTTTAATTAACTTTATTTTTTGGAACAGTTGTTGGGCCATTTTAAAAAATCCTTTATTGTTCTGGCAGATCTGATTTGCAAAAACAAAAAGGGAGAAATGTGATCCTGATATATTTAGCACTGGGAAGCTCATTCTTAGATATTGTGTATAATTTTGGCTTCCCTAATTGAAAAAAGTTATGCACAACTTGGGAATCATCCCCCAAAATCAATCAAAATATTCAGAGGCTAGAAAATAAGCTACATAGAATTTATCCTACAGATGTACTCCCACAAATGGGAAATAATGATTGTTCCAGTTTATTTGTCATAATATTATTTATAAGAGCAAAAGATTGAAATCCATATAAAAGATGAACGTGAGATTGGTTGAATGAATGATGGATGGCACGTCTATACAATGAAATTTACTGTGGCTGTCAAAAAAAACTGAGGAAACTTTATGTTCTATTATGGAAAACAATCTCCAACTTTCTTTGTTAAGTGAAGCAAGCAAGGTGCAGAACTGTGTATGTAGTATGCTAAAAAGTAAAACAAGGGGCTACATCTGGGTTTCATCCCAGCAACATAAAAATAAATAAACAAACAAACAAACAAATAGGAATGATATATATTTATATACTTGCATATAAATAAAAATAAATTTTAAAGTATACACATGAAGTCAATGATAGTGATTTCCTGTAAAGGGTAGGTGGGAAATAGATGTATGGAATGGGTAGTAGTGGGAGAAAGAAATGTTTTATTTTATAGCTTTGTGTATATGTATGTATGTGTGTGTTTGGAAGTACTAGCGAAAGAACCCAGAGACACTCTACTTAGCACATCTCTAGCGCTTTCTATTTTTATTTTGAGACAGGGGCTCATTAAGTTGCTGAGACTGGCTTTGAATTTCCAATCATCCTGCCTCAGCCTCCTGAGACGCTGGAATTACAGGCAAGCACCACTGTGCCCAGCTATTTTTTTATTTTTTTTCAAATGCATTATTTACTTAAAAAAAACCAAATCAGTAATAAAAGTGAAACAAACAACAAAAAGAAGATAAACAATATGAAGACTAAATGTGAGGGGCTGGGGATGTGGCTCAAGCGGTAGCGTGCTCGCCTGGCATGCGTGCGGCCTGGGTTCGATCCTCAGCACCACACACAAAGAAAGATGTTGTGTCCGCCAAAAAATAAAAATAAATAAATAAATATTTTTTTTAAAAAAAGAATAAATGTGAGAGGGATGAGGATTTCAATTGTGTTTGCAGTTAAGAAGAACCCTAAGGGCTGGGGCTGTAACTCAGTGGTAGAGCACTTGCCTGGTACATGTGAAGCACGGGGTTTGATCCTCAGCACCACATTAAAATAAATAAATAAATAAAATGAAGGTATTGTGTCCATCTACAACTAAAACAAAGAACCCTAAACTACACATCTTAGCTGAATATCTCCAAAATAATAAATTACCACATGGGTAACTCAATTTGCAAAGACAAACAATGAGTGGATTCATTGTGCCACAATATAGCTCACTCATGATTCAAAGACATGGCCCTAATTCACAAATGAAAATATTGAATTAGTAGTTGATTTTTTTCAAAATGACATAGAATTAGTCAATGAAACAATAATACAATTCACTATTCCCTGGATTTAATAATGGTTGTAAAGCACTCTATCGTTTGCAAATTGCTTTCATACATCTTATCTCATTTGATCCATGTTTATTAAAACATTACTCACGGGCTGGATATATAGCTCAGTTGGTAGAGTGTTTGCCTCCCATGTACAAGGCCCTGGGTTTGATCCCCAGCACCACAAAAACAAACAAACAAACAACAACAACAAAACAAAACAAAAAACATTATGTAGGGCTGGGTATGTGACTTAGTGGTAGAGTGCTTGCCTAGCACATATGAGGCACTGGGTTCGGCACTCAGCACTACATAATAAACAAATAAATAAAATAAAAGTATTGTGTCTATCTATAATAAAAATTTAAAAAAATAAAAGATTATGTAGTTTATGGAATAGAAAATTCTATTTTTCAAATGAGAAATGGAAATAAAGAGGAGATAAACACTTGCTGATGGTTTTAACAACTAATGCCCAATTTTTTTCAAGGCTGGGAATAAACCCAGGGCCTCGTACATACTAGACAAATGCTCTATCACTGAGCTACACCCCAGCACCTACAACACAATATTTGAGATTAAGACTAGCTTGAAAAATGAGAGGCCTATATCATCACTGTTTGCTAAGTCATAGGACTCCTTAGAAGTAAACTACAAAATTCTCCTACTTCTGCTTTTGACTTTGAGTTATTTCAAAATTATTAATTTTTATTTATTAAGCCAGAGATTTAGCTCAGTTTCTGAATTGTCTTGTTTCTTCATGGTAAAAGGTATATAAAACCTTTTTTTTCTTCTTTCATCTATTCAATTTTTTTTCTTTCTTCCTCTCTTTTTTGTACTATTAGAGATTGAACTTGGGGCACCTTACCATTGAGCTGTATCATTAGCCTTTTTATTTTTTTTATTTTGAGACAGGGTCTCTCCAAATTGTCAAGCCTGGTCTTGAACTTGCAAATCTCCTGCTTCAGTCTCCAAAGTCACTGGGATTACAAGTGTGTCCCACTGCACTGGCTTATCCACTCAATCTTAATTTTTTTTTTAGATGGATGCAATACCTTTATTTTATTTATTTATTATTATGTGGTGCTGAGGATCGAACCCAGGGCATGTGTTAGGCAAGCAGCTCTATTGCTGAGCCACAACCCCAGTCCTCAATCTTTAATTTAATGTGCCTAAGAATCACAAAGAAAGCTTATTAACATGCAGATTCCTAGCACTTCTCTCCAAAGATGGTGATGCATTGGAAGTGGAGCTCAGGAATATGCTTTTTTCATAAGCATGTAACTATTCTTATTCAGGGAATCTGAGCATTGCCCTAAATAACATATTCAACAACAAGTGAGATTGTTTGTAACAAGTAAGTCTGTGAGGCTGATTAAAATCAAAGAGCCTTCTCAGATCCTCTTTCCGAACTCATTATTGCTAATACAAAGAGGCACAGATGAGTAGCTGGAAGAGATGATTAGCCCCTAGTGAGTTGAGGAGGAGCCAATGGTGGCCGCGTACCTTGCTAATATTTGCTCAGCTTTCAGAGGAAGATACAAGATTAAATAAAGATGAATCAGATTTATTTCCTTTACCTCCAAAACTCTGAAAATAGGAGATTAATGTCTTGAGGGACCTAGACAAGCTGCCTATTTGCTTCAAAGGAGAATTGGTAAGTGTTGACCATGTCTATTAAAGACTTAAGTGGTCTGGGATTTGGTTACCCAGAGACTGTCTTTTCCCTCTGCAGTGCTACAGCCATTTGAGATCTGGTTGGCCACATCTACTTGCAGTTCCCAAGTTCCATTTACAGAAGAGGAGATGAACTGCACAGGCCTCTCCATGAACAACCCTTATTTACATAAGTTCCTCCCCACTCACTGCAATCCTGGTAAAGCCTCCAACTTGGCTTCTTTCAGAGTTTGGGCCAACATTTTTCTTTCCTCAGCTGGCCTCTCCACTCAAGAGTATTTTGTGAAAGCAGCTTTAAAATTACTTGAAATGGCTTAATGCCTAAAGCACACATTTGTCATCTGCTGAGGACTTTTATAGTTTTACATAACTTACTGAGTGTTTTTCAACTTTGTGCTTATGGCCGAAGGCAATTATTGCAAAGGACATATTTTTATTAATTGAAATAATAAATGCTTTGTAGGTAATCTAATAAAATGTGGTGATTTCAGGTTTGAATGGTATATTGAGTCATTCTAGAATAGCAGTAGAACCTATCTCTGGAAAAGCAAAATGAAAAAATCAATAGAGAAAATGAAACCAATGAAAGATTAAATATAGTCCACTAGGTGAGATCTCAGAAACAGTGGAAAGAATTGTAAGAGAATCTCATGTTTTTGTGGGGAAGTGGGGGGATAGTGCAGGTGCTGGATGTTAAACTGAACTCATGCATGTTAAGCACATGCCCTGTCACTGAGCTATATCCTCAGCCCCTCCTAAGTTTTGAAAGTTATTTTCATCAGAAATTTCATTTGCTAATTGTTTTTCCTTGATGCAATGATTAGGAGGTGTTAACTTATCTCTTTGCCCTATCTTTTAAAAGCAGAGTGTGTCCTTTATAAAAGTAGGAGTTACTCTTAGCTGTGACCACTTATTGGCCTTTTGGACTCATCTCATACCTATTTGCCAATTTCCTGCTTTCCATACCCCACTTTTACAAATTACTATTAGTTTTTTTTTTTTTTTTTCTTTCCTAGAAGGAAGTACAGATACTCCTCAAAGTCAAGGCTGGGGGTTTAGCTCAGTCAGTGGTAGAGCACTGGTCTAGCATGATTGAGACCTTCAGTTCCATCCTTAGCACCTGAAAAAATAAATAAATAAATATGTATTCAATACACCTAACCTACAGAACATCCTAGCTTAGCAACACAGTAAGCTACAGAGTATTGGTGGTTTTCCCTCCTGACCTCAGGGATTACTGGGAGTTGTGGCTCACAGCCACTATTCAGAATTACAAGAGAGGATCATACCATGTATTGTTAGCCTAAGGGGGAAAATCAAAATACTAAATTCAAAATATAGAACTGGGGATGTAACTCACTATAGAGAGCTTGCCTAGTGTGTTTGAGGCCACGTGTTCAATCCTCAGCACTGCAAATAAATAAAAGTATGATTTCTACTAAATGTTTATCATTTTTATCATTTTGCGCCATTGTAAAATTTTAAAAATCATAAATCAAACCATCAATAAGTCAGGGATTGTCTATGGATAGATCCAGAAACTAGACGTTTTTCTGAAGATGAAATTGAATTCTTTGATATGTTTGCTTCAAATTCTTAAACTCTATCACAAGTGAACATAACAAGGAGGCTTAGATGGATGAATCTACTTCTGTCTCTTGGTAAGGTCTTTATCTGAAAATCTCGAAGGTGTGGGCTGGGACAGAGCCTGAGAGGCTTACCAGAAATAGCAGTCTCAGTGGGCTGAGTGGTAAAGCTACTGACTAGTTAGTATGCTAAAGACCCTGGGTTCAATCCCCAGCATTAAAAAAAAAAAAAAGCAGAGTAGCAGTCTCTAAGGAAGGGCAGAGTTGCCTCTGATAAGCTCTGTCTTTATCATTCATGTATCCCTGCAGTTTGCTTATTCACAATTGCACCTACAGAAGTTTCCAAAGCTAAGAAAATGGAAGTGGAAAATTTGGAAAGTGCAGGAAATGACCATAGCTGCCTGCTGCCACCTAATTCCAGATCAGCACTACTCAATAGAGATGAGGACATGTTCTCTATCTGTGCAACCAGTACCATACCTGCTAGGCACATGTGACTATTGAGACCTTGAATGTGCCTAGTGTGAGCTGAAGGTATAGAAACCTCATATCTAGCGTGCAAGAAACCCTGGGGTGAATCCCCAAAATGAAAAAAAGGAGAGATGTACCTAGCATAACTAAGTAAATGAGTTTCAATTTTTACTTAGTTTTAATGAATTTAAACTAAAATAGTCATAAGTAACTAGTGGCTACTATTTTGGACAGTGCAGTTCTAGACTCTCAGGGGCTTTTCTATGTTATTAGACACCAAATCCAGATTTCTTGACTGGTTTACAATTGAAAACTTAACCTTAGTCAGTTCTTTAGTTATACTCAAAGTCAAGGAAAAAAGTAGTTAAGAAGTGAAAGGATAGGGATGAAAAAAATGTTATCATTATTAAGGTAGAAGGAAGACACATATATAATTCCAAACCAAGTAGCTAAAAAAGAAAAAATGTAATTGATCACCTGGACAGTTGGTATCTACAAAAAACTGGCAAACAATTTTGGTTAGTTTTCTTTTCTTTTTAATAAATGGAATGGAGTGAATTGGCAGATGAATTTGGTATTATGCAATACAGTGAAATATAAATGAAAAACAAACATCAGGCAGGCCTAAGTGATGTGGATCATATTAAATATTTACATGCTACACAACAGATCTTTTGTAAAAGGCAAGTTTATAAACCAGAAGCTTTAATAATAAAAGGGGGTGGGAATAGTCTTGTTTATGTAAGACCTGCCATTTGACACCTAGGCCAAAGGCAATCCAACTCAGCTGACAGCAGGCGACTTAAGTATACCAAAATAAAGTTATCCAGTCGTTTTTAAGTTTTGTACATATAACTGAATGAAAAAGATGAGAGGTACATATGCCAAAATATGTTGATAGTGGTTATTTCTGTGAAAGTTATCATCGTTATTATTTTCTTTATTCTTTTATGTTTTCTCTAGATTTCAGCATTAAACTGAAACATTTTTAAGAAGATTTTTAAATTTTTTTTAATATTTGTAAGTGGACAACATGCCATTACTGTATTTATTTATTTTTTTATATGGTGCTAAGGAGCGAACCCAGTGCCTCACACATGCTACGCAAGGACTCTACTACTGGGCTATAGCCCCAGCCCTATTTTATTTTTTTTTTAAAGGAGAAGCGCACAGGGAATAATATAGTAAACACTAATACTCAGACTGGAAAGTTGTTCATAATTTGTTATGTTTGCTTTGCATATTTCTTCTCCTCCTCCTTCTTCTTTTTTTTTTTAGAGAGAGTGAGAGAGGAGAGAGAGAGAGAGAGAGAGAGAGAGAGAGAATTTTTAATATTTATTTTTTAGTTCTCGGTGGACACAACATCTTTGTTGGTATGTGGTGCTGAGGATCGAACCCGGGCTGCACTCATGCCAGGCGAGCGTGCTACCGCTTGAGCCACATCCCCAGCCCCTCCTCCTTCTTTTTTAAGAAATAAAAGGTTGGAAGTATAGCTCGGTGGTAGAGCACTTGTCTAGCATATACGAGGTCCTAGGTTTGATTCCAAGCACTACAAAAACAAAAAAAAGCCACCAGCAGCACCAACATTCCCTGTGTATCCTTCCCAGTCTCCTGGCTCCTTTCTCCTCGTAAGTAACCATAATCATGAATTTAGTCTTTTCCCACCCATTTTAAGTACTTTTTTTATATATGCACATATTCATGAACCATATGTAAAACACATGTTTTAGTTTTAAAATTCACAATGAATCATATTGCATGTGATTTTACAAACTGCTCTTTTCTTTTAATTTTATGTTTCTGAGAAAAGTTGAAACAGATACACATATATGGTCCAGGATACACAAATAAGAAAAACAATTTCTAAAAAGTACTCTATCAAAAACCACCACCACAATAATAAAAGGAAACATTTTTACAGAACCCTATGGTGGGGCTAGGGATGTAGCTCAGCGGTAGAATATTTGCCAAAAATGCAGAAGGCCATGGGTTCACTCTCAAGCAGCAGCAGCAGCATCATCATCATCATCATCATCATCATCATCATCAAAAAAAATAATAACTTTATGTTATGTATTTTCATTTTAGATAAGAAAACTTTCAAGTTCAGGGCCTTGGCTGGGAACAGAGGTCTATACCTGTAGTCACTTGGAAACTGAGGCAAGAGCAGGAGGATCACTTGAGGACAGTTTGGGAAATAGAGCAAGACCCATTTCTCAAAAATAAAACAAAACAAAACAAAAAAACACCACCACCAAAACAAACAAACAAACAAACAAAAAACCAGCAGAGCATGGTATCGCCTACTGTAATCCTAAAGACTGCAGGAAGATCCCAAGTTTGAGGCCAGCCTGGGCAACTTTTTGATACTCTGTCTCAAAAATTGAAAGAGCTGGGGATGTGGCACTGATAGAGCATATCTAGATTCAATTCCCAGTACCATAAAAAATAAAAAAGGAGGGGGGCATTGAAGTAGCTCGCTGATAGAACATTTGCTTATCATGCATGGGGCCCTGGGTTCGGATCCCCAACACCACACACACACACACACACACACACACACACACACACAACAACAACAACAATAAAAACAAAGTTCAGGAACTTACTTTGTACTACCAAGTCAAAGGGTAGAATTGCTGGGTTGTATGGTACATTTATGTTTAACTTTTTAAGAAATTGCCAAATTGTTTTCCAAAGTGGCTGCCCCATTTTACATTCCTACTAGTAAAGAACGAGGGTGCAAGGTACTGCATATCTATTATTTTAAATTGGTATATGGTATGTGTGGTTGCATAGTTTTTGAAGTAAGAAAACTGTGACTGCAAGAGAGGTAAACTAACTCACAGCAAGTCATTCTCCATTGAGAAGACCCATTTTCAACTCTATCTGCTTCCAAATTCATCCTTTTTTTATTAAGGAATGATCCCTTTCTGGGTATTTCCTTAACAGGTATATTACGGTAGCTCAGCTGAGCCTGTGAATCCACACAAGAGAAAGGTGAATAATGATGCCCCAGGCCAGGGAAGAAGGATGGAATGACTAGTCTTTTTGTCACAAGGTCCAGGATACCAAGCCCTGGAAATCATTTACATGACTCATTTATTTCTTTAAGTTTAGACTAGACTTCCAGTCCAGACTAACTAGTGACACAACACATGAATAAGCAAGCCACTGTCAAAAAGGTTTTCACTACTGTGGATTTCGACACTCCTGTAATCTCTTAGCCATGGGGCTGGGAGAGATTTTTGACTTTCTTCTTGTCTCTGAATCAGCAAATAGTTACTGAAATGACATCTGCTAACAAGTCCAGGCAACAGCTGACTACATTGTTCCCATTGCATTCTTATGTATTGTTGGTCAAAACACCAACAGCAGAGTATATAGACTGATTATATAAATACACAGGAAATGCTTAGTCAAATTGAAAGGATGGAGCAAAAACCATTGCTTTCTATAATCTTTCTCTTCAGCAAGATTTTCTAAAAACTATATCTTTTCTTATTTGTGTCTTTCTACATGACTGCCTCCAGGGACATTATGTTAGGGTAAACAAGCATAGAGTTTGGCCATCTCGTTCCTTTATCCTTGACAGCAGGAGCCATGTCTTGTTCAGCTTAGTCTTCCCTGCAGTGCATGGCATGATGTCTTGTAACATCAGACCTTCTTCATGTCTCACCTGGACTGTGGCAATCAATCAGTCTCCCAACAGCCACTCTCCTATCCAGGCCATTTCTTACACTGCCTCTTGCATTATCTTTGTAATACACTTTTGTTTTTAATTCAAGGGAAAACAGAATTTTATTATTTAAGTAGATTTATGGTATTGCAATAGGTCCAGGTAGTTCCAAATGTGTTTCTGTATTTGATGTATTTGTTTATTTTTGCACGGCTAGAAATAAGACCCAGGGACTTGAGCATGAGAGACAAATCACACACACACACAAACATATCCCAAGCCTTGTCTATGTATTTTAAAGGTGCCTACTGAGCCCAGAATTGTGGTTCACACGTGTAATTCCAACGACTTAGGAGACTGAGGCAGGAGAATCAGAAGTTTGAGGACAGCTTCAACACCTTAGCTAGATCCTATCTCAAAATTTAAAAAAAGAAAGGAAAGAAAAAACGGTCTAGGGATGTAGCTCAGTGGTAAAGTGGCCTGGGGTTCAACTCCAGTAAATAAGTAAGTAAGGAAGTAAATAAATAAATAAATAAATTTAAAATTATATATAAATTTAAATTATAAATAAATAAATTTTAAAAACTGAAGATGCCTGCTGACTTATGGGATGAGCAAAATAAGTGATCATATTTCAATGTTGTCAATTGCTAGAGAATGAAATCCATATTTCTTTAGCAAATCATAAGAGACCATCTACAATCTGATTTGGCAATGTAATTTCTTACTATTCCTGTTTTCTCTATTTGAAAAGGCTATTTATTCACTCTCTATATTTTTTAGCATTTGCTCAGACTTGAACATAAAGCAATTGTTCAGTAATGCTGTTTTGACCTGTCAAGAGCTATATTAATTCTGTAAGTCTTCAAAGGAAGCTTCTACCAATTTCTATGTCTTTCTTCATAACACAAGAGGTATAAGAATTGGAAATAGGGGTTGAGGTTGTGGCTCAGTGGTAGAGCCCTCGCCTTGCATGTGTGAGGCACTGAATTAGATCCTCAGCACTACATAAAAATAAATAAAATAAAAGTATTGTATCCATCTACAACTAAAAAAATATTTAAAAAAAAGAATTGGAAATAATTACTGTATATTTTTACTTTTCTCCTTAGAGTGCAATCACTGATAACTGATTAGTTCAACCTATGTATTAAATTTTTTTGAAGGCCAAAACTTTTTTTCCCTCAACTGCTAGGCATGGAACCCAGGACCTAACATATACTAGACTAGTGCTCTACCACTGAGTTATACTCTGAGTCCTAATCTTCATTTTAAAATCATAGAAGAGTTCACCTTTAAAAGTAGTATAAATCATAAAGAAATAGCAAATAAAAAGAAAGATATATAAATAGCCAATTTCCCAATATTAGCTAATCTAATGAAATGTAATTTAAAAATTTTTAATGGTAATTTAAACCTGAACGGCTAGTTATTTTCTTAAGAAAACATGAAAATAAAGGAGGGAACTAGGAAGGTAACTCAATGGTGAACCAAATGCCCAGATTGCATGAGGAAAGTGTTATGGTTTTGACATATATCAAAACCTTCAAAGGTTCATGTGCTGGAGACTTGGTCCCCAGTGTAAAAGTACTGAGATCTTTAAAAGGTGAGGGCTAATGAGAGGTAATTAGGTCATTGGGGTGTGCTCTCAGAAGGGATTCATGCTTATCTCTGGGGAGTAGGTTAGATCTTGAGAGAATGGTTACTATGAGAGAGGATTGTTATAAAAAAAGGCCACACCTCTTCTTTGGTACCTTCTTCCCACTATGTAATGTAATCTGTCATATTATGAGGCAACATGAGTCCCTCACCAGATGTGACACCCAAGTTTAGACTTTTTAGCTTTTAAATGTGTGAGCCAAAATAAACATCTTTTCCTTATAAAATTTCAGTGTCAGGTGTTTTGTTATAGCAGTACAAAAGAGACAAAGAAAGTACAAATGAAAGATTTCCATTGGATATCATAGGTTATCTATAATTTACAAACTACAGGGAAGTAAACATTGAACAGTCCATCAGTGCTACTCTGGAAAATGGGTGAATTAAAATTACCAGGAGAATTACAAGATTTAGCCAATCTCATATTAGCTGACATATTTGCCAATTTTAATTATATATTAATAATTTTAAAGTCATGTTGTTCACTTCTGTTATTGAATGACCAGTCATATAAGCAAGTTCACAAAATTATAAGATGTTTGATTACATCTTATGGCCATTATTTAAAAACTAAACCATGAGCCAGGAGTGGTAATGCACATCTGTAATCCCAGTAACTCAAGAGGCTGAGATAGGAGGATTGCAAGTTAGAGGTCAGCCTGAGCAACTCATAAGCGAGAACTTGTCTCAAAATAAAAAAAAAAAAAAAATTAAAGAGGCTGGGGATGTAAAACACCCATGGATTCAATCCCTAGTACCATAAACAAACAAACAAACAAACTACTGTAAAAAAAAAAATCTAGAAAAAAATTGCAGCAAATTTGGCAGAGTCAATATATTGTTACATAAAAAGCTATTAAAATGAGATAAAGACACTGTCTTCAATAGTTTTGTTAGGCAAAAAGCATAAAAAGACAGAACACAAAAGAATATGATTAATAGGTAAATAGAAAAGTTTTTCAATTTCAAGTTCACCAGAAATAAAAATATCAGGTTTTTAAAAAATATTTTTAAAAAATATTTTGTCGATGGATCTTTATTTAATTTATTTTTTTTTACGCAGTGCTGAGAATCGAACCCAGTGTCTCACACATGCCAGACAAGTGTTTACTGCTGAGCCACAGACCCAACCCCAAAATGTCAGTTTTTGCTGAGCAAATTAACTAAAATTCAAGAAAATATTAGTAGTATCATGCATATCTTGTGAGTATGTGATAAAACAAGAAACTAATACATATCTAGTGGCCATATAGAAGTTGTATGCTCCTTCTGAAAGGCAGTGTGGCAAAATGTGCAAGGATCTTAAAAATGTTCATGCTCTTGGGTGATTTCACTTCTGGGATCTATACCTAGGGAATATCCTAAATGAGGAAAAAATAAATAGAATTTGCCAAAGGATATCTGTCAAAACTTTATTTGTAGTTGCACACCTCTTTAATATTGAGCAATGGAAGAACACAAGAGAAATTATAGTATATTTATTTAATGAAATATGAAATAACAAATATGACTTGATATAGACAACTCCTATGAACATAATATTGAGAAAAAATAAAAGAAAGTTGTAGAATATATACTGTGTGACACTAATTATATAAAGCTTATAGCATGCAAATATATTACATATTTCTTAAGGATACATATAAGCCAGGCATGGTGGTATACACCTGTAATCCCACCAACTGGGGAGGCTGAGACAGAAGGATTGCAAGTTTGAGGTCAGCCTAGGCAATTTAGTGAGAACCTGTCTCAAAATTCCAAAAATGGCTGGAGATATATCTCAGTAGAATAGAGTACCCTTGTGTTCAATCCCTAGTAACTCTGTCCCCATGGATACATATATACTTGATAAAAATAAAGAAATGCATGGGTTGGCTAATCATAAGTTTCAGAAAGTGGTTACATAACGTTAAAGAGGGAGAAAGCTGCAAATAAGGAGGATTCCAAAGAGGGTATGAATTACATTGGTAATGTTTTCTTTCTTCCCCCCGCCCCCCCCCCTTTTTTTTTTTTTTTTTTTTGGTTCTGGGGATTAAATCCAGGGCCTTGTGCATGCTAGGCACATGTTCTCACCCTGAGGTACATCTCCAGCTCCAGTGAATTTTAAATTCATTGGGGATGTTGGGCTGTTCTTTTGGTATGTTTTAAGTAATTTGTGACAACTTTAAAATATTATGTAGTAGAAATAACTTTGAATGTTTTCACCATAAAGAAATGATGAATGTTTGAGAAAGGCATTTCCTGATTTAAACATCACATAGTGAGCCAGGCATGGTGGTACATGCCTGTAATCTCAGCAACTCAAGAAACTGAGGCAGAAGAATCAAAAGTTTGAGGCTGACCTCAGCAACTTAGACTCTCTCAAAATAAAAAATAAAAGAGCTGGGATGTAGCTCAGCAGTAAAACCTCCCTCCTCCCTCCAGGGTTTAATCCTCAATACCAAACAATAATAACAACAACAAAACATGAAACAAAACATCACACAGTGTATACATGTATCAAAACATCACATGGTACCCTACAATTTTCATGTTTTTTTTTGGGGGGGGGCACTCAGGAGCACTCAACCACTGAGCCACATCCCCAGCCCTATTTTGAATTTTGTTTAGAGAAATGGTCTCACTGAGTTGCTTACTGCCCCACCATTGCTGAGGCTGGCTTTGAATTCATGATTCTCCTGCCTCAGTCTCCAGAGCCGCTGGGATTACAGGCATGTGCTACTGTGCCCAGTAATTTCCATGTTTTTATGTGTCAGTTAAGAGGCAAATTTAGGAGCCAGATGTGGTGGTGCACATCTATAATTCCAGAGACTTGGGAGGCTGAGACGGGAGGATGGCAAGTTTGAGGTCAGCCTCAGCAATTTAGCAAGGACCTAAGCAATTAGTGAGACCCTGTCTCAAAATAAAAATAAAAAGGACTGGTGATATAGCTCAATGGTAAAGGACCCCTGGGTTCAATTCCCAGTACCCAAACCCCCAAAACACAAAAACCAAATTTGGGACAGGGCATGCTGGTGCATGCCTGTAATCACAGCCAAGCATGAGGCTGTGACAGGATGATCTCAAATATGAGGACAGCCTGGACAAATATTAAGACTCTGCTCAAAAGAAAAAAAGGGCTTGGGATGTAGCTCAGTGGTAGAACTCTTAACATGTATGAGGCCCTGGGTTCAAACCCCGGCACTGAAAAACTCAAGTTATAAAAAATTATGTAACTATCATGGGGCTATAGCTCAGCTGGTAGAGGGTTTACCTTGCTTGCACAGGTCCTGGGTTCAATCCCCAGCACCACACATACAAGAAAAAGTAGTATTACTATTGTTACTTATTAATATAGTATATATTATATAATTATATTACATATTATGTAAGTTTTTATAGCTGGAACAATGGGAAAAATGAATTGATCATCTTATTTTCCTTTTAAAAAATAAATATTTTTTTCAGGCCAGGTACAGGGTCATACCTGTAATTCCAGATATTCTGGAGGCTGAGACAAGAGAATCACAAGTTCAAGGCTAACCTGGACAGGTTAGTGAGATACTGTCCCCAAATAAATTTTTTTAAAAAGTTGCATGTGCAAGGCCCTAGTTTCAATCCCCAGTATCACAACCTAAAAATAAAATTAAAACAAATAAAATGAAAAGGGCTGGGACAAAGCTCAGTGGGAGAGCATTTGCCTAGACCCTGGGTTCAATCCCCAGTACTGGAAATGTTTTTCCATGAGAAAGGCACTCCACATTCCTTGGCTTGCTCTTTGCTGGTCACAGAAACCCCTTAATAATCCAGCTCCAACCCAGCTTTCTATGGTATCTCCCACTAATCCTCCATAAAAGCATGGAATTTCTGCTATATTCTGCTGTCCTATCTTCCTACCTGTGTTGACATCATTTTCTTCTCCCTTACTGATAAAACCCTCATCCTTTTCTATCTGCCTTTCTAAAATAATTTATCTTTCAAGATATAACTAAAATACTCTATGGGTTGATCATATCCAGTGTTAATATAATGAATGAGTACCTCAATTTGACTGAATGGTGTGGAAATGAAGTAGAATAGAAACAGCTTGTGCTCAAGATAGGAGAGGGGCTGGAGTTTCCACTCAGTGGTAGAGCATGTTCCTAGTATGTTTGAGAACCTAGGGTCCTGAGGCCCAGAGGTGGGGAATGAAGAAGCCAGTGGTAACAATGGCAATGATAACTACTAACATTTATTATATGCTTACTATATGCTAAGCTCTGTGTTACCTTTTTTTTTTTCTTGTATTGAGAATTGAACTCAGAGGCATTCTACCACAAGCTATATCTCCAATCCTCTTTATTTTGAGACAGATAAGATAACTTATCTTGCTAACTTGCTGAGGCTGGCTTCAAACTTGTCATCTTCCTGCCTCAGCCTCTGAAGTCTCTGGGGTTAAAGGCTGCTGCCATCCTGCGAACCCCATTTCCATTCCTTGTAACTTATTCTCATGGCTGTCTTTTCCACTCAGATCTCAGAGGGGAGGCTGCATGTTTTATTGTGGCTGTAGGGGAGAAAACTGATATAATTCTTTATTTTCTTTACCATTTGAAATTCTGGATAACTCTAGAAAAAAACGGAGAGGATGATTTAATAGGATTTGATAAACAGTTAATTGTGGAGTTTAACAGAGTAAAAAATTGAAATTTTGATCACAAAGTTGTTGTTTGTACCAAGGAACCTATATAATCATAAGAAATGGAAATTATTGGTTTACGTATTTGTGTTAGCCTTCAGATATTGACAAAACTTCCAGATAGGTATTGATAATCTTGGGTAAATCAATCACAACGAGCAGATGAGAAGAAAATAAGATGAATGCGTAAGGAAGAGATGATGTTGTCCCTATTGGAGTGATACAATATATTATTTTACTTTTCTTTTTCTTCATGGTGCTGGGTTTGAACACAGGACCTTGTACATGTGAGGTAAGTGCTCTACCACTGAGTTATACCCCCAGCAGTTTTACCTACTCCTAAAATAGTTAATAACAAGGCTTTATATGCCTGAGAATAAAAAGACAGTATTTCACAGTATTGAAGACAAGGCAACAATGACTAACAGTAATGACCAACTGGGGATTAAAATGGAGCAAACTATCTTATATGCATTTATGAATATGTTAAACTGAACCCCACTGTTTTTTTTATTGATTTTATTATTTTTTAAAAATACACAACAGTGGCCCCACTGTTATGTACAACTGTAATGCACTAATATAAAATATGACCAAGAGCATAATCAATTTCTATTTATGTCTGTACGTGGGGAAAAGACAGCATTTTATTAAACTCCTATAAAATCAAATCTAGAGAATTCAGAGAACGTCCTTGATGTATGACATCTGCAAAAATCCAATTCAGGCCTTTAACTAGTGGTAAGTGGTATAACTTTCCATCCCATGAATATATTCCATGTTTGTTTATTCCAAGTTGGCAAAAGTCAATGCTGGTAATTGCTTACTGTCCTGTCTTTACCAGACATTAGGGTGTGTTGATGAATACAGTAGTAGAATATTCTTAATGGGTGAAATTTTCTGAACCCTGCTCACATTCTTTACGTGTATGATATATTTTTGCTACCTCTCAAAGCGTGATCCATGGACTAGCAGAAACAACATTGCTTGGAATTTATTTAAAATGCAGAATTCAGAATTCTACATCCCACCCCCAGAACTTCTGAATCATAATCTGCATTTTAAACAGAATCCCCAGATGATCCTATTTGAATAAAAATTTGGGAAGTACTGCTGTAGCCAATTAAGAAATCTGTGAAGTCAACATAGAAGTCCCTTGGTTTTCAGCAACTATAAGGCAAACAATTTTTAGTTATTATGGGTCTTGAACTCCTTGAGGAATGTGCTAGAGACTATAAAATCTCTCCTTAGAATAAATACACATATGAATTCAAACACAGTATTCAGAGGGATTCATAGATTTAAGATTAAACCTAGGAGCTTATTTTGTTCCCTAACTTGGAGGAATGCTTTTAAACAAATTGCTTATGAAAGGACTAAGTGATTGGGTCATGAGCACAACATGAATTGTCCAGATGTTTACATATGTGTATGTCTCTTTCTGAGAAGGAAAGTTTTATTTTTTAAAATAAAGCTAAAATTATTTTCTCTATAAATCTGGTCAACAGCAATGATTGCACTTTAGGTAATAGTGATTAATGTTTCTTTCTGGTGAGGAAATTTAAATAATTAAACTTAAATTACATTTGGTCTTGATGGCAATGAAAAGCTGTTGGATGCTACATTGGAATATTAAGATTTGAGAACAAAGTATCTTACTTAGTTCTCAAGCTCTTAGGGTTATTGTAATGTGATAAGGAAAGGTGGTTAATATTTACATTCCATGACCATGAGAGTAGAGTAAGTAAATTTTAAAAATGTTGTTAAGGAGGGAAGGTCTTAACTTAAATTTAAATCTATGCAAGGTCTGTTTCTTGTTATGTTGCTGAGAAGAAGTGAAAGCTTGAGCAACTTAACACAAAAAATATCAAGTCAGGCATTAAAATACAAATAATTTTTACACCCTCATTTCTTCCTATCTCCTACTCTTCTCCCTCCCTCCCTCTCTCTCTTTCCTCCTTCTTTTTTCTTTGTCTTTTTTTGTGGTTCTAGGGATCAAATGCAGGCCTTCTATGCATGATAGGCAAATCCTCTACCACTGGTCTACACACCCAGCTCTGTCTTCTACTTTTAATCATTAGAGAAATGTTCTCTTTACTAGCAGAGAAGGATTATTTCTCTAACCAGTGGTACTTTGTCTTTAAAATTATGCATCCCTAGCCCTCATAACAATATCACTGCCTTTTTAGTCTTCTCATAGGCTTTATAGCCATATGTGATGGAAAAATCCATCCAAATTTTTTCATCTGATTTGCATCAGCAATATCTATTTCTAAGGATTATTCATGGATTACCCATAAATATTCAGAGCCATGTTCCCATGGATCTTAATCTTTGCTATATTTGGCTTAGAGTTTCATTTTCTAAAAAATTTTCCATTTCTTTTCTCCACATTCAGCATACAATTCACCCTAGTTTAACATTTGGTCAGCCACTATATTTGTAATCTCACTTGGCTCAAATGGGGCTATACATAGGAAAGGCGAGGCAAGTTGTAGAGCATTATACAAAAAACAGGAGAGTTACTCAAAACAGAAATACCTTGCCGTGCATTGGGTTTTAAAACTTAAAATTTAAGTAAACCAAAAAAAGATGTTTGTATGCTTAGTTGGTGACAATTCTTAGAAAGTGTTTTCTTCAACGTTCTCTGGCAGTCATCTTTTTGAAAAATAGTCATTCATATCTTTTTAGCTTACTCATAAGTCTTTTGTTGTTGTTGTTCTTGTTTTACCCAGTACTACCTTTCTGCTCTTATTTGTAAGGATAACAAGTAAACTACTGGCTCAAAATCAACAGTTGTGGGGTCGGTGCTAGTTCCTGTAATCTCAACGCCTTGGGAAGCTGAGGCAGAAGGATCACAAGATTGAAGCTACCTTAGCAACAGTAAGGCACTTAGCAACTCAGTGAGACCTGTCTCTAAATAAAATACAAAATAGGGCTGGGGATGTGGCTCAGTGGTCCAGTGCCCCTGAGTTCAATCCCTGGTACCAAAAAAAAAAAAAAAAAAAATCAGCAATTGTCTTATTCCATCCTTCCCTATTGTTCCCTTCTGTCATTTCCCCCATCATTGTTCCCTAGAACTGAATCTGAATCATAAAAAAAAGGGCAAAGTAGGCAAAAGTTCAGGTTTTTTTTTTTTTAAACAGTCTGTATTTAACAGCTCTTGGCTAGAAAGTACTTGGCTAGAACATGACCTGCTCCAGTAAACAACCAGAAATCCAGTTATTCTTTACCCTAAAGCAAAAGCATAAGGATGGGCCCCTGGTTGCTACATAGGAACTGTTTGGGGACCAACCAGTGTGATCAGAGGAAAGAGAAGCACAGATTGTTTAGCTGTGTTTTCAGCTGTCAGTGAGGGCTGCAAAGAGGACATAGGTAACCTTGGCAAGTGAACAGACCACAGACAAAATGGTGAAGCAGGTTGAGCATGACTGGAGCAGAGATGTCAACCCTCTAGAAGTCACTCTTCATAACTGAATCATCTCACATATCTTATTTCTTAAAGCACCAAAGTGCATAGTAGACTCGCTATAAACATATTATTCTATGGCATGTCCTATGTTTTTTGTTACTGTTTAGGGAAAACTATTAATTTATATTTAATTATTCTGTGTCTGGTCAACAGTCAAACCTACCTCCCCACCCTATATTGGGTATTGAACTCAGAGCCCAGCGTTCAAAATCTTATACACTCAGCTGTACCAACACGTCTTTGGATTCCTGCATATGATGATGCTTATTTTCTCTTTTCTAATAATTATCTCATTTTTGTTTTATATTTTATTGCATTGGTTTGAACTTCCAGGGCAGTGTTAAGTAATTGCAATAAATATGGCATATTTTTGCCTCCCCCCATGCTAGGAATTGAACCTAGGCCTTGCACATGAACTATCCCATTGTATCCTTCTAAAAGGAATGCTTAAGTTAATTTTCCTGGGTAAAATATTATAGTGGATTTGACCATATTCCCCCCAAAAGATGTTTTCAGGTTCTAACTCCATTCTTCACTTGGGAATGTGGCTTTTTTGGGGGAATAGGGTCCTTTAAGATGCAATTAAATTCAGAAGAGACTTTAAATCCAAGGGTGGTTGTCCTTGTGAGGAGAGGGTATTTGGAGACACACAGGTAGGGAGGAGAGCCATGTGAAGACAGAGGCAGAAATTGGAGTGATGAAGTGACAAGCCAAGGAATGCCAAAGAATGCTGGCAGCCTTAGAAGTTAGGAAAAGGGAAGAAGGATTTTTCCCCAGAGTCTTCGGAAGGAATTCAGCTTGTCAATACATTGATTTGACATCTAGATTCCAGACCTCTGAGAAACAAATGTCTGTTATTTCAAGTCTTCTAGTTTATGGTAATCTGTTCCTAGGAGATTAGTATAGATATAGATACTAGTGTGTTTTTGTTATTATTTATTTTTTAGTTGTAGTTGGACATAATATATTTTATTTTATGTGATGCTGAGGATCGAACCCCGGGCCTCGCATGTGCTAGGTGAGCACTATACTGCCAAGACACAGACCCCTCACTCCCAATACTGTTGTGTTTTAAAATAGGTATTTAGCTGGGCATGGTGGTCTATGCCTGTAATCCCAGTGGCTTGAGGCTGAGGCAGGAGTGTCACAGGGGTTTACTTGATGCTTTGACTATATCCCTTGTGGCTTTGAAACTTATATCTTTTTTTTTCTTTTTCCCAATCTTCTTTTCCCTAAACTTCTCCCTGATCTTCTTTTCCCTAACATCCTTCCTGATCTTCCTCCCTAATCTCATTTTTTCTGAATCACCTCTAAAAGCCCCCTGTTCCTACAGATAGGCAGATCACAGCCTTTGGGACAGGAGTCCCCTGTGTTTCTCCTTTGCTAGCAAAGCAATAAACCTTCTTTTTCCTTTTTCTCAATACCTTGTCTTCCTTATTGAATTGACCTCAAGGATAAGGACCAAGCTTTTGGTTGTAGGAGGATCATGAGTTCAAAGCCTGCCTCAGCAAAAGCAAGGTGCTTAGCAACTCAGTAAGACCCTGTCTCCAAATAAAATACAAAATAAGGGTTGGGATGTGCCTCAGTGGTCGAGTGCCCCTGAGTTCAAACCCTGGTAAGTCCTTTCCCCTCTCCCAAAATAGGTATCTAAGCAACCCCTATGGGTATCCTCTCGCCTCTGAAGTAGTTCTGGTTCTATTTTTCACACTTGAATAAATCCTACTCCTTTCATTCTTTTTTTTTTAAGTTGTAGATGGACACAATACCTTTACTTTATAATTCATTTTTTATGTGGTGCTGAGGATGGAACCCAGTGGCTCACATGTGCTAGGCAAGGGCTCCACCACTGAGCTACAACCCCAGCCCTACTCTTTTCATTCTTAAAAATTAAATTAAATTAAAATTAAAATAAATATTTAATAAAAACACTTTCACTTCTCTTTGATGTAGCTCAATAGTAGAGCACAACTGAGTTCCATCCCTAGAACTACGAAAAAGCAAAAATAAAATAAAAGTTAAAAAGAAAATAAAAATTAATAAGAAAGATTACTTTTTAAAAAAATTTTTAGATGTTGGTGGACCTTTATTTTATCCATTTATTTATATCCACTGCTGAGAATCGAATCCAGTGCCTCACACAGGCTAGGCAAGTGCTCTACCACTGAGCCATAACCCCAGCCCCAAGCAATGAATATTTTTTAACCAAAGACTTTTTATAATTTAGTGAATTATATTCAAGTGTATGTACATCATTTTTTTAATTAAAAAAAAATTTGGGGGGCTGGGGATGTGGCTCAAGCGGTAGCGCGCTCGCCTGGCATGCGTGCGGCCCGGGTTCGATCCTCAGCACCACGTACCAACAAAGATGTTGTGTCCGCCGAGAACTAGAAAATAAATATTAAAAATTCTCTCTCTCTCTCTCCTCTCTCCTCTCTCACTCTCTCTTTTAAAAAAAAAATGTTGCAGGGCTGGGGATGTGGCTCAAGAGGTAGCATGCTTGCCTGGCATGCGTGCGGCCTGGGTTCGATCCTCAGCACCACATATAAAGATGTTGTGTCTGCTGAAAACTAAAAAATAAATATTAAAATTCTCTCTCTTTAAAAAAAAATTTTTTTGCAGAGGCTGGGGTTGTGGCTTGGTGGTAGAGCACTTGCCTAGCATGTGTGAAGCACAGGGTTTGATTCTCAGCACCACATAAATAAACAAATAAAAAGATTTTTTTTTTTTAAATTAAGGTATTGTATCCATCTACAAATAAAAATATTTAAAAAAATTTTTTTTGTAGTTGTAGATGGACAGCGTGTCTTTATTTGCTTATTTTTTGTATGTGATGTTGAGGATCAAACCAAGTGCCTCATGTGTGCTAGGCAAGTGCTTTGCCATTGAGCCACATCCCAGCCCCCATTTTTTTTATATGTACATAGATTATTTTACATAAATTCATAAATGTGATAATATTATATATCTGGATTTTATGTTTTCCATATTGCAGTCTTTTTTTCTTCTCTTCCTTTTTTTTTTTTTTAAACTTGGTTCTCCTAGTCCTCTGCCTATCTGCCTATATCACTCTAACCCACATACCTTGGTAACTGTACAATATTTTTTTCTTCAAGCTCAACCATATGTACAATATATAGGTTATATATATATATTTACAAATATTCAGATATTTGAATATATATATTTACAAATATTCAAATATTTGAAAATATATAAATATACACATCTATATATATATATATATATAGTCATCCCCCCTTATCTATATGCTCTAAGATGTTCCAAATGCATATCTGGAATCATATATGTGTGTGTATATAGTGTGTGTGTGTGTATCATGTTTTTTTTTCCTATACATACATAACATCCCATGTAAAGTTTAATTTACAAATGGGTAGTAAGGGATTAGCAATAATAAAATGGAACAATTATAACAATATACTGTAAATAAAAGTTATATGAATATGACTGCTCTGTCTCTCAAAATACTACCTTAGTTGTCAGATCAACTTTGGGGGGAATTGAAATGATTGTATTCAACTAAACTTGATTTTATCCAGTGCTGCAGTCTGGCTGGGCATAAATCACGAGCCACTCAAGCAGGAACAAACTTTATTTCTGAACTCCACCAGCATACTCCACACACGCTCCCCGGGAACTCTCTGGAATCACGCGGCTCTCCAGGAACCAGCAACTGGAAATATCCCTCCTCGGGAACTTTCCCAACCAATGGGAACTCTCCAGGAATCCCCGAGAGAGCTCAAGCGGAACTCAACGGGAACTCACTGTTGTCACCTCTCAACCACTCCATTTTGGCAGAAATGCCATGCGTCATTCTGACTGGGCTATGGCTCTCAGCAATCCAGTAATGGCCCAAAAGCACAATAATAGTGATTCTGATTATTTGAATATGCTTTAAACTGCTTTCTTTAAGTGAAAAGGTGAAAATTCTTAAGTTGTTAAGGAAAGAATTTAATAGATGTTGCTAAGATCTACAGCAAACAAATCTGTCAAACTGAAGAAAGAAGAAGAAATTCATGCTAGTTTTGCTGTCCAGTTGATTACAGTTATTGAAACTGTGGAAAATGAAACTATGAATAAAGGGAAAGTACCACGCAGGTTTTTCTCATTGCTTTACAAGAATTAAACATCTCATTGATTCTTGGCCTTTTGGCTAAGATCAAATGTAGAAATAAAATGAAATATTACACCTGAGATGGTCAGTTTTATGTGTTGATTTGCTTGTTCCAACAATTACTAATCTAAGTGTTGCTGGTTAGGTATTTTTGTATTGATTAAAGTCCATAATCAATTGACTTTAAGGAAAGAAGATTATCCTAGATGATCTGAGGGGGCCTCATTCAGTCATTTGAAAGGCCTTCACATGGAATGGGAGTGTAGCCCAGTGGTGGAGAGCTTGCCCAGCATGCACAGGGCCCTGGGTTCTATTCCTAGCCACTAAACAGAGAGAAAAAAGAAAAGAAAGAGGGCTGGGGTTGTGGGTCAGTGGTAGAGTGTATGCCTAGCACGTGTGAAGCCCTGGGTTCAATCCTCAGCACCACATAAAAATAAAATAAAGATTAAAGAAAGAAAGAAATATGCCTTAGGAACATGACTGAGCCTTCTAGGAAGAAGAAATTCCAGCTGATTCATCTGTGCAGAGTGCCTGCTGCCTGCCTGACTGCCCAGCCTACAGATCTCAGATTTGCCTAGAATTTCCCTACAATCCTGTAAGCTAACTTCCTGTAATAAATTCCTACTAGTTCTGCTTTTCTATTTGAGCCCTGACTGATACGGTATGCTTTTTTTTACTTTGCCTTTTTTATTCATCAGTATTTCTCAGAAATTACTCCAAGTCCACTGATAAAGCTCTAGTTCATTATCTTTCACTACTACATACTATTTTATGTCATAATATACCATTATTATTTGACTATTTCCAATTTCTTTTTATTATGAAGAATGCTGCATCAAACGCCTTGTATTGGTGATTTTCTTTCTTCCAGATAGAATCTCAGAATGGGGACTGCTGAGTTAAAGCATCGTATAAATATAGAAGCAGAAGGAAAGCTTCTCCTACCTCCTCTGAACATTTTCTGGGATAAACAAAAAAATGGACAGATAAATAAAGAAAAAAATATGCACAATTATTAATGTGCTTAGGGAACAATCATAGGACTGTTGTTACCTAATAATCCAGTGGGGGTCCAGATGCTTATATACTGTTTTTCACAGAGGAAGGTAGGAAGGTGACCATTTTGAGGAGCAGTGAATTATTTCAGGTGAATGAGGGGACTCAATGATTAGACAATAGTAAATTATTTTCTTTGGGAATTTAATGGGTCCAGGAGATGGCCAATATCTTGTGACAAAATCTGTCAAGTATGATTACATTCTTTAATCTCCCTCCTTAAAGATAAGAGTTTGGTTAATAAATACTTAAGGAGGGACCAAAGGTACTTTTGTCTTATTCTTCAGAAGGTCTGTCTGGTCTTTAAACAGATAAATAAATGTCAGAATAAAGCCTCTTTCAGCAACTGCTGTTCTTCAAGTGCTTATAATTTAAACAATCAAGCCAGGTGGCACATGTCTATAATACTAGTAACTCTGGAGTCTGAAACAGGAAGATTGCAAATTTGAAGCCAGCCTCAGCAATTTAGTGAAAACGTCAGCAACTCAGTAAGACCCTATCTCAAAAAATAAAAATGACTGGGGATATAGCTCTAGAGGTAAAGTACCCCTGAGTTCAATTCCCAGTACCAAAAATAAATAAAATAATTGACACACTAGACAGTCATATTTTGGGAAGTTCATTTGTTGAACTTCATCATAGATATAATCTGCAATATCTAAATACCTATAAATGTATTTAATTTTAATTGATATTATGACCTTGCATCCCAAGTCATACTGGAACAAGTCATACTGCCACCAATATTATATGCAAGTACTCTAAAAAAAGATGCTATTGCTTTTTAAAAGTTTTTTCTCTCTGAAGAATATGAGTGATATCTAATAATTAATTTTCACGATACCTTAAGTTTTAGCTCCCCGCCACACTACTTGGAATTGAACCAACACTTTAATTTTCATTTTGAGACATGGTCTTGTTAAGTTGTCCAGGCTGGCCTTGAACTTAAGATCCTTCTGCTTCAGCTTCCTGAGTTGCTGGGATTACAAACCTGAGCCACCAAGCCTGGCTTGAGCATCTCTAAATATGATTTTGGGCATTTGGATTCATCTGTTACTGAAGTTTGCTCTCTACCCCTTTTTCTTTTTGAGATGCTAGAGATCAAACCCTCGAAAGTGCTTTACCACTGGGTCATATTCCTAGCCCTCCTTCTCCCTGAAATTTTAATTCTCTTTGTTTATTTTACCATTGGGTTGTTTTGCCTCTTCCTTTTTTTTTTTTTTTTTCAGTACAAGGATTGACTCATGGTAGAAAACGCTCTACCACTGAGCTCCATTCCCTAAACTATTTGGTCTTGAACCTGTGATCCTCTTGCCTCAGCCTCCAAAATACCTGGAATTGCAGGTATGCACCACCATACCCACAGCCCCCTCTTATAAAATTTTAAGAAATTACTGAGTTGCTCTCCTTATATCAAAGAAGACATTTGGCATTTATTTTTAAGGGGTTGGCTAGCTTCACTTAGCATAATCTGCTCACAACTAATAATAAAAAAAAAAAGAAAGAAATTACTGAGACTGTGGATGTAGCTCCATTGTTAAAGCATGTACTTAGAATGTGCAAGGCCCTGGGTTCAAACACTGTCACCACAAAAACATAGACAAAAGAAATAGAATGGCTCTTTGTTCTCTGTATGGCAAAAAAATTCACTTATTGTTTATTGAAATTGTTTATGAGATATATTGCCAAAATGTTTATTTACAGCTAATTAAAATATGCCTATTGTCTCCATTGTAGCTTTAAAATTTTTTTAACCTTTTACATTATAACTCCTTGGTTTCAAATTTTGGCGAAAAAAGTCTTTGTTGTCTGTGAAAAGATAGCACATCCTATATTGTTTTGTAGAATTTTTACTATTTTGTTGTTATATTTAAGTCTTTAATTTAGTCTTTTTGTTCATATGTCTGTAAACATATAAAGAAATTGTACTACTTACTCTCTCTAGGACCATGCAAATTAGCAGTAGGGTAATAGCATCCATCACTTGCTACTAACATTCAAATAGAATGTTTTTAAAACTTGGTATTAAGGTTTGCTATGATAGCATTCTAGACCCAATTTCCATTATCTGATGAAACTTTTCCTTATTAAAAATTTTTGGTATTTTGTAAAATTAAGTTGCTGCTTAAGGTTTCTCCTACTGCTATAATGAATTATCTGATGTGCTATAAAATATGAATTCCTGATGAAGCTTTTTCATAAGATTCTAAGAATATGAATTCACTGGTTTCTAATGTGGCATGACTTCTGTTTGAGAGTTATTCCATGTCGACTGTAATAGTCCCCCCCCCCCCCCCCCCCCCCCCCGTTAGGATCAGTGCTCACAAGTAGAGCATTATGTAAAAATTGAGGGAAGACTTTATCGCACATCTTACATTGTATATGGCCTGTGTGTCAGTGAGCTTTTTGTCATGGAGACAAAATACCTATGAAAATCAACTTTAAAGAATTGTATACAGATTGCAGTCTGTATACGGGGTAAAAATGGGAGTTCCCACTTGAATCAAAGTGTGAAATATGATATGTCAAGAACTTTGTAATGTTTTGAACAACCAACAATAAAAAAAAACATGAAAAAAAATTAAAATGACAAAAAAAGAATTGTAATGCATTCCCGCTGTCATTTATTTTTAAAAAATCAATTAAAAAAAAAAGAAAAAAAAGAGTAGAGAGAGCAGACGTCCTTAAAAAAAAAAAGGAAAGAAAGAAAATCAACTTTGAGGAGAGAAGATGTATTTTGATGCATGGATTTAGAGGTTTCAGTCTATGGCCAGTTGGCTCCATTGTTTCTAGGCCTTTGGTGACACAGTAACATCATAGAGGAAGGGAATGATAAAGCAAAGTTGCTTGTCTCATGGTGTCTGAGAAGCAAGAAAAGAGAGGAAGGGACCTGGGGCAAGATATAGTCCTCCAAAGCATGTTCCAAAGGATCTATTCCCTTCAACTAGATCCCACCCCTAATAGTTTCTACCACCTCTTAAAAGTCCATTCAGCTATGGCTCTATCCATGGACTAATCCACTGACGAGATTAGAGCTTTCATGATCCAATTACTCCCCCAAAGCCCCACTTCTGAACACTGCTGCATTAGGAACCAAGTTTTCATCCCAGGAGCCTTTGGGGGACATTCCAGATCTACACTACAACCACCTGTATGGGTTCTCACATGAACAATAAGCAATGTGATTGGAAAGACATCCTTTTCCAACATTCAGGGGTCTCTCTACCGGAGGAATATTATAATATTTAGTGAGGTACAGCTTCTGCATGAAGATTGTGGCACATTCATTGTCTTTATAGGGTATCCCTCAAATATGAATTTTTTCATACCCAGTAAAATTTGATTTACCACTGAGTGCTTTCTCGCCTTTTTTACATGTGTAGTACAGTTTATTGCCAGTATAAATTCTCTGTTCCTAATGAGGCCTGGATTCTTTCTAAAAGCTTTCTCATGTTACTGTATCCAAACAATTTCTACTTTGTATGGATTATCTGATGAATAACGAAATTTTCTTCTGACTGAAGATTTCCCACATTCATTACATTCATAGTGTTTCTTTACAGTGTGAACATTCGGATCAGGTGTTGTTTCAAGCTAAAGTCACTTCTACACTGATACTTTCCTATGTGCATTTTCTCATGTTCTGTGAGATTTGATGTGCTACAGAGGGCTTTCCCACTTTTCTTACATGCATAGGGGTTTTTCCCAGCATGTCCTTGGTGTCTAACGAGGCTTGACATTTTACTAGAAGCTTTCCCATTTTCATAAGGCTTGTTCCTAGAATGTTGAGTGTGAAGTTTTCAATTATAGCTGAAGGCTTTTCGACATTCATCACTTATACAAAGCTTCTTAAATGTAAAACAAGAGATGGGACTAGGCATGGTGGCACATGCTTGTAATCCCAGTGGCTCAGAAGGCTGAGGCAGGAGGATCACAGGTTTGAAGCCAGCCTCAACAAACTTAGTGAGGCTGTAAGCAACCTAGTGAGACCCTGCCTCAAAAATATAAATTTTAAAAGGACTGTCCATATGGCTTAGTAGCTAAGTTGCCCTTGGTTCAATCTCTGGTATAAATTAAAAAAAAAAAAAAAAAAAAAGAGGGATAGGATTCAAGAGAACATTTGTGGCTTTTCTTTTAAAAAAATATTTATTTTTTTAGTTGTAATTGGACACAATACCTTATTCCATTCATTTATTTTTATGTGGTGCTGGGGATCAAACCCAGGGCCCTGTACATGCTAGGCGAGCGCTCTACCACTGAGCCACAGATCCCAGCCCCAACATTTGTGGCTTTTCTTCTTCTTCTTTTTTTTTTTTTCCTTTTCTTTTGGCACTGGGGCTTGAACTCAGGTCCTTAAGCATGCAAGATACATGCTCTACCACTAAGCTCCACCCCTAGCCTTAAGAGAACATTTGTGGGGATGGGGATGGAGCTCAGTGATAGAACATTTGCCTAGCATGCCAGAGGCCCTAGGTTCAGTCTCAGCACCACAAGAAAGGTGGGGGTGGATATCATTTGGGGGAAGAGGAAAATTCTTGACTACATTGGGCATATGCATATTATTTCTCTCCAATATGCATTTGCTCAATATCTATGAAGTATTGCTTCAGGCTAAAGGTTTGTCTATATTCATTACATTCTTTTTTTTTTTTTTGAATGCTGAAGATTTTATTTTGACTGGATGCTTTCCAACATTTCTTAAATGCTATGGTTTGTCTTTTGTACCGTTCTCAGGTGCCTATTAACTTAATTCTGGGAAAAGACTCCTCAAAATGATTGCCCATAAAGAAAACTACTACAAATAGGATGAACATAGCTCTGAGGATACATTGAGGGAAAATAACAAACTTGGTTTCTCCTATTATATTTCCACACGACAATTAATACAGAAGACTTCTCTGACCGAAGATATGGGAGTCCCCTCTCCCTACATCAAGAAAGGAATCAACTTTACAGCACTAGACTCCAGCTGGGTATCCTCTTATCCAATTCAGTTGTGAAGCAGTCTACCTGGAAAGTGTCAGATTCGACAGATTGAGGGCTCAGTCTCCAAGACTGTCCCCCACTTTAGATGCCAACTCTAAATCCCAGGTTCTTCTCACAACACCCTCCTTTGGTTCCATTAATCTGCTAGAGCAGGTCACAGAATTCAGGGAAACGTTTAATGTTTAAAGTTTTTTATAAAGATATTATAAAGGATATTGATAAACACTGGATGAAGAGATGCATAGGGCAAGTTATGAGAAAGGGATACAAAACATCTGTTTTAGTCAGTTTTGAATCACTGTGACCAATACACCTGACAAAAACAACTTAGAGAAGGACAATATGATTTTGGCTCACTGTTTCAGAGGTTCAGTCCATGGGTGGTCAACTTCATGGCTTGGTCCCAGATGAGGCAAGAATATTATGGTGGAGAAGGAAACTTCTCAGTTAATGACAGCCTGGAAGCAGTGTGAGCTCAGCTTGCCAGGAACAAAATATAAACACCAAAGGCACACACCCACTGACTTATTTCCTCTAACCACACCCGACTTTAGTTACCACCCAGTTAATCTATTCAAGGGGATTAATCCTCAGATTAGGATACAGCTCTCATAATCTAATCATTTCACTTCCCAGCATTCTTGGATTGTCTTACATATCAGTTTTGGGAGGACAACTCATATCTAAACCATAATAGCATCCATGCCCTCTCTGAGTATACCACTCTCCAGGAACTCCCACATGCTCAGCTAACCTGAATTCTCCAAACCCCGTCCTTTTGGGTTTTTATGAAAATCACATTACATATGCATGTTTGATTAAATCCTTAGCCATTGGTGATCAACCTAACCTTTGGGGGTAGTGGGGCTAGAAGTCCTAACCCTCTAATCTAGCCTTGGCTGCCATCCTGAAGCTACCTAGTGGCTTCCAACTCCCAGGAAACTTATTAGCATACATAGGAACAGCTTCCTTCATTTCAAAATCTAAATTAAGGTCCAAATCTTTCATATTAAATCACCTCCAAGCTGAGCATGGTGGCCCATTTCTATAATCCCAGCTACTTGGGAAGTTGAGAAAGAGGATTTCAAGTTTGAGATCAGTCTGAGAAACTTAGCAAGATTCTGTATCAAAATTTTTAAAAGGGGGTGACGGTGCTGGAGATATGGTTTGGGGTTCAATGCCCAGTAACAGACACACACACACACACACACACACACACACACACACACAAAAAGGGGGGGTAGGGATGATGTAGATCAATGGTAAAGCATTTGCCCAGCATGTACCAGGCTCTGGGGTCAATCCCCAGCACTGCAAAAAATCCCCCAAACAAAAAGAACAATATGATCATAATCAACAACAACAAAAATGAATAAATATATAAAGAGCTGTTGTGCTGAGCATGGTGGCACATGCCTGTAATCCTTGTAATCTCACCAAAAAAGGGCTGGGATGTAGCTCACTGACAAAGTGCCCCTGGGTTCAATCCCCAGTACAAATAGAAACAAACATACATTGTTGATGGCTCAAAATCCCAGCTGTTTACATTCAGATAATTGCTTTCTCCTCCCCACCTGCAGTCTTGTACCACATAGTTTTATTCCCTTTATAATATCGGATTAGTTTTCTATGACTGTCATTAACAAGTACAATAGATTGGGTGGCTTAAAACAACAGAAAGATATTCTTTCTCAGTTCTAGAAGTTAGATGTCCAAAATCCAAGTTGTGGGCAGGCCTCGTTCCCTTTCCCTTTCCTTCCTCCTTGAGTTGGCTGTTGCTGGGCTTTCGGCATAAATTTTGAATTCTCAGTTACATTCATGGTCACCCATACCTACATCTCTTTGGCCTCTTTTACCCATTTAAAAAAAAAATTGGGGGGCTGGAGATGTGGCTCAAGCGGTAGCGCGCTGGCCTGGCATGCGTGCGGCCCGGGTTTGATCCTCAGCACCACATACCAACAAAGATGTTGTGTCCACCGAAAAAACTAATAAATAAATAAAATTATCTCTCTCTCTCTCTTTAAAAAAAAAAAAAAATCTTTTTTGGCGGTGCTGGGTATTGAACCCAGGGCCTTGTGCCTGAGAGGCATGCATTCTACCAACTAAGCTGTATCTTCAGCCCCTCTTTTACTTTTGAATCTTTTTATCCTAAATTTGAAGCTCTGAACAATGCTGGTTGGGACACAAACTCCTTGGTTCTTTCTCTGCAGCCCACCAGGTTGCCACAAAAGTTGTTTACTGCTGTCATTGCCTGACCTCACCACGCAGGCCTGTAACCAGATGATTGGCATTTTTTGTTCCTTTGTTTTGTGGGACTGGGGATTTAATCCAGGGTATTGTGCATGCCAAGCAGGCACTCTATCGCTAAATCACATCCCCAGCTTTTTAAATTTTTTAAAATTTCAAGATAGGTTCTCACTAAGTTGTCCAGGCTGGCCTCAAACTGCCATTATGCCCCACTTGCTTTTTTCTTTTTTTATAGTATCTTGTTTTATTTCGAACTTACAGAAAAGTTGTAAAAACAATACAAGAATTTTCATATTTTGCTAGGTATAGTTCAGTGGTAGTGTGTGCAAGGCCATGGGTTCAATCTCTATCTCATGCCTACCCAGAAAAGAAATCCCATATGCATGATTTTTCATTCTCACTCTCTGCATATAAATGTATGTATTTTCTCTTTTCTGAATTGAGTATAAGTGATTCAAGATATATTTCCTAAAAGGAAGGATACTTTTTTTATGTATCCACAATGGTCAAATCAGAAAATTATCATTCATATGGGATTATTGTCTAATATATAGATCTTACTTCCATGTACAATGCTGTTCTAAGTTGTACCAATTGTCCCACTAACATCGCTCATAAATTTATTTTTTAAAAAATGTGTTTCCCAGGTTCTGTGTTCAAGCCTGTAATTCCAGCGATTTGAGAGGCTGGGGCAGGAGGATCACAAGTTCCAAGCTATCCTCAGCAATTTAGTGAGGCCCTAAGCAGCTCAGCAAGACCTTGTCTCAAAAATAAAACAATAAATAAATAAAAAGGGCTGGAGAATGTAGCTCAGTTATTGAGCACCTCTGGATTCAATCCCTAATACCAAACAAAAACAAAACAAATAAACAAACTCAGTCCCCCCCCCCCCCCCAGGTCTGATCTAATCAGGGCATGCATTTACTCAATACTTTTTAGGCTCCTTTAGTCTGCAACAGTTTTTTGGGCTTTGTTTGTGTTTCATAATTTTTTTTTTTGTTACTTTTTTTCACATCAGATGTGCCCACATCATAGCAAGTCTTGTGGGAGGCACATTTCACGGGACATTAAAACTCAATCATCACTGAGTGTGATGTTGCACACCTGTAGTTCCAGTTACTGGGGAGGCTGAGGCAGTGAGTATACCAAGCTGTGAGAATATTAGTTTTGATCAACAGGCTAAGATAATTATCTGCAGACTTTTCCTCTGTGAGGTTATTGCTTTTCTCTTTGTAATTAATAAGTATCTCTGTGGGGCTGCTGGGGTTGTAGATGAGTGGTCAAGTGCTTGCCTAGGCTATAAATTCTAAACTTAGCACCGTGTGTGTGGGGGGGTTCTTTCTGGGGAATTTTTTTTGGGGGTACTGGAGGTTGAACCCAGGGGAGCTTTCCCACTGAGCCATACCCCGCCCCCTTTATGAGACAAGTGCTTACTAAATTGCTAAGGGTCTCTGAGATGCTGAAGCTGGCCTTGAACTTCTTATCCTCCTGCCTCCACCTCCCCAGTCACAGGGATTATGTGCACCATGCTTGGCTGTTTTGGGGAGATATTTTGAGAACATATTGATATTGAAATTCACCAGTTATATTTAGTATCCATGAATAATTCTTGCTTGAAAAAATTTAATAATGATATGGTTGCTGTCATATGATTTTTTTTTCTCCAGCATTCCTTTTGGTTTTCTCTGTAATGATGAGTTTTTTTTTCTTCCCCAATAACTTTGGTGCTTTTTGTTTGTTTTCTTTTGTTATGTTGCCAAGGCTGGCCTCCAACTGCTGCCCAAGTGATCCTCCTGCCTCTGACTCCCAAATCTCAAGCAGCTGGGACTACCTGCATATACCACCAGGCCTGGTTCTGTTCAGCTTTTGATGGCTATCCTCCTGTCACTTATCTCTAAAATTCAGCAGCTCCAAAGAACTTAGTTAGTCCTAGAACTCTTGTCTTTTCTATATATATTATCTTTCTCTTTTTTTCAGTATTGGGGATTGTTTTCAGCCAGATTTTTTGTTGCTGTGGCCAAAAAGACCTGAGAAGAACAATTAAAAGAGGAAAATATTATTTTGGGGCTCACAGTTTCAGAGGTCTTAGTCAAAAGGCTGGCCCCATTCCTTGGGGCTGGAGATGAGATAGAACATCATAGGGAAGAGTGTGGTGGAAGAAGTGGCTTAGGACATAGCACCAAGAATCTGAGAAAGAGAGAACAAGGACAAAATATAAACCCCAAAGGCACACAATTAGAAACCCACCTCCTCCAGCCACACCCTACTTGCCTGTCAGAGGATTAATGTACTGATTAGGTAAAACCTTTCATAATCCAATCATTTCATCTTTAAACTTTTTTTGCATTGTCTCACACATGAGCTTTTGGGGGACACCTAATATCCAAACCATAACAGTGATAGAACCCAGGACTTCACACACGCCAGGCAAGTACTCTACCACTGAGTTACATCCCCCGCCATTATTTTATTTTATGTTATTTTATTTGACAGAGTTTGGCTAGATTGCCCAAACTGGCCTTGAACTTGAAATCCTCCAAGGTAGCTAGATTTATAGTCATGTCAGGCTTCTGTTTCTTCTCTAATCATCATTAGATGGCTGCAACTAATTAGACCTCAGCTAATATGTATTTGGGCAATGCTCCAACTCTGAACTACATCCCAGCTCTAAGTCTATGTAGCTAAATAAAGCTTAAATTTGGTGATTTCAAAATTTTATTTCCAGCCCCTATTTCCTTCCTTGAAACCCAGCTGCCCTTATAGTGTGTCTTTTTGGATTTCTGAAAAAAAATCTTTCTTTCTCTCTCTTTCTTTCCCCTCCTTCCCTCCCTCCCTCCCTTTCTTTCTCCTCTATGTCTCCCCATTCACAATACAGACCAGGCACAGGGCTTGAGCTGAGGTGTACAATTGGCATACTCTCATCTTTCTATATAGTTAGTATAAGAACATAGCCTTAGGTAAGTATTAGGAGGCCCCAAAAGATACTTCAAACTTAATATGACTACTTACAATTATCTAACCATATTTCTCCCATTCTTTCTAGTCTCAGTTAAGATACCAGCATTTACTTGGTCAAGTCTCAATTTTTTTTGGTAGGGGGAGTACCAGGCATTGAACTCAGGGGCACTCAACCATTGAGCCACATCCCCAACCCTATTTTGTATTTTATTTAGAGACAGGGTCTCACTGAGTTGCTTAACACCTCACCATTGCTGAGGCTGACTTTGAATTCATGATTCTCCTATATCAGCTTCCCTAGCTGCTGGGATTGTAGGTGTGTGCCACCACGAGGGGCTCAAGTCTCAATTTTTTAAGTAATTTTTGATCATTCTCTTGTCATTATCAGCAAACATCCCATATCTTATCCATTTGCAAGTTCTCTGGTTTCATCTCCAAAATATATCTGTGCTTACACATGTCCCCTCATTCATGCTCCTGTTTTGGTTAAGATCACCATCATTTTCTACTTAGAGCACACTGAAATATATATTCCTTGCCTCTAGTAACTTGCACCCTCCACCAACAAAATAAGCACCAGAGTGGCTAGAGTTATCTTAGAAAAAAAATTGTTTCATTCCTTTGCTTAAAATGAACTTAAAACAACTCCAATACCACAAAGTCTTATATGATCTGTCCCCTGGTTTCCCAAGTTGTCTTGTATCACTATGCCCTTTGTCCTGTGTTCAGCAACTCTGGTCCTTTCATTTTCTTTTTCTTCTTCTTCTCCTTCTCCTTCTTCTTCAAGTGTATCAGAGTGAAAGTACCATAAAGGCACAAATTTTTGTATTTTTTTCCTTTGGTCTGTTAATTGATGAATCCTAAAGAACCTAATATATGCCTGGCATACAGTAAGCACCCAATTAATACTTTTCAATGGAAAATAGAATGAATTTGTGCACACCACACTACTTTGAAAAAAAAAGTCTCATGGCTTTTCCATTTGCTGTTCTCTCAGACTGGAATGTTCTCCAAGATCTTAGCATGACTGGCTACCCCCCCCCCACCCCCCAATCATTTAACTCTCAGCCCACGTTAGTATCTTTTAGAAAGGAGTTGTCTGACCCCCTGTTTGAATTGTCAGCATTCCCACCTTTTTGTATTTCTTGCTTTATTTTCTTCCCAGCATTTATAATCACCTGGAATAATGATAATTATTATGTGTATTATAACACATTATATCAATTATAATAGAGAAATTATTATTATGTTTATTATGATATATTATTATTATTAGGTACTAGGAATGTAACCCGGGGCACTTTTGCACTGAATTACATCCATAGTCATTTTTATTTTTATTTTGAGACAGGGTCTTGCTAAGTTGCTTAGGGCCAGTTGATGAAGCTGGCTTTGAATTTATAACCCACCTGCCTCAGCCTCCTGAGTTGATGGGATTACAGTGTGCTACTGTGTCTGGCTATCACCTAAAATTATTTATGAATTTTCTTAGGTGGCTCCCCTGGGACTGGAAACTCCATGAGAGCAGGGAGTTATTTTGTTGTTGTTGTTGTTCCCTCTTCTATCCTCATTGTGTAGAACAGTGACTGGTACACAGTACATATATGATAAATATTTTCTGTACACCACAATAAATGGCTTATACTTTGTAAAATTTTTTTGTACCTTTATTTTATTTATTTGTTTTTATGTGGTGCTGAGGATTGAACCCAGCGCCTCTCATGAGCCACAACCCCAGCCCTATACTGTGCAAATTTTAAGAAACTATTTTAAAGCCACATAAAAAGCAGATTCCTAAGATTCATTTCAGACAATCTTTAATAAAAACAAGCTGTGGGATGTTGTCTACTTGTAATATTTGTGTACTTCTAAGTTTTAGAACATTTCTTTAAGTTCGTGAGGATAACTGGGACACTCTGGTTCAAACAGGCCCACATCTCATGATGAATGTTCTTTTGGTTTCTTGTGTCATTTCTGGTTAGCAGACCTCAGAGACTTCCAATTCTAATGAATCTCAAAAGGAATTCTCCTCAGAGGCCAAGGGTTATAAGGCGTGGGAGCTTTTGTCCAACCTTTGGCATAATATGTCACTCACAACACTAAAAAGAGATCATTTTAACGACTCTCTTAGCCAATATATTCATTCTTAAGGCAAATGACTTCCATGTCCACATACTCAGTAAAGAGTGAATAATGAATATATTATTCACTTCTCACCAAAAATGTTAAAGTTTACCTCATCAAATCCCTTTATATATTTTTATTTTTTTTATTTTTTTTAAAGATAGAGTGAGAGAGGGGAGAGAGAGAGAGAGAGAGAGAGAGAGAGAGAGAGAGAGAGAGAGAATTTTTTTTTTATTTTTTTTATTTTTTAATATTTATTTTTTAGTTCTCGGCGGACACAACATCTTTGTTGGTATGTGGTGCTGAGGATCGAACCCAGGCCGCACGCATGCCAGGCGAGCGCGCTACCGCTTGAGCCACATCCCCAGCCCGAGAGAGAATTTTTTTAATATTTATTTTTTAGTTATCGGCGGACACACAACATCTTTCTTTGTATGTGGTGCTGAGGATCGAACCTGGGCCGCACGCATGCCAGGCGAGCGCGCTACCGCTTGAGCCACATCCCCAGCCCCCTTTATATATTTTTTCAATTAAATTCAGCAAGGTTTATTACTCTTAACCTTTATTTATTTATTTTTTGGTACTAAGGATTGAACCTAGGGGCACTTAACAACTGAGCCACACCCCCAGCCCTTTTTATTTTTATTTTAAATTTATTTATTCTAATTTGTTATACATGATGGCAGAATGCATTATTTATTTTTATTTTTGAGACAGGGCCTCGCTAAGTTGCTTAAGGCCTCACTAAATTGCTGAGACTGGCCTTGGATTTATGATTCTCCTGCCTCAGTCTCCTGGGATCACAGCCTGCCTCACTGTGCCCAGCTGTTTTTGAATTTTTAAAAACAGAACACTCTCCTCTTCTTTCCACTATTTTCAATTATTTAAACAAATCAGTAAAGAGAATTCAAATGAATTTTAGTTTTTCCCCCTTGTAGATATTTTCTGTTCTCAAGTGTCCACTCCCCCCCATTTTTTCCTTTTTTTTTTTTTTGTTAGATAATAGTTTAGCCAGTTTGTAGGTTTTATCATCAGCATTCTGTTTAAGCTCTGGGCAGTGTACTAAGGAAAGCACTTTACTCAGTATTTTAAAGAGAGATCTCATTTAATCTTCAAAACGTGGATGAGAAAACTATTCCCTGAAAGTACAAAGGTCCAAGGTCTTTGAAATCTAGTTGCCTTCCCTATTGCCAGCGGGTAGTTAGAATTGAGGTTTGTATTCCAAAGCCTGAGCTCCTATCTACTTTGTTGCCCTTTGAGAAGGCAACTTTAAGAGAGGATAAGATGTGGAAGTCTGAGGTTAAGAAATGAATGGCTTAAATCACTTGTTTAACCAGAGTTAACTAATGCTTCTCAGTGTTTATGGAACTCAATTTAATTTTCAGAATGGTAAAGGGGAGAGGAGAGATGCAGTGTAGACGTTTTCTGGTTTGACAGGGACTGAGCGCAGATAGGTGCCCAAGGACTGAAAGGTGGATGGGCTGCGCCTGGGTCAGCGGGGCGCACACTGAAAGACTTAAGACGGAGGCGTGTCCTGGGCGCGCTGAGCCTGGAAGCGTTGTGGTAGTGTTTGGTTTTCGCCCGCGCTAGGCTGGCAGGCCCCTTGGGATGAAAACTCCTGGTGGGGCGGGAAGGCCCCAGCTGACGCCTGTCCCGCCACAGCCCTGGTGTGCTCCCCAGAACTCTTGAGCCTCTCAGGCGTGCGGGAATATGGGCTGGGAATCCCCGCGCACAGTCAGTCCTCTTATTGTGGACACACCGCTGGATATTTTCTTCCACGGTTTCCAGGCCCCAGAGGGGGCTTGACCCTGAATGCAAAGAGTCGAGCTTTCTGATTGGCTTAGAGTACAAACGCAGGCGAGCGCCGCCTGAGACCCGCTCTTCGATTGGATTTTACGTGAACAGTAGAGCACGAAATAAAGAGGCCTTCAGTCATTGGGCCATTGTGTGAATCTCCTTTTGGCTTCTGTGCCGACTGAATAAGCGTCTCAGGATCTTCGTCATGACTCTTAAATCTGGGCCTGTCAGTTCGCCCCAGCGTTTCTCGTCTCTAGGCACGGCATGGAGTTTACAGAGTGTAACCAATCATATAACGTCGAGATCAGGTTGCCAGGCAGATTATGCTAATAAGGCCCCGCCTTTTATGCTGCTCCCACTCTGCGGCGGGAAGAACCACCTGGAGGTGGCGGGGGGGTTTGATTTCCATCATCCCTAGGGAGAGAGGATCGGGGACCCGCTGATCTTCCAGCTCCCCTCATCCAACGTCGTGTAAGTACCTAAAGGAGTAAGGGAACTGGATAAGCCAGGGTCCAGAGTACCCCATAGTCTGGGAGGGTGTTTCGTCTTTGCTTAGTCCCACCCAAAATGGCGCCCAGCTCTTTCCGCGTCTCAGAGCCCGGCCGGGGCCAACCGACCGCGGACCCGGGTGTGGGGGGGGAATTGATGGTGGTGGGGGGGAGAAATCCCGGCGGCACCGCCCGATGGTACAGTCCAGCCGGGGCTGGGACAAGGCACCTCTCTCGGGGTGGGGGGTCAAACCATCTACACCTTCTAAGGGGAAAAGGGCAAAACCTCCTCCGGGAGGCCCTCCTGGCGCTGCATTCAGCGATGGCTTCAGCGCCTCCTCGCCCCTTCCTTCCCCGCGCTCAGTCTCCCCCCTGCGACCCCCGAGTGGCTAGCACGCTCTGCCGGCCGCGCGCACCTCTCCTCCCCTGCCCGCGTTGGTTGGGCCGGGACGGCGGTTGGGCTGCCTGCGCGTTCCGGCAGCGGCGGTTGTGCGGGCGCGCGGGGTGCGGCGGCCTGTCTCCGGCGGCCAGTCTCCATCGGCTGGGCTCCCATGGCCGTCGCGGGGGGTGGTGGCGCGATCTGGGCTTCGGGGCTGGCTGGCGGGCCCGCGGCGGGCGGGCAGCGGGCGTGCACGGCCGAGGTCTGTAGGATGGGGCCCCAGCTTTGTTTGGCGAGGCCGAGCCGCCCACCTGCCATGGATAGCTGGTCCTCCAACCTTTATTTCCAGTTGGCGTGGCCTGGACTAGGGAAGCCGCTTTCAGTTGTTTGGGACGGCCCTGTGGGACTGTCCTGTGAAAGCCGGGTTCGGGTGGGTAGGTCGGAGGCCAAGGTCGTGCTCCCGGCCTTGCTCCTGACAGCCTGCGCCCACGGAGCAGTGCCAAGGCCGGCGAGGCCCGTCGGTGTTCGGGAGCGGGTTGACAGTCCAGCAGACTGTCAGCTTTTATTAAGTAAAGACTTAAGTGTGTAGCCAGGTATTAGGTTTTAAATGAAATGGAATAGTCACCGTCTGCCCTCCAGGCACATGAAGGCGGTTTTGGGTTTTGCTTTGTTCTTTTGGTTTTGCTACTTAGAATAGTTAGATTTTAACCCATTTTTCAATCAATATTTGTGTACACTTAGAGGAAGAGGAGGGGTGGCTTTGTGCTGTCATCTAGGATTAAACATCACTCAACCGAGTCCCGTGTCCTGATTCGTCTCGTTCACCTGTTCCAAGTTTTGACTGCTAATCATCCCTAGGTTCTTTTTTTTTTTTTTTTTTTTAACTCAGCAGTACTTACCTTCATTAAAACATCACTCCTGTTTTGTGGCTTCTTTTTCTGACCTGTATCCCTCTTTGATGTAATAACTCCACGGCTGTAAGCTTCTTGAAGGCAGGAGGATATACAGTGTTACACTGTATTCTTTGGAATTAACCATTCCACCGCCAGTATCACAGTAGCTTTTACATTGGACATGTTTATTTGTTGCTCTAGAATGAAGAAAACAAGATTAAAAAGAAAATTAGTATTGTTTGGGGGGCAAAGCAAAGTGTTTATATAGTCTGGTGTATTAATCAAGTTAACTTTTGATGTGTTTACTTTTCCCAAATAATTGTGAAATCAACGTAAAATGAACCATTTTAAAGTGAATAATCCAGTGGCATTTAGTAGAAGGTTTACATTTTGTACTTTGGAGACATTTTTTTCCTGCCAGCAGGGGTGGTGGTGGTGCTTGCCTGTAATCCCAGTGACTAGGGACACTGAGGGCGGAGGATCCCAAATTCAAGGCCAGCCTCTGCAATTTCTTGAGCCACTGTCTCAGATCTGTAGGGCTAGGGGTGTGATTCAGAGAACCCCTCCTGTTTTCTGTACTCCAGAGCTGGGGGGTGGGGGGGGTGGGGCAAAACCCGGCTTGTGAATCCTCTGATTCTGTAAGCACTCAGTTTTAGCTATGTATTTATTTTGCAAGGGTGCTGAATTGTTCTGTTCTTCCAAAAAAGCCATTTTCTCTAATGTTTTACAGCTTTACTACATAATGTGTGCATTCTATGTTGTAAATCTAAATGTAGGTGAGGATGTATAATGTATAAGGCAAGGTCCTTGGATGCTTTTAGAAATTATGGTATGTCAATCCAATGTAATCCCAAATTGGTTGGCATTGCTTCAGCTTCCACTTGCTTGTTTTTCTTCTAACAATAATACATCCATGGTAGAAAACATAGAAAATATAGAAAGACCATTAAAAACCCTAAATTATAATTAGAGATAATCCTGATATTTTAAAGTGTTTTTAATCTTTGTGTTTGTGCATAAAATATTTGCACAAATGTAGCATTTAAGTGTAGTATCTATTTTGTTTTAATAGGTTCCTAAAGATTTCACTGATGATTTGCCACTTTTTTAGTAGTTTATCCCATTATTTGAAAAGGGGGCATCATGAAGTTCTTTGCATTAAAAGAATATTTTATTTGGAACCAGGGCACTGCACCACTGAGCCACATCTCCAGCCCTTTTTAAAAATTTTTACTTTGAGACAGGGTTTCACTAAGTTGCTTAGGACTTTGCTAAATTACTGAGGCTGGCTTTGAACTTGCAATCCTCCTGCCTCAGACTCCTGACCTGCTGCGAGAATAATATTTTAATACATTTTACCTTTTAAAAGCTTCACCTAATTGATAGTGATAGGTTTTTGGATAACAAGCAGAATTAATCAGAGCTGAAACTACTGAGCTGTAATTTTAGTTTCTTCAATAAATTTACATATTAAGCACTGGTAAATAGAAGGTATCTAGATAATTTAAACTTGGTAAAAATGATTTGGGAAAAACAAATATTAACTCTCCTTGTCGTTTTAGACAGAGTTTGTTTTAAACTAGAAAGCTGATGCACTTTGACCTATTGCCACTAAAATACACAGTCTTCTCTCAACCCCACCTGGAAGAGTATAAACACACCCAGTTCAGCAATTTATTTTTCACAAGCAGAAGTTATTGTTTAAATTTGTCCTGGAGCTGGGCATGAGCCCCACCTGTAATCCCAGCAATTTGGGAGGCTGAAGTAGGAGGATTACAAATTTGAGGCCAGCCTCAGCAACTTAATGAGACCCTGTCTCAAAAAAAGGGCTGAGGATGGAGCTCAGTGGTAAATTGCCACTGGGGTATGGCATGTACTATTCCCCCCTAAAAAATAAGACAATTTGTTGTAGGTACTTTAATAAATTAATGAAGAGAATTTGGCTAGTGAGTTAGAAAAAAATCGGGGGACTAGGGTATAGCTCAGTGGTAGAGTGTGTACTTAGCATATGGGAGGCCCTGAGTTCAGCCCTCAGTATCAGTACTACCACCTCCATTATCACCACCGTCACCACCACCAGCAACAACAAAAAAACACAAAAAAAGGGAGGACATTTTCCACAATGGTCCTGCCCTGATTCTGGAATTTGGAAAGGAACAGAGGGTTAGTGGAGAGCTCTTCATTATTTTGGTCCATACTGAAAATGCTTTCCTTTTCCCTATCTGGCATTAAGCTATTTAATTCCATAATATTAGAACTAAGTACCCCTGGTTTTTGCCCACTTTTACAGTCTGACTCTGATGTTACAATTCACAGTCTGTTACTTGCTGTGATCTTTAGAAGAGCTATCCCTTAGATCTGTCGTGTCCAGTACTGTAGGCACTAGACTACCTGTGGCTCTTAAACATTTGAATGTGGCTAATGTTGTATGTGTGAAATATATAACAACAGATTTTTAGATTTAGTATGAAAAAATATACCTCAGTATCTAAAATATTGATTACATGGTGAAAAGCTAATATATTGGTTTGATTTAGATAAAATATATTATTACAATTAATTTCACCTATTTCTATTCCCCCCCACCCCCCAGCACTGGGGATTGAACCCATGGTTGCTCTACCACTGTGCTACATCCCCAGCCCTCTTCAATTTTTGAGACAGGGTCTCACGGAGTTGCTAAGGCTGGTTTCAATCTTGTGATCCTCCTGCATCAGCCTCTTGAGTCCCTGGGATTATAGGTGTGCACCACCACACCTGGCAGAAGTGAATTCATTAAGACATTAGAAATGGTTTCAGATGTCTTTTTCTTCTGAAAAAAATTTTTTTTAAAATGACTTACAAAGGATAGAATTTTATTTAACTAATTGTTCCTGAGGCTGGAAGTGTAAGAGCGTGGTGCTGGCTCCTGGTGAGGGCCTTCTTGCTATATCCCAACATGGGAGAGGGTATCACATGGCAAGACCAAAAATTCTTTTAAAAAGCAAATCCTACCATTCCTTGAAGATTTTGAAGGCAGTTTGTTAGGGGTTATTTTCAGTGTTGCAACAACCATGATTATAGGCACTCGTAATATAATGTTCTTCTGGTAGGGGAATAGCTATAAGCTATAATTCCTTTGACTAACTATTGCTTTGTGTTTGACTAATTTTTGAAGTATCCTTTCCAAGGCACCTGTTTGTTTATATTTAGTTCTTAACATGTGACATTGATAGAAATGTTCAATTTTACAAATGAGAAAAAGATGACAGAAGTTTAGTGAATTAGACAAGAGTGGGGAGATAGCCAATAGGAACAAAGGGCTGGGTTCTCAGTCTCAAGCAATGGTACATGTATTAATGAGGTTTCAATCTCTTTGTCTTTATTTGTTCATCTCTTCCTTTATTCCATTGAAGTTGATGAGTTCAAAATTACTCTGTATTATTTATTTATTTATACAGTGATGGGACTAAATTCAAGGCCTGGACAAACCAGCCAAGCACTTGACCACTGGACTGTTACCCCCACACCTGTCCCTGGATTTTGAAAACAGATTTTTTTTTTTTTGTACTGGGGATTGAACCCAAGGCTTAGAGCACACTATGCAAGCTCTATATCACTGAGTTACATCCTTAGCCATCCAGTCTCTGGATTTTAAATAGTTCATCATTTGATAAATGTAAGAACTTACAAAGAGTAATGTTTAAGACACTTGTTTATGTGACATGCAGGTTATCTCAAGTATTTTAAACCTGCTGAAGTGAGATATAACTACGATATAACTATATTATATAATTGTATTTATAGTTTAAGAATTAACATGAAATTATGTAGCAGCCATTGCTTTTTTTTTTTTTTTTTTGTACCAGGGACTGAACTCAGGGGTACTTGACCACTGAGCTACATCCCCAGCCCTATTTTGTTTTTTATTTAGGGACAGAGTCTCACTGAGTTGCTTAGCGCCTTGCAGTTGCTGAGGCTGGCTTTGAACTCGTGATTCTTCTGTCTCAGCCTCCTAAACTGCTGGGATTACAGGCATGTGCCACCATACCTGGCAGCAGCCATTATATTTTGATGAATTTTGTTTCATTTAAAAATTTTAAGGAATTTTACATTCATATTTATATATATTCATCCTGTGTACTCTGTATGTGTTGGTTAGCTTTCTAAATACCCAAGATAATCAGCTTGTAAAGAGAAAAGGTTTATTTGGCTCAGTTTTGCAGATTTCCAATCCATGTTTAATTGACCCCATTGCTTTTGATCCTGTAATAAGGCAGCAAAATCATGGCAGGAGCATGTTAGAGGGGCAAAATTGCTCTCCTCATAGCTGGGAAGTAAAAAGATGAAGAGACTAGGGTCCCACAGTCCCCCCCCTTGAGGACATGCTCCTAGTTACCTGGAGACCTCACCACCTTTTAAAATTTCTACTACCTCCTAATAGTACCAAGCTGGGGATCAGGCCTTTACTACATGGACTTTTGGGAGACACCCAAACCATGCCACTTGGTAATTCCACCCCCCCCCAATTATATCTTTTCATATATCATTTAAAAAATAATACTTTTGTTCAGATCCATGACTGAGTGGCTGGCTTTCTTTCTTTCTCTCCCTTTTTTTCTTTCAAACCAAGGGGTGCACTACCATACCCCCAGCCCATATTATTTTTTGCTTTGATACAGGATCTTGTCTTCAAACTCACCATCCTCCTGCCTCATTTCCCAAGTCATTGGGATTACAGGTGTGTGCTTCCACACTGGGCTCAAGTCAGCGGTTTTTAACTGTTATAAATCTCATATATATGTGTGTACATATATGTAAATATTTGTTTATATTTACATATATGTAAATATAAATATATATGTATGTATTTGTGATGCTGAGAATTGAATTCACATTTCTAATAAATATATGAAAAGATTTTCCATTTTAATAGTAGCAAAGGAAATGCAAATTACACCCACAATGTAAATGCCTTAACACTGTACACCTAAGTTAAGGTAGGCAATACCAAATCCTGAGGATGTTGAGCAGTATAGACCCTCATACATGGTTAGAAAGAGTATAAATTAGTGTAACTACTTTGAAAGACAATTCAGCATTATCAAGAAAATAAAAAGCCTGCTGTAAACCTAACATATCCATTATTAGAGAAATATATGCTCTTGAGAACCAGAAAAAAAATACTTGGAGTAATTTATTTTTATGATCTGAATTGATTCAATTAATATTTGAGGGTTTCTATGATCTGTACACATAGCAGTGGATAAATGCTATTTATATTCTCCTCCTCTACTGAATATTGTTTTTTACTGCTGAATATTTTCACAAAATATTCCATTCAGTGTGTTCTTCCGTTTTCCTAAGACAATGCTGTACATAGAACAGGCATTTGATAAATACTGTGTTTTTAAAAAGTATTATTCAATTTTTTACAATGGGAACCTTTCACTATAGGTTTATAATTTTGCCCAGCTCCTGGGCTGTTGAGCAATTTGCTCAATTAAATCTGCTTGTGTGGGTTTAGTAAATTACAACCTCCTCTAGTTTCCTTGAGATGAAGTCTAGCCTCCTGATTACATCATCTAGTGGGAGACAGGAGACAGTAGCGATTCCATTTCCTCTTGGGGTTCTTGGCAGCTTTGCCTAGGGTGAAAGCTGTTTCTGGGGAAAGGAAAAGAGGTCCAAACTCTGTAGTAATAAATATCTTGGGTTAGATCCCACTTAGTGCTACGACCATGGTCAAGTAACCATTCTTGGTTGTGGTGAGAATTGTTTTGAAAGCTAATATTTAAAGGACATCTCACAGTGCCTGTACCTTATAGGTGCTCAGTAAATGGCATCAGCTGTAATTGTTACTATTCACTAGTTGTTTAACTTAAGTAGCTGCCTTTCTACAGTGTACATTTTGAATCAAATGGCCTATGATTATGCTGATTTTTTTTTTGTAGTTGTAGATGGACAGCATACCTCTGTTTTACTTATTCACTTTTATGTGGTGCTGAGGATGGAACCCAGTTACTCACATGTGCAAGGCAAGTGATCTGCTACTGAGCTACAGCCCCAGCCCAATTATGCTGATTTTTTTTTTTAAAAGAGCTACATTTGTTAAGAGATTACAATTTTGTAATTTCATTTAACTCCTTCAATGAATTTGCAAAGGAATCTAGCATGTCCTACATTATACCTGAATGAAATGATCTAGTTATGTATTTGCAAAGAATACTTACTGCTGAGTGCTCTAAACCTGAAAGCTTCTATTTTGACTCTCAATGTAGGAAAAAAATGCTAATTACCATAGTTTGAAAAGTCTATCAATTTGAATTCGAAATATATTTTCTGGTGAAATATATTGGGTGAGAGCGAACCCATGCTTATAGTCAAGAGATGTTTATTCCCAAGTCAATTGTTTAATAATGGAAATAAAAAAAGACTTTCAAAATAGTCAACATCTTTACCCATCATGGAAATGCAAAATAAAACTACATTGAGTTTTTCACCTTGTCCCAATCAGAATGGCTTCTTTTTTAGAATATACTATTTTGATACCAAAAAAACAAGCTGGGAAAAAGCCACTGAGCTACATCCCCAGCCCTTTTTTAAATTTCATTTTGAAACAGGGTTTTGCTAAGTTGCTTGGGCTAAGTTGCTGAGGCTGGCCTCAAACTTGTGATCCTCCTGCCTTAGCCTCCCGAGTCACTGGTATGATAGGGGAGAGCCAACAGTCTTGGCCTTTTTTTTTTTTTTTTGCTTTGTTTTGTATTGGGGATTGAACCTATAGCTTCATAGCAAAGTACACACTGTACCACTGAGCCCCTGCCTAAGATTTTCCCTCCCACTGTTTTGCAGTGCTGGGGATAAAATGCCGGTCCTCTTATATGCTAGTGCTTTACCATGAGTCACATCTCCAACCCAAGATTAAGTTTTTATGATGTCAATACCTGCCTTAATATGTCTTCTACTTGGGTTCACCATGTTGTTAATCAAATACTTGTATTTTTAAAAAATTTTAATTAAAAAACTTTTTAAACTCTTCTGCATTTCACATTTAGCTTTGCTAACAAGGGACTGAGGATGAGGAATGGGAATTTGAAAATGAAAATCAGGCCACATTAACCTCTTTACAACAGGTAGGAATTAGATATTAAAGGGAATTACTTCAGACTAATATCTTTTTGCTTCTTTACCTTGGGTCAGAGTTATGTTTCAGTCTCTTTGAACTAATGACTGTATTTTTCAGGAGTTGAGGAAGAGTGAATAGTAATTAAATTGTTTTTTTCTTATGTTAATTAGGAAAACTATGCTCTAAAATACTTTTCTTCTAAGCAATTATAATATTTACTTTTTTTTCTTAGAATATTTTGAAACACTTGAATTTATCAAGGAAACAGATTAACACTTAAGACTGTGCCTCTTTTTACATAATGCAGGATTTTATCCTAAGGACTTGGGTTTGTGACTTAAGTCATAGTTACTACCCAGAATCACCAGTAAGGAAGGCTTTTTAGGCCATAGACGACCCACCTGGGAGTCTCCTAGTTACTGCAACTGCTACTTCAACAGAAGAACTTAAGATATGTGGGGCAGATACTTTCCATGCAGAGGTAAACCAGAGCCATAGATGCTATCTATCTCCCTACCAGTTGTTTTGTGAATGAAAGCTGCTATTGAGAAGGGACCTGGGCATGTTCTTGGAGCTTTTGCAAGTCTAGTATCCATAGTGAAAAACATGAATGTTCAGTATTATTTAGTGAGTCATCTGCAGCAATCTCTCAGTTTTCAAATGTCCTCTGCAAATCTGTGTTTACATTCAGGTGTAAATTTGCCTGTAACTATGTGGTAAAGGGAAGCTAGGAGATAATCCCCATGAGAGCAGTCTGGTTGGCAAAGAAAACAATTATGTTCACCATAATTGGACCCCAGCCTTCTCTAAGTTCTAAGATATAAAGATCATACAGATATTAGGGAAGATGGTGATTTGTAAATTTTGTTTTTAGTTTTTTTCTTTTGGTACTAGAAATTGAACCCAAGAGTGTTTTGCCACTAAGCTACATCCCCAGCTTTTTTTATTTTTATTTTGAGTCAGGGTCTTACTAAGTTGCTTAGAGCCTTGCTAAGCACTGAGGCTGGCTTCAAACTTGGGATCCTCCAGCCTCAGCTTCTTAAATTGCTGGGGTTACAGATGTATGCAACTGTGCCTGACTTGCTTTGTTGTTTTGAAAGAAGATATACAAGTTCTTACTAAGTTTTTTTTACCAATAAAAATTTTTTTTTAAAGGTGGTGACTTTGGCCATTGATAGTTTGTGTAAGAATATTTATTAATGTTAGTAAGTCAGAGTAGGAATTCAGAGCTTTAGTCTTTGTCCAGTGCTTACCAAAGGTGGTCTGGCTTCATTGTAATCAGGCCTTCATGTTACTTCTAGAGTGATTTCCCAAATTGTCACTGCTATGATGAAGTATTTTTCTTTCCCTGCTGTGCAGGAGTTAAGCCAGATTTGGCTCATTTAAGGATAACTTGGGGAAGTTTATAAACATTTTTGTGTTTCCTTCTACCCCTGTAATTAATTGCATTACCATCTTCAGGGGTGAGATTCTGGAGTTTGTTTTTCAACTAACTCCCTTTTTGATCCTAGTAAAACTAGTCTACAAACTTTATAAACTGTAGGCTAATTGAATAAAGTTTAAATTCTTCACCTTGCACTTGTGGCCTTTGTAGACCTTTTTAGATCCATCCTAACTGTTTGAGGCTTTTCTCTCTCATAGTCACTAGTCCCTAAGCATATCCTTAATTTCTTGCCCTGGAACTTTCTCAAAAAACTTGTTAAAAATGCACTCATTGGGGGCTGGGGTTGTGGCTTAGCAGTAGAGTGCTTGCCTAGCATGTGTGAGGCGCTGGGTTCGATCCTCAGCACCACATAAAAATAAATAAATAATATGAAGGTATTGTGTCCAACTACAACTAAAAAAAAAAATTCATTGTTAAAAAAATGCACTCATGTTTGCTCTAACGGCAAATATTATATACCCCTTCCCCTTCTCTATATATGTAAAGTCTCTTCTTTTTATTTTTTAATTTGTTCTAATTAGTTATTCTTGACAGTAGAATGAATGCATTTTGATACATTGTACACAAATGGAACACAACTTCTTCCTCTGGCTGTACATGGTGCAGAGTCACACTGGTAGTGTAATCATACATGTATATAGGGTAATAATATCTGTTCCATTCCACTGTTCTTCCCATCCATATACCCTCTCCCTTCCCCTCATTCCTCTATGCACAATCCAAAGTTCCTTCATTCCCTTTTCCCTATTATGGATCAGCATTTGCTTATCAGAGAAAACATTTGGCCTTTGGTTTGGGGTTTGGGTTATTTCGCTTAGCATGATATTCTCCAGCTCCAGTCATTTACCTGCAAATACCATAATTTCATTCTTCTTTAAGGCTGAGTAATATTCCATTGTGTATATATGTAGCGCATTTTCTTTATCCATTCATCAGTTGAAGGGCTTGTAGGTTGGTTCTATACTTTAGCTATTGTGAATTGAGCTGCTATAAACATTGATGTGGCTGTGTCCTTTGGGTATAAACCGAGGAGTGGGATAACTGGGTCAAATAGTGGTTCCAAGTTTTCTGAGGAATTGCCATGCTACTTAGTGGTTGCATCAATGTGCAGTCCCACCAGCAATGTATGAGTGTACTCTTTTCCCCACATCCTTGCCAACACTTATTATTGCTTGTATTCTTTTTTTTTTTTTTTTTTTTTGGTGCTGGGGATTGAACCTAGGGCCTTGTGCATGTGAGGCAAGCACTCTACCAACTGAGCTATGGCCCCAGCCCTTATTGCTTGTACTCTTGATAATTGCTATTCTGATTGGAGCGAGATGAAGTCTTAGAGTAGTTTTGATTTGCATTTCTCTAATTGCTAGAGATGATGAACATTTTTTTCATATGTTTATTGATCGATTGTATTTCTTCCATGAAGTGTCTGTTTAGTTCCTTAGCCCATTTATTGATTGGGTTGTTTTTTTAGTGATGAGTTTTTTGAGTTCTTTATATATCCTGGAGATTAGTGCTCTATCTGAGGTGCGTGTGGTAAAGATTTTCTCCCATTCTGTAGGCTATCTTTTCACGTTATCCATTGTTTCCTTTGCTGAGAAGAAGCTTTTTAGTTTGAATCCATCCTATTTATTGATTGTTCATTTTACTTCTTTTGCTTTAGGAGTCTTGTTAAGGAAGTCAGGTTGTAAGCCTGAAGATTTGGGCCTATTTTTTCTTCTATTAGGTTGAGGGTCTCTGTCCTAGTGCCCAAGTCTTTGATCCACTTTGAGTTGATTTTTGTGCAGGGTGAGAGATAGAGGTTTAATTTCATTTTACTACATGTGGATTTCCAGTTTTCCCAGCACCTTTTGTTGAATAGGGTATCTTTCTCCAATGGTTGTTTTTGGTGCCTTTGTCTAGTATGAGATAACAGTATTTATGTGGTTTTGTCTCTGTTTTTTCTATTTTGTACCATTGGTCTACTATTTTGGTGCTAATACCGTGCTGTTTTGGTTACTATTGCTCTGTAGTATAGCTTAAGATATGTAAAATTTCTTGATGTTTGTTTCCAAATTGCTTTCAAGAAAGTTTGTATTAAAAAATACAAACGGGGGAACGTGCTAGGGTAGCTCAGTGGTAGAGTGATAGAACCTTGCATGTGGAAGGCACTGGGTTTGATCCTCAGCACCACATAAAAATAAATAAAATAAAGGTATTGTGTCCATCTGCAACTAAAGGTATTAAAAAAGAAAGTATGCTTTAGCTGGGTGTGGTGGTGCACACTTTTAGACCCAGCAGTTTGGGAGGCTGAGACAGGAGGATCATGAGTTCAAATCCAGCCTCAGCAATTAGCAAGGCCCCAAGGAACTCAGTGAGACCCTGTCTCTAAATAAAATACAAAAAAGGGCTGGGGATATGGTTCCCTGGTTTAGTGCCCCTAAGTTCAATCCCCAGTACCAAGGAAAAGAAAAGAAAAGAAAAAAAAAAAAGCTTTGGGCTGGGCGCTGTGGCACATCCCTGTAATCCCAGCAATTTGGGAGGCTTGCACATAGGAGGATTGCAAGTTCAAAGCCAGCCTCAGCAATTTAGCAAGGCCCTAAGTAATTTAGCGAGATCCTGGCGGGTGCTGAGGTTATGGCTCAGTAGTAGAGCACTTGCCTAGCATGCATTCCATCCCTGGCACCACATAAACAAATAAACAAATAAAATAAAGGAATTGTGTCCATCTACAACTAAAAAAATTAAAAAAAAAAGGGGGCTAGAGATGTGGCTCAGTGGTTAAGTGCCCCTGGGTTCAATCCCTAGTATTCCCCTCCCCCCCCCACACAAATAATATGTAGAAAAAAGTGCACATGGCAGGGCTGGGGTTGTGGCTCAGTGGTAGCATGCTTGCCTAGCATGCATGAGGCACTGGGTTCAGTTCTCAGCACCACATACATATAAATAAAAATAAAAGTCCATCAACAATTAAAAAATATTTAAAAAATAGTGCACGTGGTATTTAATCTCAAACAGTAGAATTATATTTTAATAACAACAGAAAAATTTTACATACTGCTTATATTCTAAAACTTTCTCATCACTTGTGTGCCTCTTGAGACATATTCAGTGATTGTGGTTGTTTCTTTCTTTCTTTTTTTTTATTGTTGGTTGTTCAAAACATTAGTTCTTGACATATCATATTTCACACTTTGATTCAAGTGGGTTATGAACTCCCATTTTTACCCCGTATACAGATTGCAGAATCACATCAGTTACACTTCCATTGATTTACATATTGCCATACTAGTGTCTGTTGTATTCTGCTGACTTTCCTATCCTCTACTATCCCCCCTCCCCTCCCCTCCCCTCCCCTCTTCTCTCTCTACCCCATCTACTGTAATTCATTTCTCCCCCTTGTATTATTTTTCCCTTTCCCCTCACTTCCTCTTGTATGTAATTTTGTATAACCCTAAGGGTCTCCTTCCATTTCCATGCAATTTCCCTTCTCTCTTGCTTTCCCTCCGACCTCTCATCCCTGTTTAATGTTAATCTTCTTCTCATGCTCTTCGTCCCTACTCTGTTCTTAGTTACTCTCCTTATATCAAAGAAGACATTTGGCATTTGTTTTTTAGGGATTGGCTGGCTTCACTTAGCATAATCTGCTCTAATGCCATCCATTTCCCTCCAAATTCTATGATTTTGTCATTTTTTAATGCAGAGTAATACTCCATTGTGGATAAATGCCACATTTTTTTTAATCCATTCGTCTATTGAAGGGCATCTAGGTTGGTTCCACAGTCTTGCTATTGTGAATTGTGCTGCTATGAACATCGATGTAGCAGTGTCCCCGTAGCATGCTCTTTTTAGGTCTTTAGGGAATAGACCCAGAAGGGGAATAGCTGGGTCAAGGGTGGTTCCATTCCCAGCTTTCCAAGAAATCTCCATACTGCTTTCCAAATTGGCTGCACCAATTTGCAGTCCCACCAACAATGAACAAGTGTACCCTTTTCCCCACATCCTCGCCAGCACTTGTTGTTGTTTGACTTCCTAATGGCTGCCAATCTTACTGGAGTGAGATGGTATCTTAGGGTGGTTTTGATTTGCATTTCTCTGACTGCTAGCGATGTTGAGCATTTTTTCATGTACTTGTTGATTGATTGTATGTCCTCCTCTGAGAAGTGTCTGTTCAGGTCCTTGGCCCATTTGTTGATTGGGTTATTTGTTATCTTATTGTCTAATTTTTTGAGTTCTTTGTATACTCTGGATATTAGGGCTCTATCTGAAGTGTGAGGAGTAAAGATTTGTTCCCAGGATGTAGGCTCCCTATTTACCTCTCTTATTGTTTCTTTTGCTGAGAAAAAACTTTTTAGTTTGAGTAAGTCCCATTTGTTGATTCTAGTTGTTAACTCTTGTGCTATGGGTGTCCTATTGAGGAATTTGGAGCCCAACCCCACAGTATGTAGATCGTAGCCAACTTTTTCTTCTATCAGACGCCGTGTGTCTGATTTGATATCAAGCTCCTTGATCCATTTTGAGTTAACTTTTGTGCATGGCGAGAAAAAGGGATTCAGTTTCATTTTGATGCATATGGATTTCCAGTTTTCCCAGCACCATTTGTTGAAGATGCTATCCTTTCTCCATTGCATGCTTTTAGCCCCTTTATCAAATATAAGATAGTTGTAGTTTTGTGGATTGGTTTCTGTGTCCTCTATTCTGTACCATTGGTCCACCCGCCTGTTTTGGTACCAATACCATGCTGTTTTTGTTACTATTGCTCTGTAGTATAGTTTGAAGTCTGGTATCGCTATACCGCCTGATTCACACTTCCTGCTTAACATTGTTTTTGCTATTCTGGGTCTTTTATTTTTCCATATGAATTTCATGATTGCTTTCTCTATTTCTACAAGAAATGCCGTTGGGATTTTGATTGGCATTGCATTAAACCTATAGAGAACTTTTGGTAATATCGCCATTTTGATGATGTTAGTTCTGCCTATCCATGAACAGGGTATATTTTTCCATCTTCTAAGATCTTCTTCTATTTCTCTCTTTAGGGTTCTGTAGTTTTCATTGTATAAGTCTTTCACCTCTTTTGTTAGGTTGATTCCCAAGTATTTTATTTTTTTTGAGGATATTGTGAATGGAGTGTTTTTCCTCATTTCCATTTCAGAGGATTTGTCACTGATATACAGGAATGCCTTTGATTTATGCGTGTTGATTTTATATCCTGCCACTTTGCTGAATTCATTTATTAGCTCTAATAGTTTCTTTGTAGACCCTTTTGGGTCTGCTAGGTATAGAATCATGTCATCTGCAAATAGTGATAATTTAAGTTCTTCTTTTCCTATTTTTATGCCTTTAATATCATTCGTCTGTCTAATTGCTCTGGCCAGTGTTTCGAGAACTATGTTGAACGGAAGTGGTGAGAGAGGGCATCCCTGTCTTGTTCCAGATTTTAGAGGGAATGCCTTCAATTTTTCTCCATTCAGAATGATGCTAGCCTGAGGCTTAGCATAGACTGCTTTTACAATGTTGAGGTATGTTCCTGTTATCCCTAGTTTTTCTAGAGTTTTGAACATAAAGGGATGCTGTACTTTGTCGAATGCTTTTTCTGCATCTATCGAGATGATCATATGGTTCTTATGAGTCTATTGTTGTGGTGAATAACATTTATTGATTTCTGTATATTGAACCAGCCTTGCATCCCAGGGATGAATCCTACTTGATCATGGTGCACAATTTTTTTGATATGTTTTTGAATCCGATTCGTCAGAATTTTATTGAGGATTTTTGCATCTAGGTTCATTAGAGATATAGGTCTGTAGTTTTCTTTCTTTGAAGTGTCTTTGTCTGGTTTAGGAATCAGTGTGATGTTGGCCTCGTAGAATGAATTTGGAAGTTCTCCCTCTTTTTCTATTTCCTGAAATCGCTTGAAAAGTGTTGGTATTAGTTCCTCTTTAAAGGTTTTGTAAAACTCTGCTGTATACACATTTGGTCCTGGGCTTTTCTTAGTTGGTAGTCTTTTGATGGTTTCTTCTATTTCCTCAATTGATGTTGATCTGTTTAGGTTGTCTATATCCTCCTGTCTCAATCTGGGCAGATCATATGATTTAAGAAATTTATCGATGACTTCACTATCTTCTATTTTATTGGAGTATAAGGATTCAAAATAATTTCTGATTGTCTTCTGTATTTCTGAAGTGTCTGTTGTGATATTGCCTTTTTCATCCCATATGCTAGTAATTTGAGTTCTCTCTCTTCTTCTCTTCGTTAGCATGGCTAAGGGTCTGTCGATCTTATTTATTTTTTCAAAGAACCAACTTTTAGTTTTGTCAATTTTTTCAATTGTTTCTTTTGTTTCGATTAATTTCAGCTCTGATTTTAATTATTTCTTGCCTTCTACTTCTTTTGCTGTTGTTTTGCTCTTCTTTTTCTAGGATTTTGAGATGAAGTATGAGATCATTTATTTGTTGTTTTTTTCTTTTTTTAAGGAATGAACTCCAAGAAATGAATTTTCCTCTTAGAACTGCTTTCAATGTGTCCCATAGATTCCGATATGTTGTGTCTGTGTTTTCATTTATCTCTAAGAATTTTTTAATTTCCTCCTTGATGTCTTCTATAACCCATTAATCATTCAGTAACCTATTGTTCATTCTCCAAGTGATGCATGATTTTTCCTTCCTTCTTTTATCGTTGATTTTCAGTTTCATTCCATTATGATCAGATAAGATGCATGGTATTATCTCTACTCCTTTATATTGTCTAAGAGTTGCCCTGTGACATAATATATGATCTATTTTTGAGAAGGATCCATGTGCTGGTGAGAAAAAAGTGTAACTGCTTGATGTTGGGTGGTATATTCTATATATGTCAATTAAGTCTAGGTTATTGTGTTATTGAGTTCTATAGTTTCTTTATTCAACTTTTGTTTGGAGGATCTGTCCAGTGGTGAGAGAGGTGTGTTGAAGTCTCCCATGATTATTGTATGGTGGTCTATTAGACTCTTGAACTTGAGAAGAGTTTGCTTGATGAACATAGCTGCACCGTTGTTTGGGGCATATATATTTATGATTGTTATGTCTTGTTGGTGTATGGTTCCCTTGAGCAGTATGTAGTGTGCCTCTTTATCCCTTTTGATTAACTTTGGCTTGAAATCTATTTTATTTGATATGAGTATGGACACTCCTGCTTGTTTCCGAAGTCCATATGAGTGATATGATTTTTCCCAGCCTTTCACCTTCAGTCTATGTATATCGTTTCCTATCAAATGCGTCTCCTGTAGGCAGCATATTGTTGGGTCTTCTTTTGTGATCCATTCTACTAGCCTGTGTCTCTTAATTGGTGAGTTTAAGCCATTAACATTTAGGGTTATTATTGAGATATGGTTTGTTCTTCCAGCCATGTTTGTTTATTTATGTTACTAAACATGGTTTGTTTTCCTCTTTGATTATTTTCCCCTCTCTACTGTCCTACCTCCCACTGTTGGTTTTCATTGTTATTTTCCATTTCCTATTCCTGTAATGTTTTGCCAAGGATGTTTTGAAGAGATGGTTTTCTAGCTGCAAATTCTTTTAACTTTTGTTTATCGTGGAAGGTTTTAATTTCATCTTCCATCCTGAAGCTTAATTTCGCCGGATACAGGATTCTTGGTTGGAACCCATTTTCTTTCAGTGTTTGAAATATGTTATTCCGGGATCTTCTAGCTTTCAGAGTCTGTGTTGAAAGATCAGCTGTTATCCTGATTGGTTTACCCCTTAATGTGATCTCTTTCCTTTCTCTTGTAGCTTTTAAAATTCTCTCCTTATTTTGTATGCTGGGCATCTTCATTATAATGTGTCTAGGTGTGGATCTCTTATGATTTTGCACATTCGGCGTCCTGTAGGCTTCTAGGATTTGGGATTCTGTCCCATTCTTCAAGTCTGGGAAGTTTTCTTGTATTATTTCATTGAATAGATTGCTCATTCCTTTGGTTTGGAGCTCTATACCTTCCTGTATCCCAATGACTCTTAAGTTTGGTCTCTTTATGTTATCCCATATTTCTTGGATGTTCTGCTCATGGTTCCTTAACAGTCTTGCTGAGCTCTTCATGTTCTTTTCAAGTTGAAATACTTTGTCTTCATTGTCTGATGTTCTATCTTCTAAGTGTTCTACTCTGCTGGTAGTATTCTCAATTGAGTTTTTAAGTTGGTTTATTGCTTCCTGCATTTCTAGGATTTCTGTTTGTTTTTTATTACCTCTATCTTCCTGTATAGTTGATCTTTTGCTTCTTGGATTTGTTTATGTAATTCATTGTCGAAGTGATCTTTCATTGTCTGATTTTGCTGTCTAATGTCTTCCTTGTGACTCCGGATCATCTGAAGCATGTACATCCTTAATTCTTTATCTGACATTCCATCTCCTGTGCTAGGAGCCACAAGCATATATACGATGTATGGCACCTTTGGTTGTAAAGTGACGCCAGCTAGCCACTGAGATGATTATGTTAAAATTTACATTCATATGCAAACTGGACTCCCGCTGTTCACCTTGGCCTGCTACCGGACTCAAGTTACGGGACTTTACGGGACTGCTGGAGAGTTCCCATTGGTTGGGGAAGGATAGTAGGAGGGAATTCCGGAGGAGGTGGGAGGAGACGGGGGGGTTCCGGTCGGCGCGCGGTTCCGGTCGGACACCCTCGTGGGAGGACCGGTTTTTGACTTGCTGGCGCTGAGAGTGTTAGCGGCTTTTTCAAAATAAAGTTTTGTTCCTGCTTGATTGGCTCGTGATTCTGTGCCCAGCCAAGACTGCGGCATTTGGCGGCCCGTGCGGGGAACGCCTGAAGCTTAGAGGTGAGTAAATTGCTCGCCCCTGAGGGAAGGCGACAGGATGGATGACCTTCTCAGAAAACAATGTGTTCTTGTTTTGATTTATTTTGTTTTCATTTCGAGCTCCCTAGCCCTAGAATTTTCTCAGGCGAACTGGAAAAAATGGTTGGCTCAAGGTTTGAAGTTATTCAGCCCTGAGAAAGAGAAAATTGATACAACCATTGTCTGCTCCGTCTTTGTTTCATTCTGCTTCGGCTTTGTTTTATCCTACCTTATTGGGTTAGGTTATAGTAGATTAGAATCCAATAAAAAACAAACCGAAAAACTGTTAAGTAAATTGTTAGAGGTCCAGACTATGGTAGAAAAAACGCTAGGTCAAGCAAAAGAGAAGGTCTCTCAAGCTAGTCAGACAGAGGAGAATTTAAAGAAAGCAAGCTTAGAGGACAAGCAGCCATCAGGTGGAGAATTACAACAGGAGGTTGCTACCAACTCCGTTCTATCACCAGAGGGCGTAACTCAGCCAACAGCTCCATCTACCGCTGAGCGGCCCTCAACTCCCGTAGTTGATGGACGGAATTCTGAGGCAGGACCCCAAAGATTAGCATGCCCTGTACTTGAGCAGGCAGGAGGGCAACGAATTCACCGTGCTTTAGATTTCAAAACAATAAAGCAATTAAAGGAGGCTGTAACGACCTATGGGCCGCAAGCTCCCTTCACAATAAGCATGGTTGAATCTGTTACCAACTTGGACATGACACCAGCAGATTGGGCTAACATGTGTCGATCTGTGCTAAACGGAGGACAATATTTGTTATGGAAGGTTGCCAATGAGGAATTTTGCATGGAGACAGCTAGGCGAAATGCAGAAGCTGGGTACCCTCAAAGAAATATGGACATGCTTTTGGGGAAGGGACCTTATGAGGGTCAAAGACAACAAATTGAATATGACCCTGGTGTGTACGCACAAATTGCTGTAGATGCAGTTAGGGCATGGAAAACTTTACAGGGGCATGGAGACTTACAAGGTCAATTATCTAAGGTAATACAAGGAACTAATGAACCTTATGCTGAATTTGTAGATAGACTTATTCAGTCAGCCTCTAGGATATTTGGAAATACAGAACAGGTAATGCCATTTATAAAACAACTGGCTTATGACCAAGCAAATCGTTGCTGCAGAGAGGTCATTAGACCATGGAGACATGAGGATTTAAACACATATATTAAATTATGTAGAGACATTAATGAACAGGGGCAAGTCTTAGCAGCAGTACAACAGGCTTTAGATGCCAGGCCAAGAACATGCTATAATTGTAATCAAACAGGACATTTTAAAAGGAGTTGCCCCATAAGAGGAGGGTTTAACAAAGCTGGATATCAAAGGAATAGAATACCAGGTATTTGCCCACGATGCCGTAGAGGGAGACATTGGGCTAATGAATGCCGTTCTCAAACCACCATAGAGGGTATTCCGTTATCAAAAAACGAACAAGGACCAAGTGTTTACCCACGATATCGTGGAGAAAGGTATCAAGCTCCATTGCCAAAAAACGGACTAGAGGGCCCAATGCCCCGGGGCCCCAAACCACAAATATATGGGGCAATGGAGGAACCCAACAGCCCCATCAAGGTAGTGCCCAGGACGCATTATCCATTAAATCCCTCATCAGACAAACTAGAGGGAGCGCAGGGCTGGACATCTGCGCCTCTGCCAGAGCAGTACTAACCCCAGAGATGGGAATTCAAATCATTCCCACAGGAGTAAAAGGACCTCTTCCCCAGGGAACAGTAGGCTTATTATTGGGACGCAGTTCTTCTACACTAAAAGGACTTATGATAAGTCCTGGGGTAATTGATCCCGATTATGAAGGTGAAATAAAAATTATAGCTAGTTCTCCAAGAGGTATATCAGTAATTTCACCAGGAGATAGAATAGCACAGTTATTAATAATACCCAGCCTGCATGATAAATTTTCCAGTTGTAATGTAGAAAGAGGTTCCAAGGGATTAGGCTCCACAGGTGTAGATTGGGCTATGCTGTCTTTGAATTTAGATTCTCGCCCAATGCTAAAATTAAATATTCAAGGACATGACTTTAATGGGCTGCTGGACACAGGAGCTGACCTTAGTGTCATCTCTCGTCAAGAATGGCCAAAATATTGGCCATTACAACAAGCCACTCAAACGCTTCGAGGCCTAGGAGTGGCAACAAATCCCCATAGAAGTGCTATGGTATTAGATTGGAGGGATCCTGAAGGATGTGAAGGAACTATACAGCCCTATGTATTGGATCATCTTCCTGTAAATTTATGGGGACGAGATGTCCTAGATCAATTAGGATTGACATTAACAAATAACATCAATCCTAACGCGCCCACTACTAGGGCTAAACAAGGCTTTAGGAAAGAAAAAAGATTAAGAGAACAAGAACAAGGTATGACAGCACCTATTCAAATAGATCAAGAAATAAATAGACATGAATTGGGTTTTCAGAAAGGGCCACTGAGACAATCAAAATTACTTGGAAATCAGAAAGACCAGTGTGGGTTCCTCAGTGGCCCTTGACTAAAGAAAAGATACAAGTAGCCCATGACTTGGTCAGACAACAGTTAGCGGAAGGACATATACAACCTTCCGTATCCCCCTATAATACTCCCATTTTTGTCATTAAAAAGAAATCTGGTAAATGGAGATTATTACAAGATTTAAGAGCCATTAATAATGAGATGGTTATTATGGGGCCTGCTCAATCAGGGATTCCTCAATTGTCTGCTTTACCAAAAACCTGGCATGTTTTAGTTATAGATATTAAAGATTGTTTCTTTTCAATTCCAATTCATCCCGAGGATAGTCCACATTTTGCATTTACTATCCCTGCACTGAATCATGAAGGTCCTGATCAGAGATATGAATGGAAAGTACTCCCTCAAGGGATGGCTAACAGCCCAACTATGTGTCAAATTTATGTTAATAAAGCAATCCAGCCACTTAGAAACCAAAATCCTGAACTACAAATATTTCACTATATGGATGATGTGTTACTGGCACATAAAGATAAAAACACATTACTAGAATGTTATGCCACACTTACAAATTTATTGAAAAATTATAATCTAGAGATAGCAATAGATAAAGTACAATTAAATCTTCCAATTAATTATTTAGGAGTTCTATTATCCTCAACCATGGTCCGTCCACCAAAAATTCAAATACGAGTAGATCAACTCAAATCACTTAATGACTTTCAAAAGTTATTGGGAGACATAAATTGGATAAGGCCTTATCTAGGCATACCAACAGGAGAGTTAGGACCTTTATTTGATATTCTAAAAGGTCCATCAGATCCAAATTCACCCCGCATGTTAACGCCTGAAGCAAGAAAAGTATTAAAAATCATTGAAACATATATGGAAAATATGCATTTGGATAGAATTGATATAAGTTTGCCTTTATTATTTATTGTACTACCAACAAAAAATATTCCTACAGGAGTATTTTGGCAAGAAGGTCCATTATTGTGGATACATTTATCTTATTCCCCTAACACTATTCTTACTAGATATCCTGAGGCTGTAGGACAATTAATACTCAAAGGAATAAAAGCAGCTAAGGGAGTGTTTGGGATTTCTCCCAATAAAATTATTACTCCATATACTATGGATCAAATTGATGAGTTAGCTAATGAGTTAAATACTTGGGCAATAATCCTGTGTAAAACTAGTGTTTCATTTGATAATCACTTACCATCTAATCCTTTGTTGTCTTTTTGGTCTAAGCATCCTGTAGTTTTTCCAAAAATGACAAGAAAAACCCCTATCATAAATGCTCCAAATATATTCACTGATGGGTCAAACAATGGTACAGCAGCAGTAGTTACTCCTGATCAAACTTTTACATTTTTAGTACCCAAACAATCAGCTCAAAAGGTAGAGCTTAATGCAGTATTACAAGCTTTTATGATGTTTAAAGATTCTGTATTTAATTTATTTTCTGATAGTCAGTATGTAGTTAATGCTATTAATTCCCTTGAAGATGCTGGTAGGATTTCCCCTTCCTCTACTGTTTTCTCTTTGTTTTCCGATATACAAAGTCTAATCTGGGACCGAAAAGATCCATTCTTCATAGGTCATATCAGGGCACATACAGGATTGCCTGGAGCCCTTAGTATGGGCAATGAACTAGCAGATAAATCTACACATGACATACATATTTTCTCCACAATAGAAGAAGCTATAAATTTTCATAAAAGGTTCCATGTCAATGCTAATACTTTACAAAAGCGTTTTAAAATAACTAAAGAACAGGCCAGACATATAATAAAACAATGTCAAAATTGTGTGACATTTTTACCACAAGTTAATCTTGGAGTCAATCCTAGAGGACTAATACCTAACCATATTTGGCAGATGGACGTCACACACTTGCCAGAATTTGGAAAATTAAAATATTTACATGTTACAGTTGATACCTCTTCCGGATTTTTGATGGGCTCCCTTCATGCCGGAGAAAAAACTAAAGATGTTATAGCTCATTGCTTACAAAATTTTGCCACTGTGGGCGTTCCAAAACAGTTAAAAACGGACAACGGTCCTGGTTATACTTCCTCCTCTTTTAAACAATTTTGCTCATCATTTGGTATTACTCACATAACAGGAATTCCATACAATCCACAAGGACAAGGCATAGTTGAAAGAGCTCATCAAACTATTAAAATGTACTTATTAAAACAAAAGGAGGGAATTGGAAAGGGGTATATATCCCCCAAAGATAAACTTAAAATAACCCTTTTTACTCTAAACTTTTTAAATTTAGATTCATCGGGACTTAGTGCTGCGGAAAGACATTTGTACCCCAAAAATGTACATAAGCCTAAGGTACTTTGGAAAGATATTCTAACAGGACAATGGAAAGGCCCGGATCCAGTGATAGTCTGGAATCGGGGCGCTGTCTGTGTTTTCCCACAGGATGAACAGCAACCGATTTGGATTCCAGAGAGATTAACTAAAACAATTTCTACAGAAAAAGAAGATGATTTGACTCAAATCCATAACAGCTGACATCCAGAGCTCCAGCTTGGCTATTCTTACATCTGCGACAGTGATTAACCAAGGTTTTTTTTTTTTTCAGTATCTATTTTATTATTGCATTTTTCCACATCATAAAGTTCTATTTTATTTTTGAGCTCATACAAACCTAGGTTAATGTTTTTCTGATCAGTTTTATTTTTTGACTGTGTTTTATTTATTTATTTATTTATTTATTTATTTATTTATTTTTTGACTGTGGAGTTTTTAAACATTGCAATGGAGATTTCACCTAAGTATAGTTACAAGGCCTTTATTTACTATTGTCTTATGTGTTGTATGTTGTGTGCACACTTCTGTTTTGTGTTGTATGTCTGTATGTGTGTATGTCCATATTTCTTATATGAGGAGCGCTCATGAAAAAATGGATCCGAATTTTTTCTTTATTCACGTGATTTATATGGTTTAATTTAAATTAGGTGAACAGCTGTTTATGATTGTTGTTAAAGATGGTTAACAGATCTGTTTGTTTACTAATTTAAATTTGGTAAACGGCTGTTAAGGATTGTTTTTAAAGGAGTTTAACAGATCTGTTTGTTTACTTTCACCTTTTCTTTTTATTATATTTAATAATTCTGTTCAGGATAATGTCTCTTTACCATCATTGCCAGAATTTCCATCTCCATCCCAATTCCAGTGAAGACTGAGATAAAACCAAACTACAGCTTCTATGATAGCTATCACAGTAAACTGTATAAACTGATGCATCAATGAATATAACTCAACAAGTAATGCTATCAAGGACTTGATTTACTTTGGGAGGATATGGACATATTGATAGACTCCTCCAATTTGAACTGCTTGCAGAACTTGCCTGGACTATATATCAGTTGCATACATTGTGAAATATCATCTGGTGCACCGAATTGTGGTACTGCTGGCATATTTTTGCTGATGGTGTCACCAGTGATGCAATTTCCTTGCCAGCTCACCCCATGTTTATTGTGGTAATACTGGCATATCTTTGCTGATGGTGTCACCAGTGACGCAATTTTTCCAAAGGAGCCGTCAATTGGCTTGGTGTCGTGGCATTTCTGTATCCTCCTCCCTTCTACTAGTGATGGTCTAAATTTGGGGGCCAACAGAGGTGAGGCAAAGAACCTCACCCCCCCACTGGCACCAAGGCTAAATTTGGGGGCCAACAGAGGTGAGGCAAGAACCTCACCCCCCCACTGGTGCATAGGCCTATCCACAAGCATGGCTGAATGCTGGACCGGTAGTCAGCGACGGGTTGCTCTGATTACAGTGGATTCAACCTAAGACAGGAAGCTGACGCCTAAAGGTCAGTTCTCCCATGACGGGTAAGAACCATATGTTAAATTGGACAACCTACCAGGCACGGTCCCTAGCCACATTGCTTGTTGCTTAATTAAACAGAAGGGGGCAGATGCTAGGAGCCACAAGCATATATACGATGTATGGCACCTTTGGTTGTAAAGTGACGCCAGCTAGCCACTGAGATGATTATGTTAAAATTTACATTCATATGCAAACTGGACTCCCGCTGTTCACCTTGGCCTGCTACCGGACTCAAGTTACGGGACTTTACGGGACTGCTGGAGAGTTCCCATTGGTTGGGGAAGGATAGTAGGAGGGAATTCCGGAGGAGGTGGGAGGAGACGGGGGGGTTCCGGTCGGCGCGCGGTTCCGGTCGGACACCCTCGTGGGAGGACCGGTTTTTGACTTGCTGGCGCTGAGAGTGTTAGCGGCTTTTTCAAAATAAAGTTTTGTTCCTGCTTGATTGGCTCGTGATTCTGTGCCCAGCCAAGACTGCGGCACTCCTGCAGCTATTACCTCTTCTAAAGTTGAGTTGACCTGCATTGCTTGTGGTCCTTTCTTTCCTTGTCGTTTCATACTGCTCGCGTTTCTTTCTGCTTGGTGAAACTGTTGTGTTTTTGAAATTTTCCCCCTATTTATTTATATTGTTCTTGTATAGTTGAGAAGTCTCCCTTGCAGGGCGGGCAGCGGCTGTGCTCCTCCTCCAATTGGGGTGATCTGTCTACCACGCTGGTGGGCCGCTGGGTCTGTTCTGCCGGTCGGTCGCAGGTCTACCTACCTTGCAGACGCGGGCGGCGGCTCTGCTCTGCACCTCCTCCAGTTGGTGTGACGTGTCTACCACGCCCGCGGACCCCTGGGCCTGTTGTGCTGGTTGGTCACAGGTCTGCCTACCTTGTAGGCGCGGGCGGCGGCTCTGCTCTGCCCTTACTCCAATTGGGGTGATGTGTCTACCACGCTGGTGGGTCGCTGGGCCTGTTCTGGGCGTGGGCCGCGGCTCTGCTGTACCCCTTCTCCAATTGGGGTGACGTGACTACCACGCCGGCGGGCCTCTGGGCCTGTCCCGGGCGCGGGCGGCAGCTCTGCTCTGTCCCTACTCCAATTGGGGTGACGTCTCTACCATGCCGGCAGACCGCTGGGCCTGTTCCTCCGGTTCGTCGCAGGTCTGCCCACCTTGTTGGCACGGGTGGTGGCTCTGCTCTGCCCCTAGTCCAAATGGGGTGACGTGTCTGCCGCGCCGGTAGGCCTCTGGGCCTGTTCCGCTGGTTGGTCACAGGCCTGCCTATCTTGAGGGCGCGGGTGATGGCTCTGCTCTGCCCGTACTCCAATTGGGGTGACGTGACTACCACGCCGTCGGGCCGCTGGGCCTGTTCCGCCGGTCGGTCGCAGGTCTGCCTACCTTGTGGGCTCGGGCCGCAGCTCTGCTTGGCCCCTACTGCAGTTGGGGTGAAGTGATACCACGCCGGCGGGTCGCTAGGCCTGTTCCGGGCGCGGGCAGTGGCTCTGCTCTGCCCCTACTCCAGTTGGTGTGACATGTCTACCACGCCGGCAGGCCGCTGGGCCTGTTCCGCTGATCGGTCGCAGGTCTGCCTACCTTGCGGGCTTGGGTGGCGGCTCTGCTTGGCCCCTACTGCAGTTGGGGTGAAGTGATACCACGCCGGCGGGTCACTGGGGCTATTCTGGGTGCGTGCGTGCGGCGGCTCTGCTCTGCCCTTCTGGCCTCCACAGTATTCAGCAGGATCCAGACCGATAAGCAGTTTCTGTGGATTCTTTAGCCCTGGGCCAGAGCAGTTCCGGGAGCCAGAATTCGGCCGCTCCGGCTCGGTGTATGTTCTGATAGGAGCAGGCTCCAAGAAGCAGTTTCTGCAGATTCTTTAGCACTGAGCCTGAGTAATTTGTCTGCGAGACGCAGGCGAATGGCAGTTTGAAATTACCTGTTCTATAGCTGAATGAGCTGCGATCAGTCGAAAACAGGGATGATGACGTCAGCTCTCCAAGATGGTGGCTGCTGGCCTCCTCTGTAGTCTGACCGGTGTGGAGAACCGAACTGGACCGCTTCCTTCCCCTGTCTCAAACCCAGAATTCAGCACTGTGTACAGTGATTGCACAGCTGGCAGGATCCCACAGAATCCGCAGCGCTGTATCTTTGTGTTGTTATCTCGTTGCTTTCCAGCGTGTGCCGCAGATTCTAGCCGCGGGGCGATTTGCTGAATAAGCAGCGTGACCCTCCGTGCGGACAAATCGGTCGCGTTTGAGCTCCTGTAGCTGATCCTCGTGCGATGAAAATCCTTCCACTAGGTTTTGGAGCACCCCAGTTTTGCTAGAAATTCCTAACAAGATAGTTATTAGCTGTTCAAACTCATCATTCTCCTGAACAGTGACGCGGTACACGGGGGTGATGCACTCCCTTCGCCGCCATCTTCCCTACTCCCTGTGGTTGTTTCTTGATTGCAAGATTTACTTTGTCATGTCAGATATACCATAGGACCCTGGTTTTTCTTTTCTTTTTTTGGGGGGGGTACTATTGAGGATTGAACTCAAGGGCACTCAACCACTGAACCACATCCCAAGCTCTATTATATTTTATTTAGAGACAGGGTCTCATCAGTTGCTTAACACCTTGCTTTTGCTGAGGCTGACTTTGAACCCACGATCCTCCTTCCTCAGCCTCCTGAATTGCTGGAATTATAGGTATGTGCCACTGCGCCCAGCAGGATGTATTTTTCTTACCACAGTCTGCCCACACTAGTGTCCACAAGTTTTCAAATTTTTGATAAACATAGTCATAAAGTAAAAAGAAGTATTTTTATATTTATTTTTATAGTCTTACACCTTTGGGATTGCCCTCAGTTTCCTATCAAGGCAGCCAGGTCTTGGTCAGACCCTGTAGAGAGGGTATACTTAGGGAAATAAATGTAACTTCTGCACCTGCTTTTTCATCCTGGGGCATTTTCTTATCCTTGAGATAGGAGGAACGGCTGGGGAGCCTATCAGAAGTGCTGGTGAGAGAGAAGCTTGAAAGCTTTAGGCAATCTTATGGAACTGGGGAGATAACGAATTTGTGAGTAGAAGGGCTGTTAAGGCAATGAGAACCCAGAGTCAACACCTAGAGAAGGGAGGTTCAGGGACATGAAGCTGGTTTTCCTTGGAGGTATTTGCTAACTAAGTTGTCAGAGCTGGTCAGAAGGAAAGAAGTTAAAACATAGCTGCATAGAAGAGGCAGGGGTTTTGTAGTTTCCTGGTGCTGAAGAGACAGAAAGTGTGGTCTGAGGCCCACTAAGGAAGAGGTGCTCTAATGTACACTGCAGAATTTTCCTTGGAGCTTTGGAAGGTCAGATTGTGGGGCAAACAGAGAGTAGAGATGAAACTCAAGTCAGCTCAGTGCTTTGCCCTCTACTCTGCAGCCTGCCAAAGGGTGGCTCTGGGACAAAGATGGTGGGTGCCCTTCCTGAAGGGCATCTGGATATTTCTGGGTATGGTGGTCTGTTCCATGAGGCAGATGTATGTCCCAAGTTGGATGTTTATGATTTGTGCAGTTTTTTGTAGGCATGGGATACACTGAGCTACTTTGAGGTTTCCACCTAACATCTTGTGAGAGTAAACTGGAGGATCCCTGACAGATTTCTCTTTGAAATTGTCTTCACATTTTATCAGCCAACCAGCCATTCTTTATAGAGGAAAAAGCAAACATCAAGGTTTGTCATTCCTTAGAACTCATACTGACTCTTGGTTCCTTTTTTTTTTTCTTTTTTTTTTTTATTGGTTGTTCACAACATTACAAAGCTCTTGACATATCATATTTCATACATTAGATTGAAGTGGGTTATGAACCCCCAATTTTACCCCAAATGCAGATTGCAGAATCACGTTGGTTACACATCCACAATTTTACATAATGCCCTATTAGTAATTGTTGTATTCTGCTACCTTTCCTATCTCTTGGTTCCTTTTGAACTCACAAGAATTTTCATGTAGGATTGTCAGGCTCAGACCCCCAAGTCTCTCAGCCTGGGTTTTTCTTTTCTTTGAGTGAATGGTAAGGATTCTTTTGAAGGACTTGATGGGCCCTGATGCATCATGAACCATCACAATGGATGGGAGGATCTGTCTTTGTTTTTTGGTACGTGAAAAGTTCTTATCTGAACTAGGGCAAAAAAAAAAAAAAAAAAAAGTCCGCATTTCTTGTGTTAATATGAAGAAAGATTTAATTGCATGTCTCTTTTGAAGCATGACGAAAGGAGTGCTACAATCTTGACTAGAAAAAAGAACCTTCTTTCATAGAAAAAAAAACACCCTTAGGTGATACTCCCTGAAGCCCTTTGTGCACACAGGAAAAGTAGGAGGAGTTACTACCTGGCTTTAGGGACAGAAGGACCTGTGCCCCTGAAGGGACGGTCAGGTCTGCTTAATTTGCTTCACTTCTGTGCTTGCTTTTGTTGTCCAGTTTTCCAGTCTAGTGGGGTCTTCTTGGTTGTTTTGTTTTCAAATCTTGGTTCAGTTTTCTTCGGCTACACGGTGTGTGTGTGTGTGTGTGTGTGTGTGTGTGTGTGTGTGTGTTTTGTTCTCTTTTTTGCAGTGCTGGGATGGAACCCAGGGCTTTTTGCATGATAGACCAGTACTCTACCACTGAGCTATGCCCCCAGCCCCCACAGTATATTTCCAAATGATGTCTAGAAACAAAGGAGGAACATTTCTTTTACCTTTTTCTTTTTATCAGTGCTGGGCATTGAATCCAGGGCCTTGCATGATAGGCAAGTGCTTTACCACTGAATTATATCCCCAGCCTTTTAAAAATTATTTTGAGACAGAGTCTCACTGAGTTACTGAGGCTGGCCTCAAACTTGTGTAATCCTCCTGTCTCAGCTTTCTGTCTCAGGTGTGTATGTATTCCTGCCTAGCAGGAACAAATTTTTTTTAGGATGTATTATATACCTGTTTTTTGGTTGCATCAGATAGTTCAGTCTAGTAACATCAAAGAGTGCTACTCTTTTAAAGTTTTTCTTCCATTGTCTACTCACCCAGTTTTTGTTTTTGTATGGGGGATTGAACCCAGGGGCATTTTATCACTGAGCTACATCCTCAGCCCTATTTATTTATTTATTTATTATTTAGTATTATTTTTTTTTCGAGAGAATTTTTTAATGTTTATTTTTTAGTTTTCGGTGGACACAACATCTTTATTTTATTTTCATATGGTGCTGAGGATCGAACCCAGCGCCATGCGCATGCCAGGCGAACTCGCTACCGCTTGAGCCACATCCCCAGCCCCTCAGCCCTTTTTATTTTTTGAGACAGGTTTTGCTAAATTGCTGAGGCTGGCCACCAATTTGTGATCCTCCTGCCTTAACCACCTGAGTCACTGGGATTATAGGCATGTACCACCTCAACCCGTTTCAGTATTTTTTCATTTCTTCTGAGTTCTAAACTATTTGTTCCAGATATCAATTAAATGTAAAATCTGTACTTCTGATTGCAAATGAATGAATGCACTAGAAGCTCTTTATTTTCTTTGTACTTGGTCTCATTTTATGATTCTCAAGTTTAACTGTTTTAAACTAGCTGCTCAGAGTACAGCACTAGTTTATTATTTAGTATAGATTATATGTTTTCTATTCATGAGTTTTGAGTTGGTGTGGGTATTAACTAATTAAATCAATTGATAAGAGTGAACTGCTTGGGCCAGTATAGCACATGGTAAGCTCTCAGTGTGTGTGAGCTGTCCTCATGTTCTGTCCCTGTGATTGGCCCTGAACCCATTGTCTTCCTTCCCCTCACCTTGCCCTGGGGTGGGCCAGAGTAGGGTCAGATTAAAGTCCTACATTTGTAGTTTCTAGTGTGGCTGGTGCATTGGAGAATTTCCCCAAATCCTGTATGCCGCACACAGTCTGTCTGGGCACAGAATAACCGTGCCACTACAAAGCCTTGGAGGTTCAAACAGCAACTCTTTATTCCCGAACTCTCACAGGCACTCTATACACACTTCCAGGGAACACACTCCCTCTACCGGGCTCCGCACGTCAGTTCTCTCAGAACCCAATGGGAACTCCAAAGGCAGCAGGATCCGCCCTAATCCCGGAGCCGTCCTAATCCCAGAGCAGGGTCACCTTTCAACCATTCCCTCTAGCAAAATGCCAGGCGTCATTCCGACTAAACTGTGGCGCTCAACACCTGCATATAAAGCATGTGAATTAGGTCAGAAGTCAGAAATTCAAAATTGAAACCTCAAACCGGAAATTGAGAATTTATGAATTAGGAAACCCAGGACGTGGGGAAAAGAAGCTCTTCATATAGGTCCATAGGGCTGTGCTGATTCATCTGTGAACTTCATAAGGCATTCTTTGCAGCCTCTCCAGTCTGTCTGTCTGTCTTTCTCTTTCTCTGTCTCTCTCTCTCTTCCCCCTCTGTCCTGCCCACCCCCCAAAGTGTCTTAGAGGTACCTATGTAGATAATGTATTATATAAGACCAAATATCACTGCCTTTTCCCCATGACCCCACCTCTAGTACAACTAAACACAACAGCTTAGGAAGTGAGAGAGTGATACTGAGGTTAAGTTTGATAGGGCATGAGCACTATTGGAAGTCACTGCTATTTATTGTTTGCTTACTTTGTGCCAAGCTTCTTGAAGATTCGATATTGTGACCACCCTTCTAATAGAGTTGCTGATTGGCTCTCAGGAATTTCAAAAGGGACTGTGTTGGCAACCAGCTCCTTTGACCTTAACTTTTTATTTTTAAATTTTGTGATACTGGGGATTGAACCTAGGGGAGATTTACCACTCAGGTAAATCTCCAGCCTGTTTTATTTTTTATTTTGAGACAGGGTCTCACTAAGTTATGGAGGCTAGCCTGAAACTTGGGAACCTCCTGCCTCAACCTCCAAGTTGCTGGGGTTACAGGCATGTTGCCATTGTGCCTGGGTCACCTTAACTTTTTGTTGCTATTGCTGCTTATCATCTTGGCCAGCTCAAGGATGTAATAAATGAACAAGTAGCAAAAAGTGGGAAATTTGGGAATACCTAATTTTGCTTAAACTAACATTTTAAAAAATAGGATAGTAAGGTTGGATGTGATTTTTTTTTCTTTTCTTTCTTTTTTTTTTTTTTGGTGGTGGTGCTGGGGATTGAACCCAGGGCCTTGTGCATGCGAGGCAAGCACTCTACCAACTGAGCTATGCCCCCTGACCTGGATGTGATTTTTATGTAGATCATCAATGGAGTCCTTTATACACAGGCCAAGGGTTCTTAGTATGGGATGAGAAGTTGTATAGATGCTGGCTAAATATGTGGACTTGCAGCCAAAGCCTGGCTTGCATTGCAGCTCCACTGTGTCCTAGTTCTGTGACCCTGAACAAGTCACTTAATCTCCCTCTTAGTCCCTCACCTTCACATCAAAGAAAAGTTTGAGCCAGAGTAATGATGAAGAAAATCACTGTCAATCAAACCCCACACTAGGCAGCCTGCCAAGGTAAATAGGAGACAAAATGTACCAACTTCATAGATTATTATGAGGATTAAATGAACCAGTACATGCTTGGTACATAGTGCTATACAGTGTTAGCTATTCTTATTATGTGATGTAAACATATATATTAATATTTCATGGTATCATAATTTCAGGGGCTCTGTCATCTGAATGTAATTGAGAATCATGGGCCTGGAATTTCTCTTCTAATACTGAAACCAGTTTTGTTATTCTATGCTATAGAATTGGATTTCCTGTTATCTTTCCCCCTTTTTATAACTCAGTGTTGTGAAGAAGTATTTTCTCTGTAACCTAGAGGGAAAACACTTTTTTTTCAGTTACCAAATGTAATTTGATTTTAAATATGAGTTCACAAGGGATTCCTGTTTCTTATCATGGTGTTTTTGTGTTATATACATACATTAGCTACAAATGTTATTTATTTGTTAAATATATAATATTTTTAGGTTATTTTTTTCTTATAGATGAAGAAACTGGAGCTCAGTGATCAAGCAAATTGCCAAAAGCTGTCAATGACACATCCAAAATTTTAAGACACACTGTCTTGATTCCAAAGCCTGCTCTAATATCAGTATGTGCAAATCCAAATTCCTAATCCAGTGACTGTAGTATGTGTGGTCATTTATTTAAAACAAATTCAGGCATCATTCCTTTAAATAGAGACTAATTTCTATGTAAGTATTCCAGAAGAATGTTCCTTTGATGCTTCAGTCTGCAAAAGTCACTATGTAGCCATTTTTTTTGGAACATATTCATTGAAAGAAATGTGAAAAATTAAAATAAGCAATTGCTTGTTCATTAGGCTAGAGAGTCTCTGGGCTTGGCTGCTTCCTATTTACCCTAGACAAACCTTTATTCCCTAGTGTTGGGGGAGGCAGTGTGTGGCAGAAGAGAATGCCCAGCAGCTAGCCATTCTCTTAGCATTTGGTATCTTCTTGTGCCTCCTTGAGGCTTCCCCACTGCTGGGCATTACCTGGCTTTGCAGTGCTGATGAGTGCAGGTGTGAGCAGTGGGCATTTAAAGTTATACCATGGAGAGAACAACAGATAAATTCTGCCTCCACCTCCCGCTTCTGTGATTCCTGGGCTGCTTCTTGGGTCCATCTGCAGCTTCTAATCGGACTGAGACTCAACTTGTCCATTTTTATGATCATTTTTCAGGTTCATCACTTTCCCAGTACTTTATGTCTAATGTTGGCTTTCAGGAGGGAGCCAGCAGTATAGAAACCTCTATTGGTAATTTTTTTTGTTGTTGTTTTGGGTACTGGGATTGAACTCAGGTGCACTCAACCACTGAGCCACATCACCAGCCCTTTTTTGTATTTTATTTAAAGGCAGGGTCTCACTGAGTTGCTTTGTGCCTCACTGTTGCTGAGGCTGGCTTTGAACTCATAATCCTCCTCTCTCAGCCTCCCAATCTGCTGGGATTACAGGTGTGTGCCACTGTGCCTGACCTCTGTTGATGGTTAATGTTTTTCTCAGTTAATAATGTATTAACAATTTTGGGGAATGTAACCACTATGTATCATAACATGTTTTGTTTTGTTTTTTTGAGAGGGTACTGGGGATTGAACCCAGAGATGTTTTACCACTAAGCTATGTCCCCAGCCCCTTTTTGTTTTTTATTTTAAGGCAGGGTCTTACTAAGTTATTGAGGCTGGCCTGGAACTTGTGATCCTTCTGCCCTCAGTTTCTCAAGCTACTGAGATTACAGGCGTGTATCACTGTGCCTGGCTGTATCATAATATTTTTAAAGTGAAAATTGTATTTATGGTTCAACCTGGAATCCTGGCACCCATCTACCTTTGAAGATGGAGCTGGGTCTTTTCCTCTTCTTCATATAGGAACTATTGGAGTAGTGGCTTTAGCAGAGAAGGACCTTGTGATGGGTGGGTACAGTGCTGGTGGATGATAAGAGTGGGTAGGGCTGTGGGATGGGTAGTAGGATGGGAACTCCATTCTCTGGGGCCCTATGATAATTGGGAGTTTTTTTTTTTCTTCTTTCTTTTCCTTACTCTCTATTACCATCAGTGCTACCCTATAAGTATCACCTATGGGGAGCTGGGAAGTAGGCTGTCATCTTTCTTACTAGATGATGAGTTCCATGGAAGCAGGGTTTTTGCTTTTTTTTTTTTTGTTGTTGTTGTTATTGTTGTTTAAATCCCCAGTGCTTTCCACGTACTAATGTGTTTGATGTTATCAGGCAAGAGAAAATTGCTACCATTTTTTCATTGCTATCATTTCTTTTCTTTTCTTTTTCTTTTTTTTTTTTTTTGGTGGTGGGGAGAGTGGGGTAACAGGGATTGAACTTAGGGGCACTCAAATCACTGAGACACATCCCCAGCCCTTGTTTGTATTTTATTTAGAAACAGAGTCTCGGTGTTTAGTGCTTCACTAAGTTGCTGAGGTTGATTTTGAACTCATAATGCTCCTGCTTCAGCCTTCCGAGCTGTTGGGATTACAGGTGTGTGCCACCTTGCCCTGCTCATTGCTACCATTTCTTGAATGTTCATCATTAAACTGAACAAGATTACAAATGTTGCCATGTTTTATGCAATCTAACATGCTGATGGTAAGATGTATCAGTAAGAAAGAAAAAACCCTTGTTAATTAAATTCAGACTCCAGTGCTTTTTTGTTTTGTTTTGTTTTTTAAATTTAGAATGTTTGTTATGTACTTTCTGTTGTCATTATAGTGCTAGAGATCAAACCCAGGACTTTGTGCATGCTGGGCAAGTGCTCTCCCCTTGAGCTCAACTGCTGTCCCCAGCCCTGTTATATACTTATTGAAAGAGCTCTTTGAAATTTATTTACCTTTAGATTTTTAAATCATATCATGTGCGTACATGAAAGGGAAAATATAAGTAAGATAAATTGATTAAAGTATTCCTAAGATTTCTTCACTCTAAGAGTCTGATTTTTGAGAATCTTTTTGACTTGTAGTTTGTGATATGGTAGTTTCCCACATAGTGTTGTTTTCTGTGCTAACAAGAATGTGAGTGATGTGGCATTTCTTAAGAGGGCACACCACCATCTCCAGGAATATGATGAGTGTATAATGTTCTGTAAGTTTTGATCCTGGGGTTTTCTTATTCAGCCTGTAACTGGCCATTCTTCCCCACAAATCTCAGTAATATCAAACTTCCTATAGTTTTATCCACGTGGGCTATCTTTTCTATCTAGGTCCTATAAAGACCTTGATTGTTCAGGTCATTATTCTAATGGTGAATATTTCTTTCTGTAATCAAATTTGTGCCTTGCTATTGTTTTCATGACTTTCAGTTTCAATATCAAGTTATAGTGTGATCTTTTTGAGGACATTTAAAATGGCAGTTAGAGCTAAGCATGGTGGCGCTTGCCTATAATCCCAGTCATTTGCGAGTCTGAGGCAGGATGATCACAAGTTCAATGCCTAGCTGGGCAATTTAGCGAGACCCTGTCTCAAAAAAAAAAAAAAAAAAAAAAAAAAAGTGAACTAGATATGTAGCTCAGTTGGACATGAGTACCTGGGTTTAATCCCCAGTACTGCCGAAAACAAAAAAGTTAAAAAAAAAAAAAAGCACTTAAAAATAAATATTTAAAAAAAAAAAAAGGGGCTGGGGATGTGGCTCAAGTGGTAGCGCGCTTGCCTGGCATGCGTGCAACCCGGGTTCGATCCTCAGCACCACATACAAACAAAGATGTTGTGTCCGCCGAAAACTAAAATAAATAAATATTTTTTTTAAAAAAAGCACTTAAGATTCATTGTGTCCAGTATCAACAATATACCTGTCTCAGTTGAAGTGAGGCCAGACTCATAATGAATTACAATGAACAAGGAGGCCACTAATGGGCCAGCAGTGACCCTACTTCCTGATTGCATCTGGATGATAGTGACTGCGCCATACCATTGAATGTGAAATAGTTTCCTATTTCAACAATGTTAAAATGTGGGGGAAAGTGCATCATAGATTTGATGAAATATGTATAGACTGTTAATTTTACAAATCTGTAATTCTTAAAGTAACCATGCAGGGCTGATAATTTGAATTTTCCAAAGAAGATATAAAATATCAGAGCGTGTGACTACTAAGATCTCATCTATCAAGTACTTGGTAGATTTGAGGGCTTAGTCTTCAGATTTGTCTGATTCTAAAGCTCACATTCTATACTATACAACATATTCAAAAAGTAAAGTTTTAGGAGGGTAGAGTTTTTTCTTTTGAGATAAGATCTTGCTGTATTGCCCAGGCAGGCATCGAACTCCTGGGCTCAAGTGATTCTCTTGCCTTAGCTTTCCAAATAGCTGAGACTACAGGCATGTGCCCTGCACTTGTTGTTCCTCCTCCTCCTCCTCCTCCTCCTCCTCCCCCTTCCTCCCCCACTGTCCCCCCTTCCCTTCCCTTCCCTCCCCTCTCCCCTCCCCTCCCCTCCCCTCCCCATCCCCTCCCCTCCCCTCCCCTTCCCTTCCCTTCCCTTCCTTGATATACTGATGTTTTTGTTTTTGTGGAGCTTGAACTCACTGAGCTACACTCCTAGCCCTTACATTGGTTTTTTTTACAGACTGAGAACAATGATTGGCACATACAAAGTACTTAATAAATATTGTTGAGTAAAGTTGATCATTAGGAGGTAGAAATGCAAGCTTGAAGCTTGTCTTTTTCCTGGGAATGAAGCCATTAACTCTTTCTTGCTCTCTCTTTTTGTACTAGGGTTTGAACTCAGCGGTGCCTAACCACTGAGCAACATTTCCAACCCTTTTATTTTTAATTTTGAGATAGGGTCTTACTAAGTTGCTTAGGGTCTTGTTAATTTTTTGAGACTGACTTTGAACTTGTGATCCTCCTGCCTCAGCCTCTTTAACCCCCGGGAACTAAAAGCATGTGCTACCACATCTAGTTGAAGTCTCTCTTTTTGGACAATGGGGAAAGGAGAGAAAAAGATGCCTCCTTTTAGACAAGGTGTAGGTGTGGTTCTCCTGTTCTCTCAGATCTGTAGGAGATAAATAAAGTGGAGGAGTAGAAGGAAGTTCATGCCCATCAGCACCTGCCTGCTGGACATGGCTCCTGGGGTTCTTCCTGTGTTTCCTATAAATCATCAATGAGCTCTATAAATTGTGCAGCTAAAAATAAAATAAATGTGGGTTCAGTGGTAGAGCACTTTCTTTGTATGCCTGAGGCCCTGGGATCAATACCCAGCTCTGAAAAAATAAATAAATAAACAAGCAAATAATATATTAAAAATAAATAAAAAAAGGAAAATAAACATGACAAGTCTTATATACAGACTCATTACAAAAGAAGTTCTTAAATAGGGATGGACTAAGAATTGTTAGTTTTTAAAAGAATATGTTTTGAAAATACAGAAGCACTGTATACTTTGTCTACAAATTTTGAAAGTTGATACATTTGAGAATCTATGATGTGCTAGACCTGTGCCTAGAATTACTTTAGGAATTATTATCTCCATTTTACATATGATGGTGTTGAGTTTCAGAGATTTGACCAATGTGAGATGTGATAAACTGTTTTTTAAAAATTTTTAAACTATATATATATATATATATATATATATATATATATTTTAGTTGTGGATGAACCTTTATTTATTTATTTTTGTGTGGTGCTGAGAATTGAACCCAGTGCCTCACACATCCTAGGCAAGTGCTCTACCACTGAGCCACAACCCCAGCCCTCTGATAAACCGGTTTTTGTTTTTTGCAATACTGGGCATTGAATTCAGGGACTTGTAAATGCTAGGCAAGTGCTCTACCATTGAGCTACATCCCCAGACCCTAGAGTAGACTTTAGAAACCATTTTATGCTCTTGTTTTGCAAATGTCCAGAGGATTTAAGGTGATTTACTTGGTTAGTGGAGTCATGCCTAGAGTTCAGTTTTCTGAAAAATGTATTAAATATGGGCTGGGGATGTGGCTCAAGTGGTAGCGCGCTCGCCTGGCATGCGTGCGGCCCGGGTTCGATCCTCAGCACCACATACCAACAAAGATGTTGTGTCCACCGAGAACTAAAAAATAAATATTAAAAATTCTCTCTCTCTCTCTCTCTCTCTCTCTCTCTCTCTCTCTCTCTCTCTCACCTCTCACTCTATCTTTAAAAAAATGTATTAAATAATACATAATGGCAGAAGATTATACTGGTGTTTCAAATAGTTTAGTAGTTATAGAAACTCCATGTGTCTTATAGCCATATCTTAAAGAACAAGAACTACTAACTGGATATCTGGTGTCACTACATTTGGATTCCAAACTCTTTTTTATTGTATGCTGGTGTTGGAACCCAGGGCATCATGCATGTTAGGCAAACATTCTACCACTGAGTGACACCCCAGACAGTTTTTTAATTAAAGTGTTTTCACCATCTTGGGAAAATAAAAAAAGAAAAACAACTTTCCTCCTATACTCTCATTGAACAATCAGCATAGAAAACTTCTCTGGCCACTTGTGTAGGGGCTCCCAACCTTCTATCAAGCAAGCAATCAATTCTGCACCAGTGGGGTATTCTCTAATCCATTTCAGCTGTGACCCTATTTGTCTGGAGATAGCTCATGTCTTCCAGGTTTAAGACTCAGCCCCCAAGACTACCCCCCCTTCAGATGCCAATCAAAGGCACCAGGTTGTTTTCCATGTGCTTCTGACTGACCTGTATAAATCTGGGTTCACATTCCCCTTCTCAGATTCAATTAATTTATTAGAGTGGTTCATAGAACTCAGGGAAACCTTTAGTTGCATTTACTGGCACATCACAAAGGATATTAATGAATACCAAATGAAAAGATGCATAGGGCAAGTAGGGGAGACGGACACTTTCTGGGTGTTCCACCTTCCAGGAACCTCCATGATCTTAGCTATCTGAAATTTTCCAAAACTCTGTCCTTTAGGGTTTTTTGGGAGGCTTCTACCCCAACCAGGGTCACTGCATAGCATGCTTGATTGAATCACTGGCCTTTAGTGATCAGGTTAACCTTTTCAGCCCCCCCCTCCCCTCCAGACCTCCCCTTTCCTCCATTCCTAACCCCAGATTGGGGGTCCAGGCTAAAAGTCCTAACCCTCTAATCCTGCCTTGGTCTTTCTGGTGACCAGTTTTCATCTGAAGCCATTGATCATGTCATGTCAAAGAGATTTATCCCTTTGAAGATCCAAGAATTTTAGGACTTGTACATCAGGTAAAGGAGACAAAGACCAAATGTGTGTTTTATATCAATCACATTGGGCTTTATTTGCTAGCAGTATTTAAAATTTATTGGGAGGGGCCATTATGGGCTGTAATTCACATTATTAAATTTTATTGGTATGTTTTCCTTGGTATTATTTGTCCCCCCCCCCCCACTTTTTTTTGTTTGATCCTATCTGCTAAGTAGTTATTCCCTACCACTTCCTTCAAAATCTTTGCCTAGTTTGCCAGTATTTTATGTCATGTATTATTTCCTTATACTGGTAAGATTAGAAGAGATCCTTCAGTCTGGAATAGTTGTCCTATCCTTTGTGTTCCTGCTCTTTTCCTCCTACTCACCTATTCCAAGAAGTCATCTCTGATCACCCCTATTTGGAGTAGATATCCTTTCCTGTGTTCCCACTGCACATTATGATATCTTTAAATCACTCAACAAAATCATCTAGGTCTATCACAAGCCAGGAGTTAACAAAACATAACTCCTTGACCTTAAGGAATATAGAGGAGGCAGACAGGTAGATAAGAAAATGCAACATGATTGAATAACTTTCAAAAACTGATTACTATGTAGCAAGCATTGTGTTATGCACTTTGTGTTCATTATTTTGTGTCATTCTCTCAATAATCTTATGATCCTTATTTTACAGAGAAGGAAGAGAAATATAGAAGACTTCTGTGCTCTACCCCAACCAAGGTCAGTTAAGCCTCAGAATAGCTACCCAAATCCAGATCCAGAGCTCCTGTCCTTCCCCACTCTGTCTCTTGCCCCTACATGCATCAGTGCACTTGTTCTGTGTCTCAGGTGGTCTCAAGCACTATTCAAAGAATAGTGCCAGTGTAGGTATTTGGAAACTAATAATGACTTCAATTTTCATACAACCACTTTAACTGCTTCAGTGTCTTCCCTTAGAGATTCCAAAAGGAGCTGAGCATGGTGGCACATAGCTGTAATCCCAGCAACTCAGGAGGCTGAGACAGGAGGATCATAAGTTCAAGGCCAGCCTTAACAATATAGAGAGGCCCTAAGCAACTTAGTAAGACCTTGTCTCAAAAAATAAAAGTGTTTGGGGATGTAGCTCTGTGGTAGATCCCCAATACCCCCACCCCCAAAGAAAAAAGTTTCCAAAAGGACACAGTATACTAACACATACAGTGCAACACAGGTAAAACAATGTATATTGAGTTACTCATCATGGTATTGCAGGTAATAGCAAGAGATTAGAAAGAACCTAAATGTTTTTCAATACAAAATTGGTTAAAAAAAATCATGATATATTCATACAATGAAATTGTGCAGCTATAACAAATAATGAGGAAAATATATACAGATATGCAACGATATAAAAAGCATGATGTTATATGGAATGAACAAGGTATAAAAGAAAAGGGACTTTATAAGGAATCAGTAGTTATGTTTCTTTCTTTTGGTATTGGGGATTGAACCCAGGACCTCCTGCACTTAAAACATGAGCTCTACTACTGAGATATACTGGAGCCCTAAGAGCGTGTTTCTCTTTGTGATTGGAAAAATGAAGGCAGTAAGACACTCTATCTGGGCTATGTATTTTGTGAGGTCATAGGCTATGCCTGCCTGATTCTCACAGTTGCTTTGTGCCTAGCTTAGTGTGCACTCAGTATTTGTGCAGTCAAGGAACCAAGTTGAAAAAAAAGAAAATCGCAAATTCCCTTATTCGAAGGACTCAACTCTTTTGTGTTATTCCTGCTAAAAATATGCATCCTAAATCTAACCATGAAGAAACATCAGACAAACTGAAATTGAAGTACATTCTGAAAGATAAATGGCCTGTGCATTTCAAAAATGTCAAGGTCATAAATGACTTAAGAGAGCAGAAGACTATTGGATTGAGGGAGACTGAAGGAACATGACAATTGAATACACTGTGTAGGATGCCAGATTGGATTGGGGCCAGAAGGAAAAATGTTTCTTTGGCTATAAAGGACATTAATTATACAGTTGACTATATTTGAATAAGGTCTATAAATTAGATAATTGAGCTGATCAAATTTAATGTTAATTTCTGGATTTTGATGATACTACTGGAATTATAAGAAAATGTTTTTGTTTTTAGGAGTGAGGCACTTAAGAATTTAGGGGTACAAGGGCATTGGGTCTGCAACGTACTCTCAAATGGTTCAGGTAGGGGGAAAAAAAGAGAAAGAATAATAATAAAGCAAACATGGTAAAATGTTAGTATTTGAAAAATACAATAATTCTTTGTACTAGTTTTGTAACTTCTCTGTCTGAAATTGTTTCAAAATAAAAACTTTTTTTTTCTTTTGTAGTACTAGGGATTGTATCCAGGCTTTTGCACTTGGAGACACCCCATCACTGAGCTACATCTCACCCTTGAACTTGGGATCCTCCTGCCTCAGCCTCTCGAGTAGCTGGGATTTCAGGTGTGTAACACCATGATTGGCTCTTTTTATAGATATTTATATTACTGGTGACATTTTTTCCCTAGGTTTCTTAATATTTTTGTTTTTTTAAATAACAACTTTGTCGAGGTCTAATTACATACCATGTGCAATTCATCCTGAAGATCTTTTTACATTGATTTTTAAATAGTGCCACTATATAAGGGAGGCATTTTTCTAAAAATCAACTTTATAAGGGTATAATTTACATATGATAAAATTCACATATTTTGATTGAAGAGGTTGATGACTTTTTTCTTTCTTTTCTGTCAGTACTGGGGATTAAAACCATTGTCTCAAGTTCAATCCGCAGCACCACAAAACAAACAAAACAACAAAAAACCAGGGCCTCATATATGCTACGCTAACAGTCTGAAACTGAGCTATATCCCCACTCTTTTTTATTTTTATTTTTTTTATTTTTTTTATTTTTTTTTTAAAGAGAGAGTGAGAGAGGAGAGGAGAGAGAGAGAGAGAGAATTTTTAATATTTATTTTTTAGTTCTCGGCGGACACAACATCTTTGTTTGTATGTGGTGCTGAGGATCGAACCCGGGCCGCACGCATGCCAGGCGAGCGCGCTACCGCTTGAGCCACATCCCCAGCCCTCTTTTTTATTTTTATTTTGAGACAGAATCTCACCAAGTTGCCCAGGCTGGCCTTAAATTTGTAATCCTACCTCAAGTTTATGAGTTGCTCAGATTATAGATGTACACTACTAAACCTGGCTAGTTGATAACTTTTTTTTTTTTTTTTTTTTTTTTTTGGTACGGGGGGATTGAACCCATAGGAACTTAACCACTGAGCCATTTCCCCAGCCTATTTTTATATTGTTTTAAAGACAGGGTCTTGTCAGTTGCTTATAGTCTTGCTAAATTGCTGAGGGTGACCTTGACCTATTTGATCCTCCTGCCTCAGCTTCCTGAACTGCTGTAATTACAGACATACCCCATCATGCCTGGCCTAGTTGATTTTAAATTTTTTTTTTTAAGTTATAGATGGACACAATACCTCTATTTTATTTATTTATTTTTATGTGGTGCTGAGGATTGAACTTAGTGCCTCACACATGCTAGGTAAGCGCTCTATACTGAGCTACAGCCACAGCCCTAATTGATGACTTTTGATACATATATTCTCTATGTAACCATCACTCCAATCCAGATTCAAGATAAAAGATATTCCCATTTCTCCAGAAAGTTCTTTCATGCCCCTTTGTTTATACATTCAATTTTTGGTGGACATGGGAGTTAAGTACTCTTTGAATGGGGAAAGGAAGAGTAAGGTGTATGCCAGGTGAGTGAGTGTGGGGGATGGTGTAGGAGGGGTGAGGATGGCAGGAACAGGCTCCTGAGTGACTCAGAAGATGGTTCCCATGCAATTTGGACACAGCAGTTCCTGTATTCCAGAGCTAGGCACAGACATAGGGTGTTCTAGTATCTTTCTTTTTGGGGATATATTTTGGTTCAGAGATTAGAGGATGTGTGGTCTAAAAATGTGCAATTAATAATGGAGAACATTCTGACTGGCTATTGGCTCATAGTCTTTCTTATCTGACTTTATTGGTGTTCTGATCATCTTACCTTTTCCTGTCTACGTCTGCTACTTTACTGGGAGATTGGGAAGAACTATCAGGTTGGCTGCTGCCATGTTAACACAGCATTTCTTATGTGATATCTAAAATGTCAATGACTTATTGTTAAATAGGAAGATTATTGCTTTAAAAGTCTATTTGGAAATAAATAAGACTTTAAGATGTGGATTTTATGCATACTGATGCTTAGTAAAACTTGATTTGGTCATTGATCACTCCTGTACTGACCAAATGGGAAACAAAATTTATATTTCCACTCACAAATTGTGACCCAGAAAATCTAGTTTTCTATACCTGTCATTTTCCCCCTTGTTTTATGTCTGCTATTATTATTCTATTCATATTAAGGAGAGAGGGTATAGGCAGGTAGTGTCTACCAGAAAAAAGCTTGGGCTACACAGTGATCAGATTAGGTTATGAACTTATAATTTGCCTGTGTTTAATGTCTGGAAAACTGTTTTCAAGATAACTAAAATTACCTTCAGCATTTTTTTTTTTTTTAAAGAGAGAGTGAGAGAGGAGAGAGAGAGGGAGAGAGAGAGAGAGAGAGAGAGAGAGAGAGAGAGAGAATTTTTAATATTTATTTTTTAGTTTTTGGTGGACACAACATCTTTGTTGGTATGTGGTGCTGAGGATCGAACCCGGGCCGCACTCATGCCAGGCGAGCGCGCTACCGCTTGAGCCACATCCCCAGCCCTACCTTCAGCATTTTTAATGATGGTTACAGTATATATACAGTGTATATACATTTACACTTTTCCTGACGAGTGCCTAGAACACACCAAACACACGATACATGGTATTATTATTCTAAACGATTTCTGCATTTGCTCAGGTGTATTGTCTTTTTTTTTTTTTTTTTTTGGTGGGGTATGGGGAATTAGAACTTAGGGCCACTTGACCACTGAGCTTCATCCGCTATTTTGTAGTTTGTTTTGAGACAGGGTCTCACTGAATTGCTTAGTGCCTCGAAGTTGCTGAGGCTGGCTTTGCACTCGCAATCACCCTGTCTCAGACTCCCGAGCCACTGGGATTATAGGTGTGTTGCCTTTTTAAAAAAATTTTTTTAAAGATGTTGATGGACCTTTATTTAATTTAATTATATTTATTTATATTTGGTGTTGAGAATCGAACCCAGTGCCTCATACATGCTAGGCAAGCGCTCTACTACTGAGCTACAACCTGAGCCCGGTGTGTTGCCTTTTAACAAAGCTTTTTCTCCCCCTCCTTTGATTAAAAAGTAATTAATTAAAATACATTATCTTTTCTCAGACACACTGCAGAGAGACCTTTCTGTCCTTCCTGAGCGTACAGATGCTGGACAGATGATTGTCCTCTGCCCTGTGCTGCTGTAGGTGGCCCAGACTTGGAGCTGTCCAGCAGGAAAGTATGGATTCCAAAGATGAAAGCTCACACGTGTGGCCGACGTCTGCAGAGCATGAACAGAATGCCACACAGGTGAAGGGTGTTCTCTTCCAGCTGGCTAATGATAGTAGTGTTTTTGTTGGGTTCACTTTGCTGATAGCTAAAGAAACAATAGCTACTTTATAGTAATGAATAGTTGGGAGGGAGTTGACAGGAAGAACTTGTGCATAGCACTCTGAATGCTCCATTGCCATGTTTCACTGTGATTTAGAAAAACCCATATCCACTCCCCCACAATCTTGGTTCCCTGCCCCAGGCTTCTCTGCCTTATTTGAAACTTAGTTTCAGTTTTTAGACCCTACTTTATTTTTCATTTTTGGTGTTGAAAGCCTCAAACTGTTGTTTCTATTATGCCATTCAGTATAAGGTTTTGATTCTATGTGAATTATAAGATACAATGTATGTTTATAAAGTGAGTGGCCTTTTCTTTTAAATTTAAAATGTAAACTTCTAAATGCAAATTGTGCCATTATGAGTCACAAATTTTGGTTAGTCATTTATTCAAATGCTGTTGTCATTGATAATCTCTGGCTTTTTCTTTTCTGTTAGCTTTCTCTCTCTTTCTCTCTCTCCCTCCCTCTCCCCCACCCCCCACCTCTCTCTTTCTTTCTTTATCCCAGGGGCACTTTACCACTGAGCTATATCCCCAGCCTTTTAAAATGTTTTAAAAAAACATTTTTAGATGTTGATGGACCTTTATTTTATTCATTTATTTATATGTGGTGCTGAGAATTGAACCCAGTACCTCACACATGCTAGGCAAGTGCTCTACTATTGAACCACAACTCCAGCCTCAATCCCCAGACTTTTATTTTATTTTGAGACAGGGTCTTGTGAGATTGCCTGAGGCTGGCCTCCAGCTTGCTGTCCTGCCTCAGCTATTTCCTGAGTTGCTGCCTGGCTGATCTCTACCTTTTGACTTGCTGGTGGAACCAGCTGCATTTTCTTTTTCTTTGCAAAGGGGACTCATATGTTGCTGAAGCTGATCTCAAACTCCTGAGCTCAAGCAATCTGTGTGCCTTAGCCTCCTGAGTATCTGGGACTATAGGCTCGTGCCACAACCACCTGGCTTCACCTGCATGTTCTTTTGACTTCTTGGTAGAGGCACATCTCTGCATTATTATTATTATTATTATTATTGGTGTGGATTTGAATTTGGAATGGGTCAGCAGTACTAGGGAGCCAAGTTTTATTTGTGACCAAAGTATAAAACTTAATTTTTATACATTAGGATAAATGTGAAGTTTTTGTTCAAATTTTTATTCAATCACATAACCACAGTACTATCATAAAAATCAGGAAGTCAACATTGAAACATTCAAATAGGTAAGTCTTATTTAATTTAAGCAATATCATTTATATTATAATATGTAAAACTGATCATCTGCTATGAATTAAAAGTCTCAGTCTGAAAACTTAAAAAAAAGCAGTTGTAGCTGGGTGCAGTGGCACATGCCTGCAATCCTAAGACTTGGGAGGCTGAGGCAGGAAGGTCACAAGTTCAAGCCCAGCATCAGCAACTTAGCAAGAACCTGTTTCAAAATGAAAAATAAAAAAGACTGGGGGTGTAGCTCATAGCTCAGGGTAAAGCACCCTGGGTTCAAACCCCAGTACAAAAAAAAAAAAAAAAAAGAAAGAAAAGAAAAAAGAAAAAAAAAGAGACAATTTCATAGTGTTCTCATATATTTTGCTTATCAAAAAGCAAAACAAAGGTGAATATGGTTGTGATGTGGTATATAACCAGAGTCCCTATCTCTGGATAACCAAATAACAGATAGCTAAGGCCAGGAATCCTCCATTGCATTCTCTCTCTGTCTCTCTCTCTCTCTTTTTTTTTTTTGTACTGGGGATTGAACTCAGGGGCACTCCACTACTGAGCCACATCCCCAGCCCTTTTTTCTATTTTATTTAGAGATAGGGGCTTACTGAGTTGCTTAGGGCCTCAATAAGTTGCTGAGGCTGGCTTTGAACTCATGATTCTCCTGCCTCAGCCTTCCAAGCTGAGGGCCACCTCACCTGGCCCCTTATATATATTTTTTTTTCCTAGTCATTCATGCTCTTGGCTAGGAAATTGATTCTGGTGTTTTTTTTTTTTTTTTTTAATTCTTCAAATTCTGATTGGCAGAATCTGAGTGAGGAAGACCAAGCAGACAAGTTTATATCTTAGATGGCTCATCTTTTTGGGAAATGTTTTTTCCTTCTTTAAGCACTGGACCTAGTTCAAAGCTTTGTTAATGAACAAATCTGTATAAACTTTATCTTCATGGATAAATCAAATTTACATAGAAGACAGACTAATCATTTAGTATAGAAGTGGAAGTTTGCTGTATTCTTGTGATGTTTAATTTACATTTGGCTTCTGGGTTTCTTTCTGGGGATTAAGTTAGTTTATATCCGCTTTGGAATCCATTTCCCCACTGGAGAAAACTGACAAAAATGTTAGGTCCACTGCCAAGGCAGTGAAATGGTAAGGGTCCTAACCTGAAAGTGTGATTTCCACATCAGTACATAAATGATCTCTCTCCTAAATGTGTACTTCAAGCATCTGTTTCTAGACCTTCAATCTTGGGCATTAGGCCACATTCCAAGCTGTAGCCCTCATAAATGCAGTCCTACATGCTGACCATTCAGAAAGTATTTTATAAAACTCAAGTTTTTGCTTTTAGTTCTTTAGGTTTTGGAAGATAGAAAATTGTTTACCCTGGTGACAACTAAATATTTGTCTAGAATCCCTTAAAAGTTTTTTAATAAGGATTTTCTGTGTGTTTACCTCGCTGGCAAAGAAGAGTTTTGTTATTCATTTATTGATTCTGCTGACTGATATGCCTCCAGTATGTTCTTTTAGTGTGAAGAACTTATAGTAAAGAATATGGACTTATTTAAAAAAATTTTTTTTTAGTTGTAATTGGACATTATACCTTTATTTTACTTATTTATCTTTTATGTAATGCTAAGGATCGAACCCAGTGCCTCGCATGTGCTAGGTGAGTGCTGTACCACTGAGTCACAACTCCAGCTCCTAATATGGCCTTATTTTAATAACTAACTTAAAGGAACTGTTATAAAATAGATTTTTTTGTGATATGCTGAGAGCAATTGGCTTTTGAGGTCTTGACATATTTGTTCACATTGCAGAATAATTTGTTTTATATTTTTTTGGTGTTGTCAAAGAGGAATCTGCAGTCACTTTTCCAGGATCAATTAACCCCCTACCACCTATGACTCCCCAAAGGAGTTATCTGCATTGGACATTTGAGGCAGAGGAATTTAAGTCATTCTCTCACATTAAGTGATAAATCTATGACACAGTTCTTACACTCTGTCTCCTTGTCTCCTGGATGGAACTGCCGAAATTCTCATTCTTCTTTCATTGGGGATATTTTAGGAGTGCAAATGTGCTTGGTTGGCTATGTACCTTTGTGAGATTGATTTCTTTTTACAAGAATAATTGCTACATACTTGTCTGTTTTTTTGCACCAGGTGCACTTTGTTCCAGATGCTGGAACTGTGGCTCAGATTGTCTACACTGATGACCAGGTCCGTCCACCCCAGCAGGTGGTGTACACGGCAGATGGTGCCTCCTACACTTCAGTGGATGGTCCCGAGCACACACTGGTATACATCCATCCTGTGGAAGCTGCACAGGCATGTGAAGAATTAATGTTTTTTAATTTGTTAATTAATTAATTAATTCAGCAATTACTTATATTTATTCTATGCCAGTCATTGTGCTAGGTACTGGTGAAGCAGGTAATGTTCAGATAAGATTTGTGTTCTCAAGGAGCTCATAACCAACTCATCAGAGAAGAGATCGTTCATTTAATTTAAATTAAGGCTAATAAGTATTTAGAGCACTAGCCTTATATCAGTTCTTCTCTCTAGTGACTAGATTGTGAATTTGTTACTTTTTTTGAGTATCAGTAACCAGGCATTTAGTTCTGTATAGCTTAATCATAGATGGTTCAGTGAAAATGTATGGTTTATTTCAGTTAAATGTATAAGCAAAAAGTTCTAATAGCTTATTAAATACCCTTTATTAATAACCTACTGATTCTTAGTCTATAACAGAAGCCATTGTGTTTACTGGTAAAAGCTGTACAATTGTAGCTACTTTAATTTTTTTCCCAGTGGCTTGAACTTCCCAAAGATATGACACAAATATTCCCTAGTTTACAAATGTTATTTTTCTATTGTTCATACTTTACAATGTGTAAAGTACCTTTAAACATTGTTTTTATGTGTTGATGTTGAACCTAGGGCCTTGTGCTTGCTAAGCACATGCTTTACCATGAGCCTATTTTCAATTGCCAAACACATGTTTTTAAAAAACAAATTATATACTTTGTGGTAGGATCCTGATAATAAAATTCGCCCCTCATACAATATTTAATCAAGAGGCTCACCTAGTTAATACTTTTCTAATCTATATAATGATGAAATTGCCAAATACTTTGATGGTACTTTTGGAATTCCTCTGCTTAGGTTTAGTCCTCTAACTCTATTAAAATAAGACCACATAATTTATGAAAAGAATGTCCTGTGCCCAACTATAGTTTATTATGATGTTACTAAACATCTAAAGTTTTTAAAAAATATTTATTTTTTTAGTTGTAGTTGGACGCAATACCTTTATTTTATTTATTTATTTTTATGCTGTGCTGAGGATTGAACTCAGGGCCTTGCACATGCTAGGCAAGCGCTCTACCACTAAGCCACAACCCTAGCCCCTAAACATCTAAATTTTGATAATTTAAAAAAATCAAATATGAGAAATCTGATACTGCCTGAAACTGTTCTTTACATTTCTCTGGGATTAAAATTTAACCATAGGATGCTGGAGTTGTGGCTCAGTGGTAGAGTGCTTGCCTAGCACATGTGAAGCACTTAGTTTGATCTTTAGCACCACATAAAAATACATAAATAAAGGTATTGTGTCCATCTACAACTAAAAAAAAATTAAAAAAAGATTTAATCATAGTTCTTATTCCCATAAGTTTGTTAAAATCTTGGGCAAATTAAAATCTTTTAAAAGCTTTAGAAGAGAGCATATTTTTGGGGGTCAGGATGTTAACCATGGTGCCTTGGCTATGATATAGTCTTGAAGATTTTCTTTCTCTTCTTACTTTGCTGCAGTATGACCCCACTAATTGTGATCACTTTTTCTTAACTTGTATTGTGACTTTACTGGCTTTTTCCAAACCTATGGGACATTAAGTTCAATTTATATTACTTCTACTTCTCTTCTGATAATAAACATGAGTTTGTATTTGATAGCATTGAAAACCCTGTTTTTATGATAATCTTCTCTGTCTATATATCTCCTTCCATTTTCTTTTTTTTTTTTTTTTTTTTTAAAGAGAGAGTGAGAGAGAGAGGGGGACAGAGAGAGAGAGAATTTTAATATTTATTTATTTTTTTTTAGTTCTCGGCGGACACAACATTTTCGTTTGTATGTGGTGCTGAGGATCCAACCCGGGCCGCCCGCACGCACACTAGGCTAGCGCGCTACCGCTTGAGTCACATCCCCAGCCCCCTTCCATTTTCTTTGAATCACAAATCTGTTCCAGTGAATGATGTTATGTGAATATATATAACCTTGTTCATAGCATGTCTTGTATATTTTCATGACATACCATTTTAATTAGGTATGACATTCAACCTCACGATAGACTTTGGTTAAAAGTAAAATAGTGAAACATGTTATAGCCATGTGAGATCGTTGGACATACCATCTCATTGGAGCCATCTGAATGAAAAGCTTTCTTTAGCCAAATGTAAGATTGCTATCTATATCTTCTTTATTAATGAAGAATTATCAGCTATGATGGTAGATAACTCTCCTAAGCATTGGTGCTTACCAGTAGTATAATTTTTCCTGTGTAGACAAATGTCTAAAGATCTATTGATAATTTTTTCTTTTTCTTTTTGGTCTAGACTCTGTTTACAGACCCAGGCCAGGTAGCTTATGTCCAACAGGATACTACAGCTCAGCAGGTAATGACTTACCTTTTTGTTGTTTGTGGATAATACTGTGACTGTCAGTTCCCTGGAATTTTCCTCTAATCCTCTGCCTGGTGCTATTTCTGAATATTTTTTTTTTCTTAAATACTAAGAACATTCTCTGAGAGCTTCTTTTCATGGAAATAAAGCAAAACGTAACATAATACTAACACACTCCAGTCAGTAAATATTAGAATGGCTGGTAATAAAAAGTGATTTGTCAGAGAAGTTTTTTTTTTTTTTTTAACAACAACAACAACAACAACAAAAACATATACTGGAGAGGCAGAGGCAGAATCACTTGAGCCCAATAGTTTGAGATCAGTCTGGGCAACATAGTGAAACCCCCATCTCTAAAAACCAAAAAAGGATATAAGCAGTACATTGGTTCATGCTCCAAAGAATAATCATGAAACTTTTTTCTTTTCGTACTAGGGATTTAACTCAGGGTCTAACATGCTGGGCAAGTGCATTGCCGTTGAGCTATATCCCCTACCCTTTTTATTTTTAGACAGGGTCTCATTAAATTGCCAAAGTTGGATTTCAACTTGCATACTTCCTGCCTCAGCTTTTCCAAAAACTGGGATTACAGATGTGCACCCCCTTGCCCCCTGCTAATGATGAGTTTTTAATGTGTCTTTCTTTTTTTTTTGGAAATGTTTTTGTACTTGTTCTATTTTCAAATACTGAAGAAATATTAGCTTAAATTATATTTCAATTTGGTGATAGCCTTCCTCATTCTGGCTTCTGAAAAACTGAAATTCTTCTTGATTTTCTCTTCTTTTTTAATACTGTAAAGAACACTATCATGGATGTCATATTAGATTATTTCCTTTGGCTAAGTTTCCCAAGGAGGAATGGTAGAGACAAAAGATATTCACATTTTAAGTTATTTAAGAACCAAGTTTGGGCTAGGGGGTGTAGCTCAGTGATAGAGTGCTTGCTTAGCATATACAGGATTCTGGTTTGGATCCTCAGCATTGAAAATAAAAAGAAATAAGAACCAAGGTTTTGTTTGAAAGTGCATAAAAATACAGGAATAAAAATCAAATAAAGGCCTAGAATCCCAAATTTGAATTGGAATATCAATATGAAATCAAGATATATTTTCTCTTCCAAAAAAATAAAAACAAAAACAAAAAAACAAAAACATGTTATCAGGACTGGGGTGTAGCTCAGTGGGAAAGCATATGCATTGCATGTATGAGACCTGGATTTGATCCCCAGCACTGCAAAAAATGTTCTGTAGTTCTGGTCACTGCAGAGGTGTAGAGAAACAAAGGATCAGTCTCGTATTACCGAGCATCCCTAACACCCCTCAGTGTGGTCTCTAAGTACAGATCTCCAGTAAAAGGAATTAGAGCTTCTTGAAGAAATGTCAGATTTCAAAACTAGGGGAAGGAATATACAAGATGAATTTGGAGCATCTCATCTTCTCAGAATGCAAAGGAGTTGTTAAAAACTTCTGGTGTCCTACGGAAGCAACTCAAGATGTAATTTGCAGGGGCCAAAATAGGACAATTGACCTGTCAGAAAGGCTAATATCTATAATTGATTAAAAGTACTTAAATATACTTATAGTCTGCATATTCATTTTGATATTGAAAGAAATAACTCATTGGTCACTTTTTTCATGATGCTAGGGATCACCACATTATCCTGAAAACTGGTAAATGAAGGGAATGAAGTACTTTCTGGAAGTATTCAAGTAACCAGTTACTTCATATGAAGGACCTTCCTTCCTTCGTTCCTTCATTCCTTCGTTCCTTTGTTCCTTCCTTCCTTTCTTCCTTCTTCCCTTCCTCCCTTCCTCCCTCCCCTGCCTCTTTCTCTTTCTCTTTTATTTGTTCTTTTCAGATATACATGACAGTAGAGTATATTTTGACATATTTTATGTACATGGAGTATAACTTATTCTAATTAGGATCCCATTCTTGTGGTTTTACATGATGTGTAGTTTTACTGGTGGAAATATTTTTTCCTTCTTAATATTTATTTTTTAGTTGTAGTTGGACACAATACCTTTATTTATTTTTATGTGGAGCTGAGGATCGAACCCAGGGCCTTGCACGTGCTAAGCAAGCGCTTTACCGCTAAGCCACAACCCCAGCCCATGGTGGAAATTTCTTTATAGAAGCATTCCAACTAATAAATATAGCACCCTTTGTATTCCCTAATGACATATGAATCTAGGAAATGATTATCAACAGCATACTAAAACCACCAAGAAAAGTTGGTTTTAGTGAGGAATTTTATAATAGATCAGAATAATAGCAACTTAAACCTCTGACCCTTCTTAGTATTGCTAGAAGAGAGAAAACCATTCATTACATGCCTCCTGGTGTTGGGTACTTCTGAAATTACTGTATACCATGTGTGAAGTATTCATCCCCCAAAAATCAAACCTGAATCTGATTGAGTCTCTAGATTCAGCTGCCAGATTATAGGAAGCATTGTTCACTAATGAAGTTAAAAAGACACACAAGATTGTAATTAGCAAAATCTAACCTGTGGGAAACTCTAGAATAAATGGTCTGGCTTATTTATTCATTTGTTCTTTTGCTGGGGATGGAACCCAGTGCTTAATATATGTTAAAGAAGTGCTCTGTCTCTAAGCTACACCCTTAGTCCTTGACTTTTTTCCCCTACAAATAAAACACAAGCAAAAAGAGGAGGTAAGAGAGCTAACAGATTAAGAGACTTCAGGAACATTATTAGTTAGACGCAATATATGGTCCTTGTTTGGAAACTGATTTGAACAAACTGAAGGTAAAAATATTTATGAGACAATTGGGGAAATAGTATTACTAACTGGATATTTGATAATACTAAGACAATTTTTTAGATATAATATGTGAAATGTAAAATAATTTTGTAGGTATATATTAAACTATTTACAAATGAAAATGTATAACATCTAGGTTTGCTTCAAAATAATCTAGAGAGGAAGAAAGTGTAGGAGATTAGTTAGATGTAAGATGGGCTATGAAACTTCTCAGAAGATGATGTACAATCAGTCAACAAATGCATGAAAAAATGTTCATCATCTCTAGCAATTAGATAAATGCAAATCAAAACCACTCTAAGATTTCATTTCACTCCAGTCAGAATGGCAGCTATTCATACAAATAACAATAAGTGTTGGTGAGGATGTGGGGAAAAAGGTACACTCATACACTGCTGGTGGAACTGCAAATTGGTGCAGCCAATATGGAAAGCAGGATGGAGATTTCTTGGAAAATTGGAAATGGAACCACCATATGACCCAGCTATCACTCTCCTCGGTCTATACCCAAAGGACTTAAAAACAGCATACTACAGGGACACAGCCACATGAATGTTTATAGCAGAACAATTCACAATAACTAAACTGTGGAGCCAACCTAGATGCCCTTCAATAGATGAATGGATAAAAAAATGTGGCATATATACACAATGGAATATTACTCAGCCATAAAAGAGAATAAAATCGTGGCATTTGCAGGTAAATGGATGGGTTAGAGAAGAAATGCTAAGTGAAGTTAGCCAATCTCAAAAAACCAAATGCTGAATGTTTTCTTTGATATAAAGAGGCTGATTCATAGTGGAATAGGGAGCGGGGGCATGGGAGGAATAGACGAACTCTAGATAGGGGAGAGGGATTGGAGGGGAAGGGAGGGAGCATGGGGTTATTAATGATGGTGGAATGTGATGATCATTATTATCCAAAAGTACATGTATGAAGACACAAATTGGTGTGAATATACTATGTATACAACCAGAGATATGGAAAATTGTGCTCTATATGTGTAATAAGAATTGTAATGCATTCTGCTGCCATATATAAATTAAAAAAAAGATGGGCTATGAGTTGATAATTATTGAAGTAGAATGGCAAGTGCATTAGGTTTATCATAATATTCTCTATTTGATATATTTTTGAAATTTGTTCTTACAAATGGAAAAAACTATTTTGATAAGACTTTAAGTTGCTTTTGGATACTGAAAAAAATGTATATTCTTGGGGCTAGGGTTGTGGCTCAGTGGTAGAGTGCTCACCTTGCATGATTGAGGTGCTGAGTTCGATCACGCCACTACATAAATGTAAAATAAAGATCTTGTGTCCACTTAAAACTAAAAAATATTTTAAAAATGTATATTTTTACCCAAAATATATGAGTATGCCAGTTTTCATGCTGCCTTGCCACATTGGTTATTTACATTCTTTTCAAATTTTGCCAATCTGATAAGCAATATCAGATTGGCAGATTTGTTGGTCAGAGGATTTTAATATTAAGGCATAGATTTAATTAAAGGACTTGTTGCTGTTTGCACTTCAAAGCACTCTTCATCTTTTCCAATCTCCAGAAACAATCTGCTTACTTCATGTTTTGTACAAAAGGAAAGTTGCTCTTAGCCCCATGAATCCTGGCATTGTAAAGGCAGTGTAACTGTTGTCTTAGCATCTTTCTTTTCCTTTTCCTTTTTTTTTTTTTTTGATGCTGAGAATGGAACTCAGGGCTTAGTGCATGCTATACACATGCTCTACCTCTGAACTACACCCTTAGCCCCAGCATCTTTCTTTATTGTAGTTTCCTTTCAATCAGCACAGCTTTTATTTCTGGTTTTCATACCTCGGCAGTTGTTATTCTACGTGGTGACCTGGGTAAATTCTGGATAGAAAATTGGGATGAGGCTTTAACACAGATGATGTTTGCATTTGTTATTGTTGCCTTAGTGAAAAGGTTTCTATTTCCAATTGTTTTTAGTGGTAGCAAAATCTGTTTAAAGCCCTTTTCATATGTGCCTTCCCTTGTCCTTAAGAAAAGCATGCATAGTCTCTAGATGTGAAAGCACAGTCTCCACTTTGTTTCTGAAAATGAACATGTGTGACTCCCCACACACTGAGAAGAAAATATGCTGCACTGATAATTGGTCTCAGTAGGAACCAAGAAGCCTTCTGTCGTGTTTGCTGCTGTCCAGTGGCGTTTCATATTCCACTTCTCAGATAAATTGTATCCTAAAATACATTGTGTAGCTTCAGAAATAATTATAGAGTGGCATTAAATGGAAGAAGAAAGAATACCAAAATTTAAAACAATCCCTTTTCCTTTTACTGTATTTGATTGTACATGACAACACATAAAGACACTAAAATAATTTCATTTCTTATTCTTTTCCTGTAAATAAAATAGGTACATGTTGCTTACCAACTCACTGCCTGGCAGTGAGCATGTGTGTTGCCCTGGCATCCAAGTTTACCTTTGCTGCCCTGGTTGGATAGATTGAATTCCAAATTCTGAATTCCCTGGGGGCCATTGTGATGAAGTAGAAAAAGCAGGGCAGAGGCAAAATTTGAATTTCACTCTGCCACTTAGGAGCTGTGTGATAACACTTGGACTCAAAGGAATTTAAATATATGCCTGGCACTCAGTAAATGTCAGTTGAATTTGAATCAGACAAATTTGCAGTGCATCCTACTGTGTGTTCAGGTCTATACTCGCTAGAAATACATAGCTCTTATCTAGACATGATCACCAACCGCCCCAGCCCTTCAACAGTAGTTTTCTTGGTTCTGGTGTACATTCAACTGCTTTAGCATGAGTCCTTAAAAGATAATGTGGAAGTATTCAAGTCTTTCCTTTGACAGTCTTTTGGGAGTATCCCAGCATGGGGGAGGTGAAGATTGTTGGTGATATTTTGGTGTCAGCTTTCTCAGCACTGGCAAGAAACCAACAGCTACCTTACTGAATGAGAGTCCTGACAGCATTTATTGGGAACAAAATATATATCATCTTAGCTTTTCTAGAATAACTCTGAATTGCTGAATTCATTCTTCCCGGATGTCCTGGCAGAGAGATAAAGAATTTATGAGGAGCAGAGGTGTTTGTATGCTTTGGTTTGTTTAGTGTGTGATAACATTCATCATTAATGCTGGCATGAAATTTAAGTGGTTTAGAATAAAAGGTGACAGAGTAAACTGTGCTCTGAAATGGTGAGAATGAAGTAGCTTTCTTGTAGGATGTGATGAGGAGGCCAAAGCCATTGCATTGCCAGAAGTCCCCTGTCCTCTTTTTGTCTCCATGTCCCCTTGTTCTCACCCTCAGGCAGTATTTTCTTCTGTTTCTATTGAAGCTGAGGCAGGCTGGGAGTCGTGACTTGTCCCCAGACCCTTTTTTTTTTTTTTTTTTTTTACATGATATTCTTTTATTTATTTTTTTGTTATTTTTTTTATTGGTTGTTCAAAACATTACATAGTTCTTGATATATCATATTTCACACTTTGATTCAAGTGGGTTATGAACTCCCATTTTTACCCCGTATACAGATTGCAGAGTCACATCAGTTACACTTCCACTGATTTACATATTGACATACTCATGTCTGTTGTATTCTGCTGCCTTTCCTATCCTCTACTATTCCCCCTCCCCTCCCCTCCCCTCCCCTCTTCTCTCTCTACCCCCTCTACTGTAATTCATTTCTCCCCCTTGTATTATTTTTCCCTTTCCCCTCACTTCCTCTTGTATGTAATTTTGTATAACCCTAAGGGTCTCCTTCCATTTCCAAGCAATTTCCCTTCTGTCTCCCTATCCCTCCCACCTCTCATCCCTGTTTAATGTTAGTCATCTTCTCATGCTCTTCTTCCCTACTCTGTTCTTAGTTACTTTCCTTATATCAAAGAAGACATTTGGCATTTGTTTTTTAGGGATTGGCTAGCTTCACTTAGCATAATCTGCTCTAATGCCATCCATTTCCCTCCAAATTCTATAATTTTATCATTTTTTAATGCAGAGTAATACTCCATTGTGTATAAATGCCACATTTTTTTTATCCATTCGTCTATTGAAGGGCATCTAGGTTGCTTCCACAGTCTTGCTATTGTGAATTGTACTGCTATGAACATCGATGTAGCAGTGTCCCTGTAGCATGCTCTTTTTAGGTCTTTAGGGAATAGACCCAGAAGGGGAATAGCTGGGTCAAATGGTGGTTCTATTCCCACCTTTCCAAGAAATCTCCATACTGCTTTCCAAATTGGTTGCACCAATTTGCAGTCCCACCAACAATGTACAAGTGTACCCTTTTCCCCACATCCTCGCCAGCACTTGTTGTTGTTTGACTTCCTAATGGCTGCCAATCTTACTGGAGTGAGATGATATCTTAGGGTGGTTTTGATTTGCATTTCTCTGACTGCTAGCGATGGTGAGCATTTTTTCATGTACTTGTTGATTGATTGTATGTCCTCCTCTGAGAAGTGTCTGTTCAGGTCCTTGGCCCATTTGTTGATTGGGTTATTTGTTATCTTATTGTCTAATTTTTTGAGTTCTTTGTATACTCTGGATATTAGGGCTCTATCTGAAGTGTGAGGAGTAAAGATTTGTTCCCAGGATGTAGGCTCCCTATTTACCTCTCTTATTGTTTCTTTTGCTGAGAAAAAACTTTTTAGTTTGAGCAAGTCCCATTTGTTGATTCTAGATATTAATTCTTGTGCTATGGGTGTCCTATTGAGGAATTTGGAGCCCGACCCCACAGTGTGTAGGTTGTAGCCAACTTTTTCTTCTATCAGATGCCTTGTCTCTGGTTTGATATCAAGCTCCTTGATCCATTTTGAGTTAACTTTTGTGCATGGCGAGAGAAAGGGATTCAGTTTCATTTTGTTGCATATGGATTTCCAGTTTTCCCAGCACCATGTGTTGAAGATGCTATCCTTCCTCCATTGCATGCTTTTAGCCCCTTTATCAAATATAAGAAAGTTGTATTTTTGTGGGTTGGTTTCTGTGTCCTCTATTCTGTACCATTGGTCCACCTGCCTGTTTTGGTACCAATACCATGCTGTTTTTGTTACTATTGCTCTGTAGTATAGTTTGAAGTCTGGTATCGCTATACCACCTGATTCACACTTCCTGCTTAGCATTGTTTTTGCTATTCTGGGTCTTTTATTTTTCCATATGAATTTCATGATTGCTTTCTCTATTTCTACAAGAAATGCCATTGGGATTTTGATTGGTATTGCATTAAACCTATAGAGAACTTTTGGTAATATCGCCATTTTGATGATGTTAGTTCTGCCTATCCATGAACAGGGTATATTTTTCCATCTTCTAAGATCTTCTTCAATTTCTCTCTTTAAGGTTCTGTAGTTTTCATTGTATAAGTCTTTTACCTCTTTTGTTAGGTTGATTCCCAAGTATTTTATTATTTTTGAGGATATTGTGAATGGAGTGGTTGTCCTCATTTCCATTTCAGCGGGTTTGTCGCTGATATACAGGAATGCCTTTGATTTATGCGTGTTGATTTTATATCCTGCCACTTTGCTGAATTCATTTATTAGCTCTAATAGTTTCTTTGTAGACCCTTTTGGGTCTGCTAGGTATAGAATCATGTCATCTGCAAATAGTGATAGTTTAAGTTCTTCTTTTCCTATTTTTATGCCTTTAATTTCTTTCGCCTGTCTATTTGCTCTGGCCAGTGTTTCGAGAACTATGTTGAACAGAAGTGGTGAGAGAGGGCATCCCTGTCTTGTTCCAGATTTTAGAGGGAATGCCTTCAATTTTTCTCCATTCAGAATGATGCTAGCCTGGGGCTTAGCGTAGATTGCTTTTACAATGTTGAGGTATGTTCCTGTTATCCCTATTTTTTCGAGAGTTTTGAACAAAAAGGGATGCTGTACTTGTCGAATGCTTTTTCCGCATCTATCGAGATGATCATATGGTTCTTATTTTTAAGTCTATTGTTGTGGTGAATAACATTTATTGATTTCCGTATATTGAACCAGCCTTGCATCCCAGGGATGAATCCTACTTGATCATGGTGTACAATTTTTTTAATATGATTTTGTATTCGATTCGCCAGAATTTTATTGAGGATTTTTGCGTCTAGGTTCATTAGAGATATAGGTCTGTAGTTTTCTTTCTTTGAAGCATCTTTGTCTGGTTTAGGAATCAGTGTGATGTTGGCCTCGTAGAATGAATTTGGAAGTTCTCCCTCTTTTTCTATTTCCTGAAATAGCTTGAAAAGTATTGGTATTAGTTCCTCTTTAAAGGTTTTGTAAAACTCTGCTGTATACCCATCCGGTCCTGGGCTTTTCTTAGTTGGTAATCTTTTCATGGTTTCTTCTATTTCCTCAATTGATATTGGTCTGTTTAGGTTGTCTATATCCTCCTGTCTCAATCTGGGCAGATCATATGATTTAAGAAATTTATCGATGCCTTCACTATCTTCTATTTTATTGGAGTATAAGGATTCAAAATAATTTCTGATTATCTTCTGTATTTCTGAAGTGTCTGTTGTGATATTGCCTTTTTCATCCTGTATGCTAGTAATTTGAGTTCTGTCTCTTCTTCTCTTCGTTAGCATGGCTAAGGGTCTGTCGATCTTATTTATTTTTTCAAAGAACCAACTTTTAGTTTTATCAATTTTCTCAATTGTTTCTTTTGTTTCTGTTTCATTAATTTCAGCTCTGATTTTAATTATTTCTTGCCTTCTACTACTTTTGCTGTTTTTTTGCTCTTCTTTTTCTAGGATTTTGAGATGAAGTATGAGATCATTTATTTGTTGGTTTTTTCTTTTTTTAAGGAATGAACTCCATGCAATGAATTTTCCTCTTAGAACTGCTTTCAATGTGTCCCATAGATTCTGATATGTTGTGTCTGTGTTTTCATTTATCTCTAAGAATTTTTTAATTTCCTCCTTAATGTCTTCTATAACCCATTGATCATTCAGTAACCTATTGTTCATTCTCCAAGTGATGCATGATTTTTCCTTTCTTCTTTTATCATTGATTTTCAGTTTCAATCCATTATGGTCAGATAAGATGCATGGTATTACCTCTACTCCTTTATATTGTCTAAGAGTTGCCCTGTGACATAATATATGATCTGTTTTTGAGAAGGATCCATGTGCTGCTGAGAAAAAAGTGTAACTGCTTGATGTTGGGTGGTATATTCTATATATGTCAATTAAGTCTAGGTTGTTAATTGTGTTATTGAGTTCTATAGTTTCCTTATTCAACTTTTGTTTGGAAGATCTGTCCAGTGGTGAGAGAGGTGTGTTGAAGTCTCCCATGATTATTGTATAGTGGTCTATTAGACTCTTGAACTTGAGAAGAGTTTGTTTGATGAATATAGCTGCACCATTGTTTGGGGCATATATATTTATGATTGTTATGTCTTGTTGGTGTATGTTTCCCTTGAGCAGTATGTAGTGTGCCTCTTTATCCCTTTTGATTAACTTTGGCTTGAAATCTATTTTATTTGATATGAGTATGGACACTCCTGCTTGTTTCCGAAGTCCATATGAGTGATATGATTTTTCCCAACCTTTCATCTTCAGTCTATGTATATCGTTTCCTATCAAATGCGTCTCCTGTAGGCAGCATATTGTTGGGTCATGTTTTGTGATCCATTCTACTAGCTTGTGTCTCTTAATTGGTGAGTTTAAGCCATTAACATTTAGGGTTATTATTGAGATATGGGTTATCCTTCCAGCCATATTTGTTTATTTATGTTACTGAATATGGTTTGTTTTCCTCTTTGATTATTTCCCCCCCTTTACTGTCCTACCTCCCACTGTTGGTTTTCATTGTTATTTTCCATTTCCTCTTCCTGTAATGTTTTGCTGAGGATTTTTTGGAGAGATGGTTTTCTAGCTGCAAATTCTTTTAACTTTTGTTTATCGTGGAAGGTTTTAATTTCATCTTCCATCCTGAAGCTTAATTTCGCCGGATACACAATTCTTGGTTGGAACCCATTTTCTTTCAGTGTTTGAAATATGTTATTCCAGGATCTTCTAGCTTTCAGAGTCTGTGTTGAAAGATCAGCTGTTACCCTGATTGGTTTACCCCTAAATGTGATCTGCTTCCTTTCTCTTGTAGCTTTTAAGATTCTCTCCTTATTCTGTATGTTGGGCATCTTCATTATAATGTGTTTAGGTGTGGATCTCTTATGATTATGCACATTCGGCGTCCTGTAGGCTTCTAGGATTTGGGATTCTGTTTCATTTTTCAAGTCTGGGAAGTTTTCTCGAATTATTTCATTGAATAGATTTCTCATTCCTTTGGTTTGGAGCTCTGTGCCTTCCTGTATCTCAATGACTCTTAAGTTTGGTCTTTTAATGTTATCCCATATTTCTTGGATGTTCTGCTCATGGTTTCTTAACAGTCTTGCTGTGTTCTTTTCAAGTTGAAATACTTTGTCTTCATTGTCTGATGTTCTATCTTCTAAGTGTTCTACTCTGCTGGTAGTATTCTCAATTGAGTTTTTAAGTTGGTTTATTGCTTCCTGCATTTCTAGGATTTCTGTTTGTTTGTTTCTTATAACTTCTATCTCCCTGTATAGTTGATCTTTTGCTTCCTGGATTTGTTTATGTATTTCATTGTTGAAGAGATCTTTCATTGTCTGATTTTGTTGTCTAATGTCTTCCTTGATACTCCAGATCATTTGAAGCATGTATCTCCTGAATTCTTTATCTGACATTCCATCTGCTGCAGATATTACCTCTTCTAACGTTGAGTTGACCTGCATTGCTTGTGGTCCTTTCTTTCCTTGTCTCTTCATACTGTTCGCGTTTCTTTCTGCTTACTGAGACTTTTGTGTTGTTGAATTTTCCCCCTATATATTTGTATTACTCTTGTATAGTTGCAGAGTCTCCCGCGCAGGCGCGGACAGGGGCTCTGCTCCTCCTCCAATTGGGGCACAGTGCCTACCACATCGGCAGGCTGCTGGGCCTGTTCTGCTGGTTGGTAGCAGGTGCGCCTACCTTGCAGGCGCGTGGGGCAGCTCTGCCACTCCCAGGTTGCTGGGCCTGACCTGCTGGTGGGTTGCAGGTCCGGCTACCTTGCAGGCGCAGGGGGAGGGCGCACACCTATTTGTATTTAGACAGTTACTCGAAATGGAGGACGTAATGCTTGGGATGAAAGTTGGGGGGAAGGGGAAGATAGGTGCTCTTGAAAAGAAAGAAGGAGAGGGAGATAGATAGCATAGAGGAGAATGGAAAGAGCAGTAAACCTTGGAAGGGGAGAGAGAGAGGGAAAAGGGAGAGAAAAAATTATAGTGAAATAGGAAATAAAATTAGGTCTTAAAGATCCATTTTCTTCTCTTCCCGTAGGCAAAGCTGTGCCCTCCGGGCTGAGTTTTGCCCTCAATGTGTCAACAGCAATCCTTGTAAGGCGGTTCCTGGGAGTCTCTCAATCCTGTTGGTCCAGAGCCGTTTCACTTCTACGGCTCCTTCTCCCCTTCCTCCTGCCAGCCAGCCAGGTCCTGCTCACCGGAGGCAGTTCCCCAAGGATTTGGTTACACTTTCAGCCCCACCGAGTGCTCTATTTCCCTAACTACTGAGCACTCTTGCTGTCATTCATCTAAGCCCCAGTGCTGTGGAGCTGTAGTCTGGGAGTCAATTGTTTAATTTTTCCGGACCCCTTTGGTGGGCACACCTTCGGAATCTGGCAGCTAAGACCATTGGTGTCGCTGCTGGTGGTAATAGGAGTTGGGGGTCGAGGATCCCCTCTACTTCCCTCAGCCCCTACAGTCACAACCACACTGCTGGCGGTAGGAGGAGTTGGGGGTCTGGAGTGTCCTCTGTTTTCTCCGCCCCTACCGTCACACCCTCTCAGTTCGCGGTTGGGGGATTTGGGGGTGGGGAGTCTTCTCTGCTTCCCTCTGCCCGTGCAGTCACGCCCTCGTCACTGACAGTAGGGGGAGTTGGGGGTCGAGAGTCCTTTGGCCCTTAGGGTCACGCCCACGGAGAGATTTTGAAGTTTCCCGGTTGTTTGTATCTGATGTGGGTGGGAGTCACACACCTGCTAAAGTAGATTCCGCTGGGAAGGAATCTCTTTGGCCGAACTTTGGTGACTTCCCCTCTCTGCTATGGCGGGCCCCTGGCTCCTTGCCGGAGTGTCCGAAGGGAGGGGTGGAACTGGCTTGTCTCTGGTCTGACACAATCTCTGGTTTTAGTTCCCAGTTCACTATTTCGTAAAGGGTTGGTTAGATTCCCTTCACGCTGTCTGGGGGGGGGGGGAGCCGTTCGCCGGGTGGGCGGGGCTGTTAGTAGAGCCGGGAGGGCACCGGCTGTCTGCTGGGCCAGGCGGGGACACTTCTCGCTGGGCCGGGCCGCCAGGGGCTGCCTGTAGAGCCAGGCAGCCGTGGCCGCGTGGCTAAGATCCGGGCGGGTGGGGTGGCTGTTCGCTGAGTGAGAGCAGGGCCTCCCCGGGAACGGCGAAGTGGCGTGTGCCGTCTGCGGGTTCGGGCGGGCCGCGCCGCTCGGGGCCGCCGGCCGCTTTCTGAAGCTGCTGGTGGCCGCGGGATTGTACCTCTGCACCTGCCGGGGGGCCGCCTGTAGAGTTGGGCAGCTGCGGCCGCGTGGCTATGAGCCTGGCAGACGTGGTGGCCGTTCGCAGAGCAAGAGCAGGGCCTCCCCGGGACGGCGGTATGGCGGGTGCCGTCTGCGGGTTCGGGCGGGCCGCGCCGCTCTGGGCCGCTGGTCACTTGCAGACGCGGCTGGTGGCTGCGGGACTGGACCTCCGCGCCCGTGTGGCTGGCCAAGATCCACTTGTCTGGGACAAACTGACACTTCTAATAAACCTACCAATTCCCGGCAGGTCCCCTCTTAACGGAATTTTGCTAGAAGTTCCTCAGTAGGTAGACTGCCGCTGTTCCAATGGGTCTTTCTGATCCCGTTAATGTGGAGACATTGGAATCGCTGCTTCCTCGCCGGCGGCCATGTTGGATCCCTCCCCAGACCTTTTTATATTTTATTTAGAGAGACTCTTTTAAGACTCTTTAAGCAACTCTTGCTGAGTTGCTTAGGGCCTTGCTAAGATGCTGAGGTTGGCTTTGAACTCATGGTCCTCCTGCCTCAGCTTCCTGAGCCACTGGGATTACAGGCATACAACACTGTGCCTGGCTGAGACCTCATCTCTCTCTCTCTCTCTTTTTTTTTTTTTTTTTTTTTGAGGTACTGGGGACTGAACTCAGGGGAACTCAATCATTGAACCATATTCCCAGCCCAATTTTGTATTTTATTTAGAGACAGGGTCTCACTGAGTTGCTTAGTGCCTCGCCATTGCTGAGGCTGGCTTTGAACTCGTAATCCTCCTGTCTTAGCTTCCCAAGCTGTGAGACCTCATCTTTTAATAAAAGTGTTTTAAAAAATTAAAAATAGTGAAAATAAAACATGTATTCTATTTGAGGTAGCTGATTTTATGTGATTTTTGGAGCCAGAGTGTTTCAAATATTGAGCAGTGGTCTTTAAACTATCACAACAGGCTGTGTTCTATAAATACATTCAATACTGTTTCTTCATAGATTTAGATGCATAACAACAACAATAACAAAAGAATGTCTCTGTGAATAGTAGCAAAGAGTTTTTCTAGTTGCCTGAAGGGATTGAAGTCATTTCCCAAAGGGCCACATATAGTTCAACAAACTATATTCAAACAGTCTTAGTTGAACAAGTACTCTATGCTCAGCAATATTGTCTTTTAAAGTTATAGAGGAAGTGTATGATGTCACCTTGGTCCTTAATGAAGTTAAGATTATAATTATAATAATAATTCTGAGTACTAAGTGCCAACGATTCTGTTACTGCCCTTACATGTATATTGTTTCACTTTATCCTCACAATAACCATTTTGGTATATATTCATGTGTCCATTTGACAAATGATGAAACCGAGGTTCAGAGAAATTTAATAACTTGCTAAGTAGTGGGGTCAGGACTCTTTCTAAATCTGTCTGATTTCTGAGACCATGGTTTACTATCTAAGGCATAGTTGGACAGCCAAGATGGACTTGTGGAAGTGAATACTCAGGGACAAAGCAGATGGTGGTTGGCAATGGATACAAGGCTATGAGGAATGGCTAATGTGTGAGATGTCAGAATCAAGATTCTCAAAGATCTTAGCAGACTGGAATAACAGGAGTAATGAAATTTACTGGAGATAAATGCAAAATCCCCCTTTTAAGTAAAAAAGCAGCTATTTAAGTCCTGAGGAGGGAAAAGATGGTTTAATAAACTCTATGAGGGGGAAAAAAGGACTTGACAATTAATTTTAATTATTGGCAAGTTCAGGTTCAGTTCATGCTGGAAGAGTAGATGTCATAGATGCTAATACTGTTTGATGCTATATTCATAAAAATATGGAATCCATTGAGAAATAAATGAAGGCAAGAGGATCAGAGACCTGGGAGTTCAGCCATGTGAGGAATGATTGAATGAATTAGGGGGTTTTGGTCCACAAGTGTTTAGTTCACTTTGCTGAAGGATTAGACCTATTCTACCTAATTCCAGAGGAAAGTCCTAGGCCCTGACCAATGAATGGAAGATGTGTGTGGGGAGATTTGGACTAAGCAGAAGCTGTCAGGGCTATCCCAGAATGATCTGGGCTGCCTGGTAAGGAAATGAGGCTCAGGGTTGTGGAGATCTGGATTCTGTGACTCTTAAATGCTATAGGAATTTGGAACATAGGGGGTTTAGTCAGAGAGGCCTAGAAGCAACATATAGGGCTCATTGGGAAACTGAAACATAATTTGATTTAGAAGATTGGTGAGGGAAGAACATTCTAGGAGAAGAAAATGGTATATGAGAAGAAGAAGGAAAAGGGAGTAGATATATTTAGATGCTTGATTCATTGAATAGGGGAGCGTACATGACATGAATATGACCTATGAACTAATTGGGCAGGAGAGATAATACTGAATAAAAGGAATCTAGGGTATAATATAACTCCATAACACATGAGAAGCAGGAGAACTTCTTTTTTTAAAAATTTTTATTTTTTAGGAGAACTTCTTAAGGTGCCATTTATTTTCTACCCATGTATTTGATGATATAATATTAATCCAATATGTCACCCAAATCTTGTTTTATTTGCAAGAGCCTGACTTCAACATCAGGAAGCTAATAGGTACCTCCTTTGTTCCTTCCTGAAAACCTTAGCTCTCTGAAGTGTTTGAAAGGAGACTTGTGAACCATAGAATTAAACCAACCATGTATTGCACCATGTTTGGATTTAAAAGTGAAGTAGGTAGGGGCTGGGGATATAGATTAGTGGTAGAGCACATGCCCAGCATCCTAGCATAGGGAGACCCTAAGTTCTATCCTCAAAACTGGGGGAAAAAATAGTGGTGGAAGTGAAGCAGACTGGATGCACACCTATAGTTCCAGCTACTCAGGATGCTAAAGCAGGATATCACTTGAGCCCAGGAGTTTGGGGCCGGCTTGGGGAACATAGCAAGATCCCATCTCTTGAGGAAAAAAAAAAAAAGAGCCAGGTGCTATGGTTCAGTTTTATAATCCCAGCAACTCGGGAGGCTAAGGCAGGAGGATTACAAGTTCAAGGCTGGCCTCAGCAACTTAGTGAGACCCTATCTCAAAATAAAAAAATAGAAAGGGCTGGGAATGTAGCTTAGTGGTAAAATATCCCTGGATTCAATCCCCAGCACAAACAAAAACAAAAACAAAGTGGTTGAAGAGTGGCCAAGTCATTCTCTCTTTTGTGTGGTGGTATCCTGAAAGGGCAGGTGGGACCCTCACCCCAGATTTAGTTTATACTGTGAAGACTGAGGATCCCCCATACCCCAAGAGATGATGAAAAGATGTTGCATTTTCTGGAAGTCTCTGAGGAAGCATGGTGGTCCTCTAGAGCAGGTGTGAATTGGCTTGTGGGTGCAATTCAAGGAGTAGAGCCTTGGCATCACTGGGTCTAAGGGATGGGGTTAGATGCTTAAGATTAGGGCCTTGTTAGGTTTGAATCTCCTTCTGGAATCAGAGGAGAGAGACCCAGACTTTCTTCTTAGCCTTTCAGATAACAGGCAGAATGGGAGGAAAGAGAGCTGAGCTTAAAAGCTGTGAGCATCAGACATCTGAAAGAGTCAGACTATTTCTTACAGCCTACAGGTAGAAACCATTTTTCCATTTTCCACTAGTTTAAAGAATGTATTCCACCACAGCCTATCCTCTGTGTATGCATGTGTGCCAACTGACTGAAACCAGATGTCTGCTTATTTTCCACCTTAAACTTCCCTCCAGGCCTCATTACCTGTGCATAACCAGGTACTGCCTTCCATTGAAAGTGTGGATGGTTCTGACCCTTTGGCAACTCTGCAGAATCCAATAGCTAGACTGGAGGCAAAAGAAGAAGAGGAGGAGGAGGAGGATGAGGATACTGAAGAAGAGGAGGAAGAAGATGGTGAAGACACAGATTTGGATGACTGGGAGCCAGACCCACCCCGGCCCTTTGACCCCCATGACTTGTGTAAGTGCAGTCACTGAACTCTCAAAGGAAGCCACATGCTCTTTTTCATGAGTGTGTGTGAATGTGAACATGGCTCATTTGCACTGAATCCTTCCCACATCCCACACATTGTGCCACATGCTCTGTGTGCATCATCCCACTTCATCTTCACAGCAGCCCTGGGAAGGAGTCATGACACTTGTATTTGTTTTCCAATTTTCCTGATGAGGAAACAAGCCCAAAAGAGGTTAGGCAACTGCTCTGGGTGACATGGGGTAAATGGCTGATGAGGCATCCGAGTCTGGTCACTCTTGATACCAGCCTTCTATTGTAGTTGACCTAGTCCTGGACTATTCAGCCATATCAGTTCTAACAAATTTTCTTTGTCACTTTCTTCACAAGAAGAGCTTCCCAGCCAGGTGCAGTGGTACACATCTGTAATTCCAGTGGCTCAGAATGCTGAGACAAGAGGATCATAAGTTCAAGGCTAGCCTCAACAATTTAGGAAGACCCTCAGCAATTTAGCAAGATCCTCAGCAATTAAGTGAGACCTTGTCTCAAAATAAAAAGGGCTGGGAGTGAAGCTCAAGGGTAAAGTATTCCTGGGTTCAATCCCTCGTACTAAAAAAAACAAAACAAAACAAAAAAATTAAGAGTTTCCATTACCAAATCATTGTTTTATCTGTGGATCTTCACGCACATATAGCAAAGTTATGACCTCGTTCATTTGAGTGAATGAGATTGTTCAGAGCTTTGTGGCCTTACACTACCTCTCCTGGGCCATCCATGTGGTGCTGGTAAGCTCTCTCTCTAGGGGGCCAGTGTTTAGCCCTGTACTTAATTATTACCCAACAGAAAATTTACTTGTTTAATTTTCCCTTGAACTCACAAGTTTTCAGGGTAACTCCTAAGTCAAATGCACAGAAAGCCACTTTACTAATAAATATTAATACAAAGTTGTTCTCCATTATTTGAGAATTATAGGAATTAAAAATATCTAAACCAGATTACCACATTGCTGAAGGAGGTGAAATGGTGAAACATGAATGTGAATACTGTATGGTCCAGCCACTGTTCCCCTGCTTTATGGTGATGCACATCTTATTCTGGTGGATAATGTATACATGGATGCTATTGGCAAACAAGAAATGTGACTGGCTTGGTGCTGAGTTTTTTAGAATGAGCTAGAAATGCATGCATTTTACCTGAGAGTAAAATGATGTCAAGAAACTTGACTATTCTTCAAGGTTTTTTTCTTTTGCAGGGTGTGAGGAATGTAATAATGCCCATTCTTCAGTGTGCCCCAAGCATGGCCCCTTGCATCCCATCCCCAATCGGCCTGTGCTCACTCGGGCAAGAGCAAGTCTCCCCCTGGTCCTCTACATAGACAGGTTCCTTGGAGGAGTGTTTTCAAAAAGGCGCATTCCCAAGCGTACCCAGTTTGGCCCTGTGGAGGGACCCCTTGTCAGGGGGTCTGAACTGAAAGACTGTTACATTCATCTAAAGGTAATTTATACTTTTTCCTATTTCACTCCTTTATTTAACAGTTTTTCAAGGGGCATTCATTTCTTTTGCTGAGTTTTTTGTTTTCATTTCATAACAGTCATTTGCTAGTATTTTTCTTTTTATGCTTAATTTTAAATGGAAACATTACTCCCCGCCCCAATAAAATGGAGGTCATAATTTTAGACCCCTGTGAATAATTCTGAGAAGTGTGGTTTTTAGGGTCTATAGTAATATGCTAGAATTGACATAATAAAATGCTATAGACTAGGAGGCTTCAGCAATGGAAATTTCTTTTTTCACAGCTCTGGAGTTAGAAATCTAACATTAATGTGTTGGCAGGTTTCTCCTTGACCTGCACATGACTGTCTTCTTACTGTGCACTTACAGGGTCTTTCCTCTGTACTTATGTGCATCTTTTCTAATCTCCTCTTATTAAATGGACCAGTCATATTAGATTAGGGTGTACCCTAATTATGTTATGTTCACTTCATTACCTCTTTAAAGGTTCTGTCTCCAAATGCGTCACATTCTGAAGTACTGGGGGTTTACAGGGTCCCCACATGACTTAGAGGTTGAGGGACACAAAATTCAACACAAAACAGAGAAATTGGTGTTTTTTTTTTCTTTCTTTTTTTAAAATGAACTTTGGAATGTGGCTGGGCATGGTGGTATACACATGTGATCCCAGCAACTAGGGAAGCTGAGGCAGGAGGATCTCAAGTTGGAGGATAGACTGGGCAACTTAGCAAAATCCTGCCTCAAAATAAAAAATATAAAAAAGCGTGCTGAGATATAGCTCAGTGTTATAGTGCCCCTGGGTTCAATCTCTAGTACCACAAACAAAGGAAAACAAAAACAAAATACTTTGGATACTTTTTTTTTTTTTTGATGCTGGGGATGGAACCCAGGCCCTGTGCATGCAAGGTAAGTACTTTATCAACTGAGCGATACCCCACCCCCAAAACACAGTACTTTGGAATACAGAAAATTACATTGATGTATGTAATCTGCTGTGTGCCATTAATGTTTGCAAAATAGCCCACTTTTCAATATTAAAACAGGTTCGGTTTGAATTTTTTCTGTTAAATAATTGTTCACTGGGGCTAGGCTGTTACTCAGTAGTAGAGCTCTTACCTAGCATGTGCAAAACCCTGGGTTTGATCCCCAGCATTGCAAAAACAAAAACAAAAAACAAACAAGAAACCTACCCCAAAACAACAAAAAATAAGTTTGCTGTATGTTGAAGAATATTTATTTTGATCTGCATTCTTTACTTTTAATGATTTTGCTTCTATCCAACCCTCTTTACTATCTGCTGTTTTGAATAGCTACTCTGAAGCACTAAGAAAGGGCAGTAAGAAGGGGAGAATATCTGAAATGTATTTTGGAGAAATTAGCTGCTGTTGTAGGGAGGATTTCTTTTAAACTAATGCTCAAGATCTCCAAGCAAGAATATTACCTGTCTTTAGGCTGAATATTATAAATGGATACAGTTGAATCTCCAAAGGATGCAAATTATAATGAAGTGGAGAGTATTATGCTTGATTTTTATTTACAGCATTTTTGGTTGTGCTAGTTTTGTGAGATATTAACTAAAGCTATATAGTTTTATGGTGAACTTTTAGATTTTGCCATGTAATTCTCCTATAGGTAAGAGTGGTTTCAGGAAGTATCCTTTCTTTCTCTTTATGTTTGGTAAGTCACAATTCTAGTATCTTTCTAGATACAAAGGGAAGATATATGGTTAATTTAAGGAGAAATATTTTGTATATTATTGCTAATAGTATATTGAAGGTTTTGTTTTTTGGTGTGGGTCTTTACCTTTTCTTTGGTTGCAGGTTTCTCTTGATAAAGGGGACAGAAAAGACAGGGATTTACATGAAGACCTATGGTTTGAGTTGTCTGATGAGACCCTGTGTAACTGGATGATGTTTGTACGTCCAGCCCAAAACCACCTGGAGCAGAACCTGGTGGCTTACCAATATGGCCACCATGTATATTATACAACGATAAAGAATGTGGAACCCAAGCAGGAACTGAAGGTATAGTGCTGGATCTGGAGGGCTCTCTGCTAAAAAAGAACATATCCTAATTTTTTCCTTCTAGTAAGTATGATTCTTACTAAAATGGTTCTTTACTGGTAATTTATTTACCTCTGGAGCCATCCCTAGGGGAAATTGGTTCCGGGATTCCCCTAAGATCCTTATGTAAAATGGTGTAATATTTGCATAGAACTTACGCATTCTCCCATGTATTTTAAATTATTTCTAGATTATTTATAGTACCTAATAAAATATAAGTGCAATATAAATGTTTTTATACTGTATTGTTTAGGGGCTAATGACAAGAAAAACTTTGTATATTAAGTACAGATGTAATTTTTTTGGACAGTATTTTCGATCAGCAGTTGGGGGAATCCATGGATATAGAGGGCTGACTGTACTATGTACTACAGATTGGTAATAGTCTTGTAAATAAAACAATGAGAAGTAGATGGGCTCTGTTCTCATCAAGAGCCAACAGAAAGGCATTAGGTCTGGGGATAAGAAAGTGATTGTATGGGGAGCTGACTGATATTTGTGAGGGGGTAATTAAAGATAGTATCACATAATGTCATTTATACATAACTAAAGAAGAATGTGTTGTGAAATGTGGGATTTTATAAAATAAAATTCAGATGGATGGGCAAGATTCCTTTTCTTTATCTGAATACTTCATTTTATTCAAAGAATTCTTTGACTTCTGATTTCAGAAATAAGTATTTTTGGGGTAACCCTGTTAGAATTTGTCTAAATATTGACATTTGATGACATAATGAAATTTTGGTATGATTCCAAAAGAAAAATTCTTTTTTTTTTTTCTTTTCTATGCTACTAGGGATAGAACCCAGGGCTTTACACATTAGGCAAGTGCTTGATCAATAAGCAACTCTTCCTGCCCAAGATTCCTTCCTTCCTTCTTTAGCATATATTAGGAACATGGACAAAAGAGGGGGGCCAAAGTACTCTTTAACTTCCTGAGGTAAATAACAAAATAGATGAGAAATGATTATATCAGTACATGAACACTGAATTGCATAGTGTGTCAATGTTAGAAACTGATTGCTCCTCTTTAGTGGGAGAACAAAGTCCTGGATTTTATTCAAAAGGTGCAAAACCTCTGTCTTGGAAACCATCAGCTAGATAATCCACCAGCCATGAAGAAAATATGTAAAAAGAATGTCAAAGGAGATTAACATCTCATGCCATCTATTCCAGTGCTGCACCACTGAACTAACTTACTCTAGCTCTGTTTTCTCTTGTAAAAAAGTAAGTGTAACTGTAGAGGTTAGGATGAATAGAAATAATTAAATAGGAATTTAATAGTTGAGTATAATAAAACAACCAAAACAACAGATAGAAGGAATAAGAAAATGGGGAAGTATTTGTAATACAGGGTAAAAGATTTTAAGTATGTTGACTGAGACAAAGAGTTGTATATCTTCAACTTAACTACATCCAGATGGACAAATGAACAAATACCAAGAATAGACTCTATTTAAAAAAGGAAAAGAAATGTTAAAAAAAAAAATTAACCCTTAATCCAGGTGTGGTGATGCATGCCTGTAATCCTAGTGACTTAAGAAGCTGAGGCAGGAGGACTGAAAGTTTGAGATAAGCCTGGGCAACATAATGAGATTCTATTTCAAAATAATAAGGAAAGGTGCTGGAAATGTAGCTTAGTGGTAAAGTTCATTCCCCAATAGAGCATGAGGGTTTGGTGCAGCTGGGGTTATAGCTCAAAGGTAGAGTGAGCATGTATGAGACCCTGGGTTTCATATCCAGAATGGACAAAAGAGAAAAGAAAAAAAATGTCCCCAATTAAACTATTTTTAAATGCTTAAACTTTTATTTATCTATGTGTGTGTGTGTATTTAAAACTAAAATGATTTATAATGTAGAACATGAAGACGACAGTTTGCAAATTCATTATCACTTAAAGGAAATCAATGTGCTAAGCTTTGAGAAATGAGATGTTCCAAAATATACACCAAAAATTTAAAAATGGGATTAAATTAAAACATGAAATGTTATCTAATGTAATGCAGATCAGGGGATCAAAGATGAAGGTCACACATTATTAAAAAGAAATCCAACCAAGGACAGCTGTGTCATGATCTCTCATTAGTGTCACAACAGTGCCTCTCTTTTGGTGGACTTGAACATTTTGGCAGACATCCAGTCAGCTTTAAAAAACAAAACAAAACAAAACAAAACAAAACAAAAACGGTCTTTACATGGCTACTATTATTCTTCCCACCATCTTCCAGCTTGTTTTCTCCTGCTATTTCTCGCAGCCGTATTCTCCTTTTATTCATAATGGGGATCCCAAGCACCCAGAATTGGCCTTGTACCCACCTCTGCTGGTCCAGCCACTTACCCTGCCTGCATTTTTTAAATTGATAAACATGGTTACTTTATACTTATCAAAAGAGCTATTTTAGATTTAATTAGAAATAATTTTTAAATCATATCATCCTTGTGCATGCATGAAAATGCATACTTAGGTAAAAAGTTAAGATATAAAACTGCTTTTTATGCATTGTCACTTTTTCCCCTTTCAATCACTGGTTTACATCATGATGTCTGTGATTTTGGGGGGCAGTACTGGGGATTGAACTCCGGGCTTCTTGCATCTGAGGTAAATGCTCTTCCACTGACCTACCTCCTCAGCCCTTTTTGTATTTTTATTTTGAAACAAGGTCTCACTAAGTCACATAGGCTGGCCTCAAACTTGTAATCCTCCTAAGTACCTGGGATTATAAGTATAGGCCTCATGTTTTTGCTTTTCTGTCTTCTGCCATCTTCTGTTCCATTAAGATGATATTGATGATATATTTTTTGTGTGTGTGTGGTACTTATGCATGCTGTGAAAATACTCTACCCCTGAGCCACATCCCCAGTCCTTGATATTGTTATATGTATATTTCCAGTCTTTGATATTATTATATGTATATTTACATATATATTTTGCGCCTGGGATCAAACCCAGGACCTCACATGCGGTAGGATTTTGTTCTACTACTGAGCCATATCCCAACTCCTCACAATCTTTTAAAAATAAATAGTCCAGGGCAGGGGACGTTGCTCAGTAGTAGAGTGCTTACCTGGCATGTGTCAGGCACTGGGTTCAATCCTCAGCACCACATCAAAATAAAAAAAATAAAGGTAATAAAAAAAAATATTCCACCATTGCCTCTGGGATCTTGTTCCATACCACATAACTTTTTGTATGCATGGTGGTTGGAATTGGGCCTGACACTTGTGCTGTACCACTGAGCCATACCCCTATCAAGTTTGAATATTGTGCTTTCACATTCATTTGAATTCATCTGTGTCTTTTTCCTAAATTGAATCACGGGCCCTTGGAAGCGAAGTGTTTTTTGATCAAGTCAGTAGGAAGTTTCTGACAGTTCTGACTGAATGAAGCCTTAATGAGAGGCCTGTAGAATGCTAACCAGTCTCTTAACCACTTTGAAATTTTTTCTTATTCTGAGGGAAATGGCAGTTTTTTTGGCCTTCATTTGCAGTGCTTGGCAGGTGTCAACAAGTCATGGAACCCAAAGGGGGCTTATAACTGAATGAGGTAAGAACAGTGCAGAGAGCTGGGCCAGACTTGTGCAGGAGTGTTGTGCAGGTTCTGAGTGCTGCATCATGGCAGCAATTGTAGGGTGCCAGCCAGAGTGGGAGATGCTTTCTGATTTCTGAGATGTTAAATATGAAAAAAAGGTACATCTTGGAATTGATGGATTAGTGTGTGTTTGTAATAGCAAAATATAAACCACCTGAAAGTACAACCATAGGGGCACAGTTGAGTCAATTATGGAATACAGATTCTACATAATATTACTCCACCATTCAAAATGAAGTCTGCCTTTATAAATATTCCCTTATATTTAAATTAATGTTCTATAAAAGTTACATATGATTAAGTCATTTAGTGATTAATAAGTTGAAATCCTACTGTGTTTCAGACAGTAGGAAAAAAACAAGCTTGTTTCCCTGTGTTCAGGGAACTTGCATTCTAGGGGGGAAGTGGACGGAAAGATGTAAACAAACAAATAATATCCAATAGGAGTTAAGTTTCATGGTGCAGAAAGAGCAAATAACGGGAAAGGGACCAATTTAGATGTGCTTCGTAGAAAAAGCCTTGCTTAAGAGGTGATAGGCTGAGGACTGGGAATGAGAAGAGACCAGTCCTGCAGAGGGTTATAAGAAGAGCAAAGGAGAAGAACCTTGCACTCCAGGGGGTGAGCCAACAAGGGCAAAGACTTGGATGGGAAGGCACTGGGCATGTTTGAGTTGCTGAGTGTAGGCCATCTTGGCCTAAAGGCGGGCAAAGAGGAGCTGAGGTTTCTTAGTAAGATAGAGGAGATCATGGAGCCCTTGGAGGATTATCATGAACATTTCAGGTTTATTATGAAATAAGCCATTTCTGGTAAAACAAATTCAATTGTGTTTTAAGAAGACAATTATTTTAAGAAGACTTTGGCTCCTGTGTGGATTGCAAGGAAAAAGGGAGGCTAGTTTGAAGGCAAGAGATGGTGGTGGCATGCCTCCAGGTGGAAGAAGCAGAGATGGAGAACACCTGAGGAAGTGACAGTTCTACTGAAGGATTACAGAAGCAAATGGAGAAACCAAAGATACCTTTTAGGTTTTAAGTCTGAGCACTTGGGGGGAAGGTGAGGCAATTGAAATGAGAAGATAGGTAGAGGTGGAGATATGAGTTGGGAAGCATCAAGAATTCCATTCTGGGCATGTTAAATTTAAGCTGTTTGTGAAATATCCCAAATATCAGATCAGAAATAGAATACACTTGGAGTGATCAGAGAAGGGGCATCTGGGATGAAGATATTAATTTGGGTATCATTAGTATAGAGTGGTTAGAAATTGATGTGATCAGTGGAGGGAAAAATAAGAAGGCTCAGGACTTGAATTAAGCTTTGAGGAGCACTAATATTGGGAGGTTAGGTGGAAGAGGAGCCAGCTAAGGTGAGTGAGCAGAAGCAGCCATTGGGGTAGGAGAGAAACAGCTATCATTGGTGTAGGAGAGAAGAGCCCTGGGAGAATGTGGAAGTGTTTGGTACAGTCCCATTTGTGATCACAGTGTGAGCTATTTGGTGGCAGCCACTATGATTGCAGCTGTATTCAAATCTGTGTTTAAATATAGCTTTATTATTATTATTATTATTATTATTATTATTATTATTTTACAAATCAGAAGAGGCTGTTTTATCTAGATGAAGAGACTATGAATAAAGTTTTTATGGAGTTATTCTAATTTAAAAAAAAACACAAAATTTTTAAAAAGGGAAAAAAAAACAAGCAATGTGTCTTGACTTCCTGACAGATGATCTGCCAGATGGGTGTTGGGGAGCCAGGCTCACAGTGTGATTTTTTTTTTTTAAATGGGCTGTGAAAAAGCCTGAATTGTTTCATTTAACAGGAGAAATAATGTAAGCATGCAAAGCACATCTGGTGATGTTCCTTAATTCTTGATGTCCTTGGTTCTTGCAGGTGTGGTATGCTGCATCCTATGCTGAGTTTGTGAACCAGAAAATTCATGACATTTCTGAGGAAGAAAGGAAAGGTGGTTGGACTTTTATATTGTATATTTTCTACATGAATTCTAAGTTGTATATGTTACATCTTCATGCAACCTCTAATTTTTTCATTTCAGTGTATTTCAGAAGATATTCCAGGTTCTTAGAGCTACACACCTCCATCTAACTGTAGGATCAAATTACAATGACATATTTACATTTCTTTCATGGGTGCTAGAAAATAGTATTTAATATAATAAAAGCCTGCAAATACTAAATTAGAACCTAGATCAGAGGACAATTCTTATCTGGACTTGAACATCTTTGAGGACATGGTAAAGCAGGCATTCACTTTATCTTTAATGTAAATATTAACTGAAATGCCATCTCTATATAAAAAGGTGAACAAATTATTATGTATACTGCTTGATGAATTTTTACAGTGAACACATGTAAGTTCCCAAATGTGATTACTCTCCTGACTTTCAATACCACACATAAGATTTACTTGTTATTGAATTGCACATAAATAGAATGATATATACACTTTTTGTGTCTGGGCATCTTACTCAGTATTGTGAGGTTCATCCATATTATTGGATATGCTTGCAATTTATTCATTTTATTGTTGTTTGGTATTCTGTTGTATAAATGTATAACCATTTATTTATCTATTATGCTGTAGATTTGATTGTACAATGCAATTATCATAGTAACTACCCAGAATTAGGTCAAATTTCACAGGTTAAGGGCACAGTTTTCATTAAGAGTCCCCTCGCTTCAGATATCAGATGCAAGCTCCGTGGTTCCCAACCTACCTATACTACTAGCTATAATTTAGGGAGCTCTCTATTGCTCTTCAGGTTTGATAATTAACTAGAATGACTCAATAAAACCTAGGAAAACACTTTATTTAATGATCACAGTTTTTTATAAAGGATATATATATCAGGATTAGCCAAATGAAGAGAACTAGGGTGAGGTCTAGGAGGGTCCCCAATGAAGCTTCTGTGTCCTCTCAGGATATATCATTCTCCTGGCACATTGATATATCATTGCCAATCATAGAAACTCATTTAAGCTTTGCCGTTCAGAGTTTTTATTGAGACATTATTATATAGGCATGACTGAATTAGTGGTCATGTGATTGGACTCAATTTCTAGCTCTCATTCTCCTCTGGGAGGTAGGGCTGGTATTAACTGTTTCAAAGCACCAACCCTTTTTTTTTGTGTGTGTGTGTGGTACTGGGGATTGAAGCCAGGGGTGCTCTACCACTGAGCTCTATCCCAGTCCTTTTTATTTTTTATTTTGAGACAAGGTCTCATTGAGTTGCTCAGACTGGCCTTGAACTTGTGATTTTCTCTTCTTAGCCTCTAAAGTGGTTGGGATTACAGGTGTGTGCCAAGCACCTGGCAAAGCACCAACCTAATCACAAGGTTGAACTTTCTGACACTGCTACCCCTGACTCTGAGTCATTTCCTTAGCATAAACTCAGGTAGGAGGAGGGGTCATGATGATAACAAAGGCACTTCTGTCACTCAGGAAATTCCAGCTACTAAGAGCTTTCCTCCCAGGAGCCAGAGACTAAGGTTGGCCAGATTCTTTATCTTATATCAGGATTGTTCGTAGTTTTGGGCTGTTTAAAAAGTGCCTGCTCTGACTGTTTTTGTACATGTCTTTGGTGAACACGTGTGCACATTTCCTTTAGGTGTACATCTAGGGGTGGAATTACAGGGTCCTATGTTATGCATATATTCAGCTTTAGGAGTTACTTCCAAACATTTTACTGAAGTCATTATATTGGACTTTGATTTTTAAGTTATTTGTGATAAAATATACCCTTAAATTATGAGACTTGGGCGGGACATAGTGGTGCATACCTGTATTTCTGGTGACTCAGAAAGCTGGGGCAGGAGAATTGCACCTTTAAATCTATCTATCCTGGGCAATTTAGCAAGACCCTCAGCAACTTAGAGACCCTGTTTGAAAATGAAAATAAAAAGGGCTAGAATATAGGTTAGTGGTAAAACTTGCCCCTGGATTCAATCTCCAGTACCATAAAAGAAAAGGAATATTATGAAACTTGGATCTGAATCACTGGATTATCTAAATACAGATCTCCTTACAGTGCTTTCTCTCTTTCTGGGTGAAGGGTGTGTGTGTGTAGAGTGGTGTGAGTGTGTTGTTCCTTTGATGTCCTGCATGAATGTGTCAGAAAATAAGAGCCTATAACTCACCTCTGTGCCAAATTCTAGTCTTTGATTTTATAACAAGAAAGTCATACAAATAGCAGATACTGTCTGCAGGAAGATAAGAATGGCAGAGATAACAGGCATCTGAGTTTTCCTGGTGTCTGTTGATCATCAGCTTTCATGATTTCTCTCCTGTGACTGTAGTTCTTCGAGAGCAAGAGAAGAATTGGCCCTGCTATGAATGTAACCGCCGGTTTATAAGCTCAGAGCAATTGCAGCAGCATCTCAATTCTCATGATGAGAAACTGGATGTGTTTAGCAGGTATGTATGAGGACAAAGGCTCACAAATCAGGTTTGGAATCATTTTTGTACATAGACTAATGAGTGTGTATGCTTACACAGGTAACCAGTTAGGTAGCTATTGAGGATTGTCTTTCATAACTAACCCCTTCCTTATTTACTGTTTATTGCTTTTCTAGCATAACCAATACCCAACAATGGAAAATCCCCTTACTTCAGTTAAGTCTCCCTTAACTAGAGATTATGAAATAGGAATCCTTCAGATAGCATTTAAACATCAGGGTAAGGGCATATTGGAGTAAGAGTAAAGACCCAGAGTTCAGTCAGAACTATTGCAACAGTTTAGGTGAGGAAAGAGTGTTCTTTAGATTAGATGGGACAGATGTAGGATTGTCCACTTAAAGAATTTGGAAAGATACAAGATGGTGTGAAACCTCACTTAGGAAAGTGGGAAAGAGAATATTCTAGGGAAGTACTGTACAGTTGCCTGCAACACTGAATGTCCATATGAGGTTCATAGTCATAAAATGAGAGACTACAAGCAAGACTGTATGTTGTTTTCGAGCCCCATCCAGCTGCTGCAGTGCAGGCAGGGAACTGGGTTACAAAAAAATGTGGTTTTGCTGAGAGCATCCAACACAGTGACAACAAAGAAGCAGCAACTGGGATGGGGATCAGAGAAAATACAAGGTATTGATTGCAGTGAATGACCTTGGAGGTGTGCTATGGACAAAGGAAGGATTGGACTGGGGGATGATGGGGGTGGAAGGGTTATTGAAATTGGGTATTGGAGAGAGTGAGCTGGAGAGGTAGGAGATAGTGTGTCAGAATGGGCCTTTGTGGAAACAGGGGCAGTGGGATTGTATTGAGGATGACAGGTCTGAGATATGACCTTGGGGATAAATATCTGAAGGTGATGGATGCAATGAGATTCAAGATATTTACTCCTAGGTTTTCCCACTTTTCATGGTTCTATTGTATCATTTTTTATATTATATTAGGATTTTTGACTTACACGCCTGCTGCCTCTGCTAAATTCTGAGGATAAGATCACCTTTAACTTGATATCTTTAGTGCCAAGCATAGTGTATGACACATAGTAAAGTGTTCACTTTCTATCTGATAAAAGAAATTTGAGACAAATGAGGAAAATCTGAATTTTGACTAGATATAATAATATTGAGCAATTACCTGATTTTTTTTTTAGGTGTGATAATGGTATTGTGTGTGTTTAGAATTTTCCATACTTAAGAGTGAGTAGAGAGCATGTGCCTGTAGTTCCCGCTACCTGGCAGACTAAGGCAGGAATTTTTTTTTTAATTTTTTTTATTGGTTGTTCAAAACATTACATAGTTCTTGATATATCATATTTCACACTTTGATTCAAGTGGGTTATGAACTCCCATTTTTACCCCGTATACAGATTGCAGAGTCACATCAGTTACACTTCCACTGATTTACATATTGACATACTCATGTCTGTTGTATTCTGCTGCCTTTCCTATCCTCTACTATCCCCCCTCCCCTCCCCTCCCCTCCCCTCTTCTCTCTCTACCCCCTCTACTGTAATTCATTTTTCCCCCTTGTATTATTTTTCCCTTTCCCCTCACTTCCTCTTGTATGTAATTTTGTATAACCCTAAGGGTCTCCTTCCATTTCCAAGCAATTTCCCTTCTCTCTCCCTGTCCCTCCCACCTCTCATCCCTGTTTAATGCTAGTCATCTTCTCATGCTCTTCTTCCCTACTCTGTTCTTAGTTACTCTCCTTATATCAAAGAAGACATTTGGCATTTGTTTTTTAGGGATTGGCTAGCTTCACTTAGCATAATCTGCTCTAATGCCATCCATTTCCCTCCAAATTCTATAATTTTGTCATTTTTTAATGCAGAGTAATACTCCATTGTGTATAAATGCCACATTTTTTTTTATCCATTCGTCTATTGAAGGGCATCTAGGTTGCTTCCACAGTCTTGCTATTGTGAATTGTACTGCTATGAACATCGATGTAGCAGTGTCCCTGTAGCATGCTCTTTTTAGGTCTTTAGGGAATAGACCCAGAAGGGGAATAGCTGGGTCAAATGGTGGTTCCATTCCCACCTTTCCAAGAAATCTCCATACTGCTTTCCAAATTGGTTGCACCAATTTGCAGTCCCACCAACAATGTACAAGTGTACCCTTTTCCCCACATCCTCGCCAGCACTTGTTGTTGTTTGACTTCCTAATGGCTGCCAATCTTACTGGAGTGAGATGATATCTTAGGGTGGTTTTGATTTGCATTTCTCTGACTGCTAGCGATGGTGAGCATTTTTTCATGTACTTGTTGATTGATTGTATGTCCTCCTCTGAGAAGTGTCTGTTCAGGTCCTTGGCCCATTTGTTGATTGGGTTATTTGTTATCTTATTGTCTAATTTTTTGAGTTCTTTGTATACTCTGGATATTAGGGCTCTATCTGAAGTGTGAGGAGTAAAGATTTGTTCCCAGGATGTAGGCTCCCTATTTACCTCTCTTATTGTTTCTTTTGCTGAGAAAAAACTTTTTAGTTTGAGCAAGTCCCATTTGTTGATTCTAGATATTAATTCTTGTGCTATGGGTGTCCTATTGAGGAATTTGGAGCCCGACCCCACAGTGTGTAGGTTGTAGCCAACTTTTTCTTCTATCAGATGCCTTGTCTCTGGTTTGATATCAAGCTCCTTGATCCATTTTGAGTTAACTTTTGTGCATGGCGAGAGAAAGGGATTCAGTTTCATTTTGTTGCATATGGATTTCCAGTTTTCCCAGCATCATGTGTTGAAGATGCTATCCTTCCTCCATTGCATGCTTTTAGCCCCTTTATCAAATATAAGAAAGTTGTATTTTTGTGGGTTGGTTTCTGTGTCCTCTATTCTGTACCATTGGTCCACCTGCCTGTTTTGGTACCAATACCATGCTGTTTTTGTTACTATTGCTCTGTAGTATAGTTTGAAGTCTGGTATCGCTATACCACCTGATTCACACTTCCTGCTTAGCATTGTTTTTGCTATTCTGGGTCTTTTATTTTTCCATATGAATTTCATGATTGCTTTCTCTATTTCTACAAGAAATGCCATTGGGATTTTGATTGGTATTGCATTAAACCTATAGAGAACTTTTGGTAATATCGCCATTTTGATGATGTTAGTTCTGCCTATCCATGAACAGGGTATATTTTTCCATCTTCTAAGATCTTCTTCAATTTCTCTCTTTAGGGTTCTGTAGTTTTCATTGTATAAGTCTTTTACCTCTTTTGTTAGGTTGATTCCCAAGTATTTTATTGTTTTTGAGGATATTGTGAATGGAGTGGTTGTCCTCATTTCCATTTCAGAGGGTCTGTCGCTGATATACAGGAATGCCTTTGATTTATGCGTGTTGATTTTATATCCAAGGCAGGAATTTGAGCTCAGGAATTTGAGACTAGCCTGGGCAACATTGGAAAAAAAAAAAAAAAAAAAGAAAAAGAAAAAGAAAAGAAAAAAAAAGAAAAGAAAAATTTTGTTAAATAGCTATGTAGAAGAGTTTGATATGATGGATATTCACAAAATATCTAAAAGATGTTTTGTGATGTACTTTTGAAATATCTTAATAAGGAATTTTTGTATGTTAGTCATTCATTAAAGGAGGTAAAATTTATTCAGTATCTTAGCCAAACTGTGGAACCAAAGTAGGTGTTCATCAATGGATGAATGGATAAAGAAAATGGGTATATGTACACAATGGAGTTTTATTTAGCCATAAAGAATAATGAAATTGTTAGTTGCAGGAAAAAGGATGAAACTTGAGAACATTATGTTAAGCAAAATAAACCAAACTTAGAAGGTCAAGGGTCATATACTTTCTCTCATGTGGAAGCTGGAGAGGAAAAAGGAAAGGTGGGAGGGATCTCATGAAAATGGAAGGGCAATCAGTAGGGGGAAGGGACCAAGGAAAGGAAGGATAGGAGGGAAAGGGGAAATGCTGGAGAATGATATTGGCCAAATTATATTATATTGTGTGCGTGAATGAATATGTCACAACAGATCCCACCATTATATGCAACTATAATGCATTAATAAAAAAATGTGGAAACAAAAGGGTTGTGCTAGTTACAATGTCAACAACAAGATAAAATAAAATAAAACAATTTGGTGTTTGGAATAGTTGAATTAGAAATTTGTATTAACCCTCCTGAAGATTTTGGTAAAACAAAATACTTTGCATTTAGCCACATTTTGTGGAAGAAATCTTGAACTGAGGTTAAGAGAGGAAGGCTGGAATCTTGTCTAAGATAACATGTCCTCAAAACACACTAGGCTTAGCATGTTCTGTCTGCATTTCTCACCTCCTTTCAGAAGCAAAATGTTGTCAGCACTTTGTGTTTACATAGCTCTTTTTTTCCCCCAGAATAATTTGAAGACACCTCTTTGTGCTTTAGAGAGGGCAAAGATAAGAACTTTAGAAAGTGTTTCCATTAGAGAAAAGAATCAGGGAAATTAATCAAGTGAGGGGAACTCAAAATCTGGGGTTAGTACAGACCATTTAGGGAAACATTTTATGGAGTATGGTGTAACTATAACTATCCGTAACCCAATCTTTTGTCCCCAGAACAAGAGGCAGAGGGAGGGGACGAGGCAAGAGACGATTTGGTCCAGGTCGAAGGCCAGGGCGTCCTCCAAAATTTATCCGCTTGGAAATAACCAGTGAAAATGGAGAGAAAAGTGATGATGGGACACAGGTACTGGGAATTGGGAAAGAACTCCTTCTTAAATGTTTGTTTAGATAACTTTCAGAACTCTGGCTGGATTTAAACACAAGCACCTTTCAGATGTTAATAGTCCTATCAAAGAATCAGAGCTTTGCTGCTTATTAACTTAAGTGGGATTGGAGAAGGGCAGAAAGCATGTATTTTCAAGTGTTATTCACAATTATTCACAGTTATTAAAAAACTCAACTTTGTTGCCCCCCAAAATTTGAAATTGGCCAGAGATATTAAAGAGGCAATTTTGTTTTATTAATTTAAACTATTACAAAATTTGATATTTGTGAAGGTTCATATCATGATCCTCCCCATTCAGTGGTCTGAAATATCTCGTGATTTTTGTATTTTGTGTGTATTTAATTAATTTTCCTGGAGGGAGAGTATTTTTTTTTTCTCTGAGTATTATGAATCTGGTCATTTAAAAATAAGCAATAGCTGGGCACAGTGGCTAGCTACTTGAGAGGCTGAGTGGGGAGGATCACTTGAGTACAGGATTTCAGGCCCTGCCCAGGTAATATAGCAAGCTGCTGTCTCTTAAGAAAAATTTTTTAAAAAGCAGCAATTCTAAATCTGAGCCGGAAGACCTTCTAGCACTGATCTCTATCTAGGTAAGTATATAATTCTTGGTTATTGCAATTTCAGGACTTGCTACATTTTCCCACAAAGGAGCAGTTTGATGAGGCTGAACCAGCTACTCTGAATGGGCTGGATCAACCAGAACAGACCACTATCCCAATCCCTCAGCTGCCACAGGAAACTCGGTCGTCTCTGGAACAAGAACCAGAAACTCACACCCTTCACCTACAGCCACAGCATGAAGAGAGCGTGGTACCCACCCAGAGCACTTTGACCGCAGATGACATGCGCAGGGCCAAACGCATCCGAGTAAGTGGGATGCTCATTCTTACAGCTGGTCTCCTTTTCCCCCTCAACGCTTGGTGTTCCAGCCTGTTCACCATCCACTTTGAAATCTTGTATCTAGCCTATCACATACTTGCAAGAAAGTTCTCTTTCTTAATGTTTCTGTATCCTATGGCAGGCTGGCATGGCTGGTCCTAGATTTTATCAGCCTGGATTTTGGCAGCTCCTGGATTAGTATAGTGAAAATAAGATAGCTCTTCACATCTCAAAGTTCATAGATTAGAAATGGAGAAATAAGTATACTTAATTATAATTATTATATATATTTCTTCTTTTATTTCTTTTTTGTGCTAGGGATGGAACCTAGGGCTTCCTGCATGCTAGGCAAGCACTATTCCACTGAGCTATATCCCTAGCCCTAATTATTTATGTTAATTATTTTAAGCCAGGCCTGTCTGTTTCTAATCATAGCTCTCAAGTTAATTGTGGGTAACTAAAGTTGGTTATCTACTATTTCCAAGGGGAGACTGGCAAGTGTCACTACTATTTGTCAATGCAAGAGGAACTGTGTTCAAATTGATATGACAGGCATAGTCCACACACTTGGGACAGCATGAAGTAAAGTTGTATGTCAGGAGCTAACTAACATCTCACTTATGTGACCTGTGTCTTGGCCTTAGATCATGAGACTACAGGGCTTCCATGATTTCCAGTTAAGATGTGTGTTTCTCTTACTATTTCACAGTCAGCATTTGAGTCTCAGTAACTGCAGGGATTGCATTGTAGAAAACAGTATGGTTTTGTGTGATGTCTATGCAGACAAAAAGCAGTGACATAAAACCCATGTTTGTGGCCAGCTGAAGACTTTGATTTGTACTTGACTTTAGATGAAAAAGATTTTTTACACAACTTCCCAGGCTTTACAAATTTTAAATGGATGATTGGTTTAGATTATGTTTCTTTTGGTCTTCTTCTTCTTTTTTTTTTTTTTTTAAAGATGATAAGTTAGACTGTATTCAGAGGGTCCATGGTAGTAGGTACAGATAACATTGCGAAGGGATCTTGCTGTGGGTAAGAGAAATTGGGTTCAGCTACCTCTTTTGGTTTTCTTATTTGCCTATAGGCTAGAAGGGACCTTGAAAAATAGTCCAGGCCTTCATGTAAAAATACTTTTAAACGTTCATAGGTACATGACAGCTTTGAGGGGCTCTTAAGAACTCTTTATCTCAGTACCCTTTATGAGGGTCCTATAAACTGAAACACATACAACTGTGTCTCAGTGTGTACTACTTCAAAAGGATCGATAAACATGTAAATATAGGCCAGAAAAACAAAAAGCTATGAATATCTTCTCATCCATTGTTCTACTTTATTTCCCAATCTTCACTTTTTTCTCTTTTCAATTACTATCTTTTCTGCTTTGGCTATTCTGATATTTTACTAAGTCCAGAGAAATGCTTGCTAGATTTTATTTTATTTTTTCTTTGAAGGAAAAGACTTTAAGCTTACACATGTAGTGAAGCTGTAGATGTATAAGCATAGTCTATTCTGTACTTGTTCTTGAAGAAGTTGGGGTACTGGTTCTGTATAAGTTTCCTTGTGTCACAACAAAAGCCACAGGCATATGGCTTTTAGAAGTCAGTCTTAGTTGACCTATCTTGTTTTTTCCTCTTACATATTCTAAAAAGCAGGGCTATGTATTTTTTCATCTTTTTTATCCAGATTGGTAATGACCAACTGAAGGGAAGTCTTCCAATCCAATTGGTAATGTAACTATTTTTCTCTCCTCTAATGCTGCCTGCTCAGTTGGAGCTGCAGGTAGGTTTGTTTCCTGTTTCACATAACAGAATGTTATTTAAGTGTTTGCCTGACCTGCTGTTCATTGCAACCTTTATTTACTAAATCCTGATGAAAAGCACAATTTGGTTGCTCCAATAAATGCATATTAATGAATAATTATAATTCATTTGCAAATAGATTAATGAGTAAATTATGGGCTGCATATTCTTCCTGTATGAAATGGAGGTTAGGACTAAGTGATCTCCAAGGTCCCTTCCAGCTCTAAAATAATTTGAATTACTTATGGAGTGGTACTGAGTTCTAACTGTCTAGGTATCTGACAGAACTTTCCCTTGAGCTCTGTATCTAGGAGCTGACAGTCTAAAAATAGCATTAGATTGTTTACAGTTATATGTGAAATGTAAAAGTACAGCTTATAATTGCTCTAGGAACTTGGAGGAGTGAAAGACTAAAGGAAGGTGGAGGAGGCAGGGAATAATTAATAAATGAGGGGAGACATAGACTGAGTCCTTGAAACAGAGAGTCTCTTCTAGAAGGTAAATCATCCCAGAGGAGGGGAGCCATCAAATTAGAATCCCAGACACAGGAATGTGCTTGGTGTAGTTATAGGACAGTGCAAACAGTAGCTTGACCCTAGAGTAGGTGGTAAGTGAAGGATAGTGGAAAATGAGGTATATTCAGCAAGTCTAGTCCACCAAAGGCTTTAAAATCCAAAAATAGTCCAAGGAAAAGTTGTTAAAAACAAACAACCAAGAAACAAGCGTGATGATTTTATTTCTTTTTAGGCTCAGGATTAAAATAGTACAAAAATTGGTCAATAATGTAGATTCCTTTAGCTTTTTTTGTTTGTTTCTGGAAATTAAACCTAGGGGTACTTACCAACTGAGCCACATCCGTAGCCGCCCCCTCTTTTTTTGGGGGGTGCTGGGGATTGAACCCAGATCCTTGTGCATGTGAGGCAAGCACTCTACCAACTGAGCTATATCCTCAGCACCTAGCTCTTTTTTTTTTAAATTTTGAGACAGGGTCTCACTAAGTTGCTGATGGCTTCACTAAATTGTTGAGATTGGCTTTGAACTTGTAATCTTCCTGCCTCAGCCTCTGGAACCACTGGAATTACAGGGCTGTGCCACCATACCAGACACTCCATTAGCTATTAATATCAAACTTTAGGAACATTTTAGAAACAAAGAATCTTGTATCAGAATTCATTGCAATGTGATTCACAGAACTTAACAAAAATAGTGTTTTGGCATCCTTAGAGCAGCAGATGTGCCATACATTGTGATGTGGTTGACTGACAGGTGCTCAGGGATCAGAAGATCCTGATACATCTATGTGCTTCAGTTGCCATGATTTCTTCTAGAAAGTGGACCAGTTGTGGCTCTACACTATAGAAGTTACCTTAGAGCAGAGCTGGCCTGCAAATGGGTCAAAGGATGGGAAATGTTTCAGCACTTTTACTACCTTGTAATATGGGGATCACATAAGTATCATTAGCTCAGAAATACAGGCTAGTTCTTGAGTATTTAGACAGTGTTCTGGGCTCCATGGAAATCAAAGGGATGATAAGAGTTGTCAATAGAGCTAAGGAAGTGGAGTCAAGAGGCTGCTCAGTTTAAATCAAGTGTCTGAAGGTATTCATGCTAATCAGAAATGACAGAAGACTGATTAGCATAATGGACCAAAGCAAAACTTAGCTCTGTATTTGGCACCCAAGGAGAAATGGAATCCTCAGTGGGACCATTGTCAACTGTTGTGCATTGTGTCTGTCCTTGGAAACTTGACCAAAGTTGGATAAAGGAAATTATTCTTCCATGGCAGACATGCTCTAAATCTTGAATCTTCTCTCAACCTAAGAATAGCATCTGTTTTATATGGCATCTTTCCATAAAGTTTTGAAAGTAGAGAAAATAGTAAGAACTTTTATGTAATATAAAAATGTGTCCAGATAGAGTAAAAAGATGAGGTGACAGCTAAGCATTATGAGGAAGTGAAAGCAAGCTCTGTGGCTGATTTGAAAAGGTCTGTTTGTAAAGATCTTCATGGATACTGTAGAAAAAAACTAGAAATAATTTTTTGAGTTTTATTTGAAATATATTTTATTAATTTTCAAACTACTATTGGATGTATCTTATGAGCTAAGCTAATCCTTTAATAAATGAATAAAGTATGATGTCCTCCCCCTCCCCTTAGCAGCCCCAGTCTGCTTGGAAAGACAGCAGAATTGCTATTTACCTACTCAAGATAAATGAGTAGGTAGCATCTTTAAACATCTCTCCTAACCCTATTAGAGAAAGCTAGAGAAGGCAATTTTCTGTTATATGGAATGAAGTATGTTTAGAAATTTTAATAAATTAAATATAAATATTTTGCTTTCCTCCCAAATGATTATTTCACATTAATGTAGAAGTTGCTGATAAGTAATTAAGAGTTAAAGTAGTGTTCACTGTAATTTCTTCATAGCACAAAGATCTCATTAATCCTTCAATTACTACTCCTTTATAGCTAACAGACATACTCACTCAACAGGTGTACTTTTTGAGGGATTTTTCTCCCTTATAGCTATCTACAGCTTTCCATTAGTGTTTTTGAGGAACTTATGAATGAGTCTTCATAATAGCACAACTAAATATTCTGTATTCTGTGTGTGGAAGATGATTCTGTAGATCTGCTCCCAGTGGAGCATGGATGTTTCTCTAGCAATCGTGATGGATTTGCTCTGAATATCCATCTTCTCTTATTTGAATCCCCTGTAACAACTGCATGAGTTTACAAGATGGCTAATCAGCATTAGAAGTGCAATCTGTGACTGCCAAAGGCGGGGGTGGGGTAAGAGAGGGAGGAGGAAAAATTGCCCTAGTTAGACAGGAAATACAGCAATAAGTTTAACTTTGTTAGCATGGCATTCTAACCAGTAGACCTAACTGGCTACCCCAGGAATTTGTCCTCTGCATTTTCTAAGAAGGAAGTAATGCAATGCATATATTCTATTTATGACGTGTCCTTACGTGTCATGCCTCATGAACAGACACATCCACATAAATCTGAATTCTTCATCCCCCTTTCAGTTCTTTCTTTTTAAATTGAGATCTGACATTACATAGCATAAAATTCACTGTGTGTCCATGTATGTGTGTGTATATACATACATACACATATATAAAAATTTTTATGTATGTATGTATACATACATATATGTGTATGTGTGTGTGTGTGTATATTTTTTAAAAAACATTTTTTTGTGCTGGGGCTAAAACCTAGGGCCTCTCATATAATAGACAAATACTCTACCACTGAGTTATGCTTTCAGCCTTAAAATCCATTCTTTTATTATTTTATATTATTACTATTTTTTTTTTCTTTAGGGGTATTTTACCCAGTGGTACTCTTCAACAGAGCTACATATCCAACCCTTTTTGCTTTATTTATTTTTGGGTACTGGGGGTTGAACTCAGGAGCACTCAACCGCTGAGCCACACCCCCAGCTCTCTTTTGTATTTTATTTAGAGACAGGGTCTCACTGAGTTGCTTAGTGCCTCGCTTTGTGAGGCTGGCTTTGAACTCATGATCCTTCTGCTTTAGCCTTCCAAGCAGTTTCAATTACAGGTGTTCACCATTGCGCCTAGCTCTTTTTATTTTTATTTTGAGTCAGAGTTTTGCTAAATTGCTGAGGCTGGCCTCTAACTTACAAAACTCCTGCCTCAGTCACCCAAAACACTGGAATTACAGGCATGTACCATCGCACCCAGCTAAAATTCACCCTTTTAAAGTAGTTTTTAGAATGTTCCTAAAGCTGTATAGCTATCATCACTATACCTACATCTATCTATCTATCTATCCTTATCTTTATCAATTTATCTCAAATCATCACTATAATTCCAGATCATTTTTATTACCCAAATCCATTTCTCCAACTCCTGGTAAGAACTAACTACCCTTTGATTCTTTTTATTATCTTTTTTTTTTTGCTAGATGTTTTAATTACTCTTCAAATTCTTTCCTATCAAGGGCTTCAGGAAATAATTCTTGACTAATGTGCTACAACCTCATTCATGCATGTGTCATTTACCCCGAGTCCTTTTTTCCAAATATCCAAATTTTGTCTTTTTCCACTCTGGAGTTTATTTTCTTATGCAAGTCTTTGTTGGGAATGCTTTTTTGAATGCCATCTCAATCTTAAAAAAAAAAAAAAAAAAAACCAAAACCAAAACAACAACAACAGCAACAAAAACACGTATACACAGACATAAACCACAATTTTTTTTCTTTTTAAGATAAACTTTTTTTGGGGAGGGATTCATTTTCAGCATTTTCACCAGAAAAATCTTTCTACTGTGAATGTCCTGCAGGGATCATCCTTTGTTTCCCTGTGGAAGTGTGATCCACATACATACTCATTTCCTCACTACATAATTGTATTTGTGTATGTCTTTCAGAATGCAGCTCTTCAGCATCTGTTTATTCGGAAGTCCTTCCGGCCTTTTAAGTGTTTGCAGTGTGGGAAGGCCTTCCGGGAAAAGGACAAACTGGACCAACACTTGCGCTTCCATGGGCGGGAGGGGAATTGCCCATTGACCTGTGATCTCTGTAACAAGGGCTTCATCAGCAGCGCCTCCTTGGAGAGCCACATGAAGCTCCATTCGGACCAGAAGACTTACTCTTGCATTTTTTGCCCAGAATCCTTTGACCGCCTTGATTTGTTGAAAGATCATGTGGCCATTCATATTAATGATGGCTACTTCACCTGCCCAACTTGTAAGAAACGGTTCCCAGATTTTATCCAGGTGAGTGTCTGCTACTGAGATTTCTGTCTGCTTCCTTCTTTTGGTAAAAGAAACTGATTTTTTTTTTAAATGCCTAGCACCTGCATTTTCATAATTTCTTTGAAACAGCTTTATAATTGAGAACAATATTTTTTTAAACTACTTTTTAGTTCTCAGCGGACACAACATCTTTGTTGGTATGTGGTGCTGAGGATCGAACCCAGGCGAGCGCGCTACCGCTTGAGCCACATCCCCAGCCCCTTAAACTACTTTTGATAAACAATAGTATTATAACAATTATTCAGATCAGTCATTGGTATTTAAACATTCAAGTCATATTGCAAGTAAAAAACATCCAGATCTGGTTATAATTTTTAAAATGTCTATTATAACCTTGTTAATATCCATTTCTCATATATTACAGAGAATCTATAAAAGATATACTCCCATTTTCTGGAAACATCTTCCTACATTGTGGTTTCTTATCTTACTTTATAAGGTTATGCATTTTGGAAGGGAAATAAGAGAAAATATATTAGTACTTAATAATTTTTTTCAAGCACTGACTGCTTCCCTGTAGTATATATTGTCTGTTGGAACAAAATAGGTGAAGATAAATTCCAAAATATTCATTATTCCATTTGGACTTTAAATGTTTATATTTTTATATGCTAGTCAGTGAATAATTAAATAACTTGTAAAAATACACTTAATGAAATTTCCAAAGCACAAGTAGACTAGGATTTAATTATAGTTCTACTAGTGTTTCGTCTTGGAAATTTTCATACTTCACACGAACAATTATAAAGTTTGCTAAGGCAGAATTGAAACTCCAAAAATAATGAAGCAAAATGTCTTATAGGAATAGTTTCATCTGACTCACGACTTAGTTATACCCATAGTTCTTTCTCATGTGATTTTGATGGCTGTAAGTTCAGAAGCTATATTCTTTTTTGAGGGGTGAGGGTATGCTGGGAATTGAATTGAGGATGAAGCTATATTCTTTAATTAAGGTTATCTAAAAGCAAAGAGAATAAATCCAAATTTAGGAGAAATGACCCCAATGCTGTAATCATATATAGGTAATGTTTTCTTCGTTATCTAATTCATGTATTTAATTTTTCAGAAATTAATATTTTTGTTTGTTTGTTTCAGTGCTTGGGGCCTCATACATGCTAGGCAAGTGCTCCACCATTTGAACTATATATCCCCAGCCCTACCCAGAACCTGATTTATAGGGAGATGTAAAAGGATCATTTACTAAAAGGGGCTAAATTGCTTCAATATGTGTTGAAGGCAGAAAAAAAATGAGGAAGAATTATTTTTTGTCTTCTCATAGATTATATTAGCAAGATTTAATCAAACCTAAAGGAACCCTGCTTAGTCTTAAAAAAAGAAAAAGAACATGGGCAACATTTTGTTCTACTCTTCAGGTCATCTGGGAGGTTAAGATTTGAAAGGTTTTCTGGCTTCTTGTTTTGTTTCTTTGTGACAGGGACAGTATGTGGTATTGAGGCCAATTATCACATCTGATTGGAAGTCATGGCCAGGTTGATGAAATCCATGGTAATGCTTTGGCTCCCTCTAGCGTTGATAGCTACCTTTGATCATTTCTTTTGGTGTCAGAGTCCCTGAGTTTTCCCGGTTTTTACTGCCAGGTGAAAAAACATGTGCGCAGCTTCCACTCAGAAAAGATCTACCAGTGTACAGAGTGTGACAAAGCCTTCTGCCGCCCTGACAAACTGCGACTCCACATGCTCCGGCATTCAGACCGAAAAGATTTCCTATGTTCTACCTGTGGGAAGCAGTTTAAGGTATGAAGCCAACAAACAGTTTGAAGTGTGGTACTCCCAGGCAATGGAATTATGTTAAGCTAAGGATACATGCCTGTAGCTAAGGGGTGAGGATATTGCTCCATGGTGGAATGCTTGTCTAGCATATGTGAGGCCCTGAGTTCTATCTCTAGTACTGCCAAAAAAAAAAAAAAAAAAAGCCTATTAATTTCACCAGTTTACCACTCACTTTTGAAATACTGGGCTTGGGATGAATTTTGGGCTTCATGTTTGACTTAGTTGTTTATAATATTGAAGGTCATCACAATTATGTTTGGTAACACATATACAACAAGATATAAGCTTTGAAAAGTACTTTCTCTTTCTCTTCACATCCTATACAAATATACCCTATTTATATTAAGGAAAAAGCTTACCTTTATTTTTTTCAAAATAACTAATTCAAGTCCTCAAATAGACTAATAATGCATATCCTGAAAGAATCCAATTGTATATTGATTTTAAGAGCAAATGTATACTAAATTGCTCTTGAGGAATTCCTGAGATCAATATATTTACATACCACTCAAATCAAGAGATTTTTATTGAACACTTATTAAGTATTAAGAGCCTGTAATTGAGCTCACAGGTAGTAGTACTCTCATCTAGCAGGTAGGAAATGTGAAGAACATTGAGAAGGTGAAAGCTACTTTGGAGAATGTTAATGATTAAAGTAAAAAATAATAAGTATCACTAATCTCCTGGAATTTAGAAGACAACAAAGAAAAGCTAGCAGGAGGCTCAGAGATAAGAGTTGCATAAATAAATGTGAAAATAATAAAAATTATATATATATATATATGCAGATATATATATATATATATATATATGCAGATATATATATATATATATATATATATATATATATATATATATATATATATACACACACACATGCATGCAGAAATCAGGCAATTCTACAGAAATGTTATTGAGAGACACTATTGAATATGATTGTTGATCACAGTATCATAGAAATTGGAAAATAATCAGTAGTGGATATTTAGGAAGGGAAAACTCAGGTTATATTTGTATAGGATTTGAAGACAAAGAGAAACAGGAAATACTTTCAAAGCTATGTCTTGAGGTATGTGTATTACCAAACATAATTGTGATGACCTTCAATATATTAATAACATAGTTTAGAACTGTGTAGGGGACTCTAATGTGAAAAATAAAAGTGGTCTGGGTTTTATCTGCTTTCTTATATATTTATGGTGCTGGTTACCCTTTTCATGCTAGATTCATTTTAATACCTATAAATATAAAACAAAACTTTCTGTTTTAATTTTCTCCTTTAATTTCACACACTATATTAGATAGGGTTCAATCAGCAAGGTAAAACTACCATAATTTTATAGAATAAGGAATTTTCTTAAAGGATAAAAAAATTAATTATAGGAGAGGTTAGAGGAGTTAAGGGTCTGAAGGGAGAATTTGAGGAATCAGAGAAGTCTCCAGCATAACCTCTGAAGCACTGCTGTGAGTGGACAAATGGCAGCTTACCTGGGAATCTGGGTACTCAGGCACCTCAAACTGCAAGGTGGGCTCAAAAAGGAGAGTTGGCACAGTCCATGGAAGTCCATTGTGGCTGCATCTGGCAGCCTGCATGGAATTGACCAGCAGGGTCAGGAAGAGAGCTGGTGGCTGAGTGGGAGGGAGAGAGGATTAGTGGGAATCCATTGGCACCTCCATACCAATACCACCTCCAGATGGCTTTGTTCCTACCTCCCAATCTGGTGCCAGTGTTTCTTTTGGCTAATTCTAACCTGGAACAATGCTTGGAAGGGGATTCCATTTAAACACAGTTCATCTTAGTCAAGTTGACACACTGCGAAGCCACCATATACCTATACTATATTTTTTCAGATTATAACTGGCATAATTTTTCTGAACCAATCTGATGTCATGACCCTTCTGAAAAATCCTTTAATAGCTACTCATACATATGGATCCCAGAGCTCTTGCCACCTAAAAGGAAGTATAAGATCTGTTTTCTCACTGTTTCTCCAGTTTCCACTTTACTTTGCACTCTGACTTTATGAATTAGTTGGATCCGCTTCATCATGGGGTACTGTCTTTCCTTGGGCCCTTACTTTGTTACCCCTCACAACCCCTGGCTTTAAATAAACTTTCAGACTCTTACCATTTCACCTGGCTAGTGTCACTTCATTTGAGACATTTCTTGGTCCCTGGGTTAAGTGTTTCTTCTATGTATTCCCATAAGACCTTTTCGTGGTGTCCCTAATACTTGTGTATTGCAACGGTCTGTCCTGCTAACAGTAATTTCCAAGGGGGCAGCATATATATAAAGATAAGGTAGGACTTTCTGACTTTTACCTTAATTGTAAAGTCAGACATTAAAAATATTATTGATGCCAGGCGCAGTGGTGCACGCCTATAATCCCAGCTGCTCGGGAGGCTGAGGCAGGAGGATTGTGAGTTCAAAGCAAGCCTCAGCGAAAACAAGGTGCTAAGCAATTCAGTGAGACCCTGTCTCTAAATAAAATACAAAAAAGGGCAAGATGTGGTTCAGTGGCCAAGAGCCCCTGAGTTCTGAGTTCAATCTCTGGTAGCCAAAAAAAAAAAAGAGAGAGAGAGAGAGAGAGAGAGAGAGAGAGAGAGAGAGAGTGTGTGTGTGTGTGTGTGTGTGTGTGTGTGTGTGTATTTGATATTACAATAAAAGAAAGGACAAAGTGCTGAGGGGAGTTCATAGATGAGCTGATATTTTTTACTTTCCAGTACTGGGGATGGAACTGTGGGTTTCGTACATGCTAGGCAAGCATTCTGCACTGACCTACACCACCAGCCCAAAGTGACACTTTTGGATTCACTAAAGGATGGGGAAGAGTTTGCCAGCTGAAGAAGGGAAGTGGATGAGGAACAAGGGAGGAATGAAGACGTGCAGAGCAGAGGGAGCAGCAGGGACTAAGGAGATGAGATGGTGAAAGGTAGAGTGGGTGAGGCGCATGGGAAGAGCCTAGTGGTGGGATGAAGCCAGAGAGGTAAGTTAAGCCAGTTTATTATGCTGAGTAACCAAAGTTTTGGTGAAGGGAGCCAGAGACTTTTTGGAGTAGAGCTTAATCTCAGGCAGAGGCTGTGGACAGGAAGAAGAGAGTCCATACTGAAGGCAGACATTGGAAGGAGAACTCCCAGGACCTGGGGTCTGGGTGAGGGTGAAGGAGGGAGGGTGGATACCAAGGAGGTACATATGGGAAGGAGAGAGAGTGGGGAGATAACAAATCTGGTTTTGGAGATTTGGGGCTGGAAAGGAGCCATGGAGATTTGATATTCAAATCTCGTCACTATAAACATGGCATGATATAGTATTAATATGATATGATTTATGATATGATATAGTATTAGCTTTGAGATTTAGGAAATTATTTGGTTAAGGGGAATTGGTCTGTTAAAGGGAATAGATGGGAGAAACATTTGAGACTGATGGTCAGGAAAAAGTGGAAAGGTAATGGTTCTTTATCATTGTATCTGTAATGAGAGAAATATTGTTATTTAAAGCAGTGTCTTTAACCCATTTTTTTTTCCTGAGTATTTAACCCAGGGGTGCTTTACCACTGAGCTACATCTCCAGCTATTTTTATTTTTTATTTTGAGACAGGGTCTTGCCAAGTTGCTTAGGCCTTGCTTAGTTGCTGAGGCTGGCTTCAAACTTGCAATCCTCCTACTTCAGCCTCTTGAGTCTGAAATTAACAGATGTGCACCACTACAACCAACCTTAACCCAAATTTTACTGCAGACTAAGAAACTCTGAATATTCTCTCCTGGGTGTTCTAGGAATGAGAGGTGGTAGAACAGGAAGAAGAGCAGTTATATCCATAATAGAAGAAGTGAAGGGTACCTCACATTGGAACTCAGCATCTAGCATGATTCCTGATGCTTGGTAGGCACTCCCAGAATATTTGTGGAATAAATGTGCTGGAAAAATGAAGTGTTAAAAAAATTCCCTGTTCCAAAAGACGGGAAGAATTATTTTTCTTTTCTTTCTTTTTTTTTTTTTTTTTTTTGTACTAGAGATTGAACCCAGGGGCTCTCTACCATTGAGCTATATCCCCAGTTCTTTTTATTCTTTATTTTGAAACAGGGTCTTACTAAGTTGCTGAGGCTGCCCTGGAACTTGTGATCCTCCTGCTTTGGCCTTCTGAATTGCTGGGATTATAGGCATTCACTATTAAGCCCAGCAGAAATACTGTTTTTTTTTTAAAAAAATATATTTTTAGTTATTGACAGACCTTTATTTTATTTATTTATTTATATGTGGTGATGAGAATCAAACCCAGTGCCTCACACATAGCAGGCAAGTGTGCTACCACTGAGCCACAGCCTCAGCCCCAGAAGTACTAGTTTTATAGGAAGATTGAAAATCTTTACAAGACTAATAACAGTTTAATGATATTTTAAAGAGCAGAGAGCCCTACTGGATAAGGGACTTGGCAGTTGTTGAATTTGTTTTTATTCAGGATGTGTTCAGCTAATTATCTCTCTTTGGCCTCATATCAGCTTGATGTCTACCTGTAGTGGACAGTACACTTGAACTTCTAAGTCCACAAATGGAGAGATTTCTTACCTAAGTTCATTTGCGATTTAGAAGGAAGTCATTATGTTTGTTGAAATGTATGGCTTTTGTAAATCCAGTATTGGCTATCCTTCGTTATCAAAACTATAAGTTTTGTTTTGTGGTACTGGAGATTGAACCCAGTGCTCTAGCACTGAATGATATTCCCAGTTCTTTTTGAGGTAGGGTCTTGATAAGTTGGCAATTCTGGCCTTAAACCTGTGATCCTCCTGCCTCAGCCACCAGAGTTGATGGGATTACAGATGTGCAGCACTGCACCCAACTTGTCTTATAGTTCTTAATACCTAACTTACTCCATGTACCCTTTGTCTCTACATAAATGTGAAATCTTTCTTCTCAGGTATCAGTATGATACATATTTGGTGGCCACTTTAAACCAAGGCTCATTAGAAGACACTAATTTGCTGGTGAACAGATTCCCAGTCACTTTTGTCCCAACACTGTAGACACTCAGATGCCTCTGAGTGAGTTGTGGTGATTGATGATTTGTATCGATATTTTCTATTATTCCTTCAAATAAAAATGTTTTACCCTCACTCTTATTCCTTTTCCAAAACTTCTTTTCAAATAGCGAAAAGACAAACTACGGGAACACATGCAAAGGATGCATAATCCTGAGAGGGAAGCCAAGAAAGCTGACCGTATCAGCCGCTCCAAGACCTTCAAACCTCGAATCACATCCACGGACTACGACAGCTTTACCTTCAAGTGCCGGTTATGCATGATGGGCTTCCGGCGACGGGGCATGCTGGTTAGTGCCAGATGGAGGCAGGTTCCTGCCTCCAAACCTTATTTTTGTCAATGTTGATGGCTTTGGTATTTTTTTTTAATTTTTTTATTATAATTTTTAACTTTTTTTTTTTTTTTTTTTGTACGTGGGTGCTGAGGATCGAACCCCGGCCACACGCATGCCAGGCGAGCGCGCTACCGCTTGAGCCACATCCCCAGCCCTGCTTTGGTATTTTTATTCTGTACTAAGTTATGTTTGTCAGTAGCTTTTATCAATAGCTAGGGGAAGAAACAGGTTAATAGTTCCCAATTTGGAGTTTTCTTCTTTCCAATCTGCCTTTGCCCTTCAGTACCACTTCTTAGGTGACACCTCTTCCTCTTTTTTTTTTTTTTTTTTTTTTGTGGTACTGGGGATTGAACCCAGGATTGCTCTACCACTGAGATACATTGTCAGCCCTTTTTAATTTTTATGTTGAGACAGGGTCTAGCTAAGTTGCTGAGGATGGCCTCAAACTTGTGATCCTTTTGCCTTCTGAGTAACTGGGATTATAGGTATGGACAACTGTTCCTCTTTTGGGTGACCTTTAAAAGAGGTCTTTTTCTGCCACCATTTTTTTTTTTTTTTTTTTTTTTTGGTGCACTAGGGTTTGAACCCAAATCCTCATGTATATTGAACTTGTGCTCTGCCATTGAGCCACACACCCAGCCCTCTACCACTTTTCATTACCAGTTTTGTTTTTTTAACCCTTCTTAATCCTTTTGCTCTTGTCCTGTTTTATTTCCATCCTTCTCTTTTATGTTCCTGAATATTATTTTTGGCAGGATTTTTGCCTCCTCCCCAACTGTCCCCCATTTTTGCTTCTTTTTTACCAGCTAGGGAACTGCAGCAATAGGAGAAAACTCTCCATCAAAGCAGGGTATGTGGTCCCAGACTAGAGTCAATATCAGGATAGTCATTTCATTTCTCTCAACTTATTTTGACTCTGTATATTGCAGAATATATTTCTGCAAGAGCTAGAGAGTCATAGGACAATATTTAAAATTCAGAACCTTACTTTGTATCAATTCATTCAGTGTTCTCAGTAAAGCTAGAGCAACTAAATTCCAATGAAAGACAGGTTTGTATCAGGAGAATTCATGGAAGAAATTCATGTTCATGTGATTTTCCTTTTTCTAACAGTATTTCTTTTAGCTAGAGACTATTGATGGGACCTGGAGTGACCCATTTCCCCCTCAGTTGTTTGCCAAGCTATTAGCAACTATTAACATGCTTTGGTATCATATGGGTCTGATGATGTTGGTTCTGGGCAAATACCTTATTATTTTGAGGCATTGTGTCAGAGAATTTTAACTTCTAGCACTCATCATCAGAGGCATTTATTTAGCTTTTGTCTGTAATGGGGTCTCTTTCTCATTTGTTCTTTCTTTCTTTTCTTTTCTTTTTTTTTTTTTTCCACTTTAGGTAAATCACTTATCAAAGAGGCATCCAGACATGAAGATAGAAGAAGTGCCAGAGTTAACTCTACCCATCATAAAACCAAACCGGGATTACTTTTGCCAGTATTGTGATAAGGTGAGAGCAAAATATCCTTCCTGCTGTGCCACTGTGGGAGCCCTGCTCAGAGCCAAGTGTGTCTATGTGTGTAAATATATACTAGTTACTCTTAACAGATGGTTCCCTGCTTCTTAGTAGTTTTCCATTCAGACCAGAAAGGGCTACAAATGTAGTTTCATTTTTAGCCAATTTTTTTTCTTAAGAATTTGTTTTTCTTATTGTGTCTTCTCTCTATGACTTTTGTTACAAAAGAAGAGGCTTGTTACCAAGAGCCTAGAATTTGAATTCATTTTATTCCTAAGTTCTTAACATGAGAGTATTTATCATCTTACTTGTAAATATGTGGTAGATCTAGCATTTCTAGAGGACTGAGTGGAATGTGAAAAAGTTTGTGATGGTAGAGTACTCTACTTATACTATTTCATTCTTAATTTTTGTGCAGTTACAAAAAAGACAGAAAGAGAACATACTGTTTATTATAATAGTGTGTATAATATAGCCTTGTAGAATGTAGTTATGTCAGATTAAAAGTAAAGAACATGATTTAAATATAGAGTCCCTACCAAAGCTACTAGTTGCTATTAAACTTGCCATTTGAAGATTCTTTGGTTCCTAGTAGTTGGTCACATACATCATATGAGAGCTTTTACAGATAGACTAAAGGATGTACTGGCCTTAAAAACGAATCTCTATTTCTTTATGTCCTCCTTTTGAGCTTTCAGGTAAAGGATATTTTTACAGTTAAAATCTTAGATATATACAGAAAAATTCAAGGAAGATGCCTGGCATATCTTTAGTATGTTCTTGTTTTATTCTGTGTATTTATGTATATTATTCTTCAGAAGATCTGTTAATATATTTTCTTTGGGGCATTATCATTTTTTTTTAATTTCCTTAGAGTGAAATTGTTAGTTTGCTTTAAGCAAGAAAAAGGAATTGTACACTGCTTTCATGGCAAAGTATTTGAACTTACAGGTTTATAAAAGTGCCAGCAAGCGTAAAGCCCATATTCTGAAGAACCATCCAGGAGCTGAGCTCCCACCAAGCATTCGGAAACTTCGTCCTGCTGGTCCTGGAGAGCCAGACCCCATGCTGAGCACCCACACCCAACTGACGGGCACCATTGCCACCCCTCCTGTCTGCTGCCCTCACTGCTCCAAGCAGTACAGCAGCAAGGTATGGCACCACCTTCTGACCACATCTGACAGCAAAACCTCTACATGAGGTTTTCATGTCTTAACAGAAGGTGACTACTCATCCAGGTGGCCGAGAGGTCTCCTTTCTAATTGATGGGGGATTGAAAGAGACGTCATTCTAGTCCCTGTAAGCACTGAATTCTCAGTGCTACTCCTTCACTGCAATATTATCAGAACCTCTAGGGTAGCTCCCGCAGTGATGAGTGGGAGGAGAATGTTGTAGACTCCTTAGAGTTAGTGCCTGAACACTTGACTGTTCTCTTCTGCCCTTGGCCTGCTGAGGGTCTCAGATTTGAATATTCTGCACTCATAGTTTATAAGCTTAGGCTTATGGAAGCATTATGTAGGAACTGAAATGGTGGTTCTTGAAAAGGGGGTCATTTGTGCTGGTGATGGGGATTGTGACTGATTGTTATGGATATTAAGTGGGTAAGAGATGCTGTGAAGATTTTGGACTTGCCGGATGGTGTAGGATCATGTAAGTTTTTACTTTTCCACCTACTTTTTTTCTTTTGCTTTCATATCCTTATATTACTTTTGGAAATGCAGGCATAGAGTTGGTGTTGCTCTGATTTTTCATTTTATTTTAATTACTTAATTAACTTGAAAGATGGGGTTAACTATGTTGCTTAAGCTAGCCTCAATCTCCTAAGCTCAAGGGATCCTCCTGTCTCATCCACCCAAGTATCTGGGACTACAGGAGTATGCCATGGAGCCTGTCTGATTTTTTATTTTGCAAGGGCACAAAATAAAAGACCTTAAGAAACGTTGGATGGTTTGCATATGAAAAGGATTAAAAACAACTCATTTTAGTAATTATTCTTGATTTTTTCTTAAATTTTTCAGACCAAGATGGTCCAACATATTCGAAAGAAACATCCAGAGTATGCTCAGCTTCCCAACACCATCCAGACGCCCCTGACCACAGCTGTGATCAGTGCCACCCCAGCTGTTCTGACGACAGATAGTGCCACTGGAGAGACTGTGGTGGTAAGTTTATGACTAGGAGAGCGTTTAACTTCCTTTGATGCCCATCATATTTATAAATACTCATCTTGTTATTTTAATTGGCTGCAAATAGAGCCCATTATCATTCAGTTTGCTATATAAGGCATTATGTTTGTGATTGGGTCTCCTAGTCAGTGTTTTCCAAAGCTCTCTGTCAAAGAAGTAGCAAGGAATTCTCAGTGCTACTCCTTCACTGCACTATTATCAGAACCTCTAGGGTAGCTCCGTTGAGCAAGAGATAGGCACTCAGGATTATTTTGTATTTCCATGATCCATTGGCATGATTAATTAAATTTTAACAGGATTTAAAAGCACTGAAAGAGCTACAATCAGTAGTTTATCAACTAAAGTGTTCTGTGTGATTTTTCTAGACAACAGACCTGCTAACCCAAGCGATGACAGAATTGTCTCAGACCTTAACAACTGATTACCGAACACCACAGGGAGACTACCAGAGGATTCAGTACATCCCTGTGTCCCAGTCTGCATCTGGGCTCCAGCAACCTCAGCATATACAGCTTCAAGTGGTACAGGTGGCCCCGGTACTGTGTGACATTTACTTCTGTTTATCTTTATAAGCATTATATTGCTATTAGCCAAGATGGTAGCTAGAGTCAATGAAAGCACCCAGGTCTCAGAAATGGACATAGGCTCTACATAATGTGCTTCTGCATGGAAATTCTGGATCTGGGGAATTTGTAAAACACTATTGCTACCGTCCTTCCCAGGGTGATGCAGGCTCTGGACTTGGCAGTGTAAAAGATTTCTTTCTATCCTAGTCATGACATTTTAGGCTCTAGCATACATAGTGTGCAGGTACTAATGACACCTAGCCTCTTATGAATCTTTGTGCTGTAGCATCCAGGTTGACTACTTGATAATGCACTAGTTTGAATAATCCCTATTTGGGTATCAAATGGCTTGTATCATTTGAGAGGTTGTAAAATATAATTTTGACTCAGTCTATGACTATTTATTAGTATCTTTTTAGTATAGAATTATAACTATGTTCTTTCTACTAGATAATGAATAGCTCATTCTTACTCATTAGGGAGCAAAAAGAAGAAATCCTCTCAGAACTATTGTTTATTTATTTGTGTGTTTGTTTTGGTAGTGAGGATTGAAATTGGGTGCTTTACCATTGAGCTACATCCTCAGCCTTTTATTTTTTGAGACAAAAGTCTTGCTAGGTTGCTGAGGGCCTTGGTAAGTTGCTGAGGCTGGCTTTAAACTTATAATCCTTCTGCCTCGGCTTCCTGAGTTGCTGGTATTACAGGAAGGCACCACTGTGCCTGGCTCTTTCCTTCGTTTATGCTGTGAGAATGTATATTCAAAACACAAATGAACTTGTTGCTTTGAAATCAGTTGGTTTTGAAAATTTAAAACCAACATGGAAGTTACCACTGTCATTCACTATTCTTTTTTGCTTTTGCAGCACTGGGGATGGAACCCAGCGCCTCATGCATATTAGGCAAGTGCTGTACCACTGAGCTACATGCTTAGCTTTTTAAATTTTACTTTGAGACAGGATCTCACTAAATTGCCTAGACTGGCCTTAAATTTGGAATTCTTCTGTTTCGGCCTCCAAAGTAGCTAGGGCTAGGATTACAGGCATGTGTCACTGTGCCTGGCAACGATTCTTTACTCTTTTTCCCCCCATATGGAACAGTTCTTGGCTTTATGCTAAGAATCTATGAGGCCCTGTAGTTTTGTGTTAAATATGATGTGAAGAAAGGTGAGGTGGTGCATGCCTATAATCTCAGTGACTAAAAAGGCTGAGGCAGGAGAATTGCAAATTTGAGACTATCCTCAGCAACTTAGTGAGATCCTGTATCAAAATAAAAACTTAAAAAGGGCTGGGGATATAGGTCAGTAATAGAGCATTCTCAGGTTTAATCACCAGTATCACAAAACAAAGGAAAAGAACAACAACTACAAACATTCCCATGATATGTATATATATTGACTCTGGAAAAAGGGGCCAGCAATACTTTGGCTAGCTTTTCAAACATGTTTGTGATATGTAAAAGGTCAGGGACCACTGTTTTAGTGGGTTTGAACATAAAAGCACTACTGTTATCTTCATTTTTCAACTGTTCTAATTAAGACTACTATTAAAATGGGCACCCACATTTGGAAATGATTATTGGCAGATCTTTTAAAGTAATTCTTTTTTAATGAATAGCCAAGGATTTCACGTATAATTTTGTACCCAGAATCACACAGTAGGTTGGCAACATTTAATTTTAAAGGGAGACAGTATCAGTATAAAATATATAATTTTTCACTAAAGCTTTAGTATACATTTTATACTGATGAATTTATTATGATTAAGAGGCACTTCTCTCAAGACACTATAATAGTTTGTGTATAACTGCTCATAAAATGTGGGATTTCTTGGGCTGGGGTTGTGGCTAAGTGGTAGAGCACTTGCCTCACATATGTGAGGCACTGGGTTCAATTCTCAGCACCACATATAAATAAATGGATAAAATAAAGGTCTATCAACAATTTAAAAAATGTGGAATTTCTTATAATTTTTTGTTTTACTCTTGGAATAATACTTTTTATATTGGTTTTATAGATATAGTCACAAGAATACCTAGTGATAGCATATACCAGGTAGTGATAAACTAAAAGCAAGTTCTCTTCCTTGGTCTCTTTTAACTGATAGGTCACTAAATTAACGAAATTTAAAGGAAAAACATTGTTGGTTTCTGAGAGATTCTCATGCAGTTTATTACTGATATTATCATCATCATCATAGTTATTATATTATAGCACTGGTGATTAAACCCAGGGTTACTCTACTACTGAACTACATCCCCAGCTCTTTTCACTTCTTTATTTTGAGAGAAGCTCTTGCCAAATTTTGAGACTGGCCTCAAACTTGCTCCTTGTTGAGTAGTTGGGATTACAGGTGTGTACCACTGTACCCAACTGTCATGTAGGTTATTATTAGGAACCATATTTTCTTTCTCCTTGTCTTCCAGAATTTTAGTACCTTATATTTTAGAAGCATTTTTAGAATTTTAATCCTGGACAGCTTGGCTTAGAGGTGTGTGCCCTCTGGGAGTGCAGTGTGCAGCATTAGATTCTGAAGTATCACTTATTCTTCTATTGGGACATTATTTTTAACTGAACTTTTTCTCTGGTAAGATTTCCCTTAACCTCAAGTGATATATATTTGGTTTCTGGGTCTGTTTTTTTCTCTCACTAGGCCACTTCCCCTCACCAGTCTCAGCAGTCCACTGTGGATGTTGGACAGCTCCATGATCCTCAGACCTACACACAACATGCTATCCAGGTGCAGCACATCCAAGTCACTGAGCCCACAACCTCAGCCCCGTCATCATCCCAGGTATCTTCTCTATGGACTGTTCAGAGGAGTTAATGTGGCCTCAAGGACCATAAGAGGAACAGTAAAGACATTATCCACCACTACTGAGATTATGTTGTTATTTTTGGGCCTTAATTAATAAGTCTTACCTTTGCCTCCAATTTTTATTTTAGTAAGGTGTATCCAGTTGCATTAAGTTATTAACTTCCCCTGTCCCTGTGGAACCCTGTGATATGATATCCTAGAAACAGCACTAGCTTTTCTTCTCATTTTAAATGGCATCGCTAAATTGCTTCTATGATTTGGAACAATGACTTTGTGGAGTACTACTCTGTATTGTGCTGGCATGATTGAGTCTGTCACTGAGATATTAAGTAAGCATGGGAGTAAAGAGGAGAGGGAAGTTATAGCAGACTATGTAGAAATTATGTGTGGATGTGGTCTTTGAATTAGGTCTTGAGGGGGTATGGGAGCATTGTGATCTGCATAAGCTCAAGTTGTGAGTAAGAATACAGAGTTGTGAAATTGTGGTATATTAGAGGAAACTGAGTGATTCTATTTAGGAATAGGAAATGATGTTTGGAAAGAAAGTAGGAAAAGTAGCTTGGAGCTGGATTCTGGAGGACCTTGAATGGCAGATGATAGAGAATGTTCCTATCTGATAGGAGTAAGCCTCTACACCAGATGTCTGAATGCGTCCCTGTGCTTCATTCCACAACCAGGGTGGGATTATTTAGCACAATTTAATGGAAATTGTGATCTGTAGGTTATATTTTCATTTGGATCCCAGATTAGTTTTGTGACATAGGCAAATTATTTTACTTCTCATTTCTTTTAATCTTATATAACATATGCAATTATGCTTTCATTCATTTAGCTAGAAAGTTTATGGAAATTAATTTTTTGGATACTTCTGTAGATTATCTTCTGAAAACAAATTAGAATTTCAGGGTTTTGATTGCTTTTTTGTTCATTCCATTCTTAGTTAAAAATATTAGTACTTTAGCAGTGATATACTTTGGCTTATAAAATTCATATTATTCTGCTTTATTTCCTTCAGTTATTTGCAGGTCTTAGATCTATAGAAATTTCATAATTTCCTGCTTTTGTTTTCTCCTTCTCCCCAGGTGGCTGGGCAGCCACTGAGCCCTTCGGCTCAGCAGCCTCAGCAGGGGCTCAGCCCCTCCCATATACAAGGCAGTTCTTCCACACAGGGGCAGACTCTGCAGCAGCAGCAGCAGCAGCAAAACTCCTCTGTGCAACACACGTACCTTCCCAATGCTTGGAATTCTTTCCGAGGCTACTGTGAGTGAGAAAAATGGGTACAGTGTTGTATAGTTCATGGGCTGATTCTCCATCCATGTTTCCATCTCATCAGCTTTATAATAGGTTTTCGGATTAAAATATCAATTGGGCATTTTTTTCACTCTATGGTATATACATATTTGAATGAGTTTCATGACAAAATTCAAGGCAGCATTTTGATCTCAGAAAGCCAGTTGGATATAATGTTTTCAGAGACATTAGGTATGTTGATAAAGAAAGTATAGGTAGGTGACTTAAATAGAATAGATGAAGAGAGAATATGTCAATGGTAATGCTTCATCCCTTCCATCAATAATTATTAAATATCTATATATTAATCAGTGTGCTAGACTCTGGGTATACAAAGATTAATGTTGACATTAATATCAGTAATGCTACACAATAATGTCAATGTCAACTATAATTTTTTTTTCTTTTTTTTTCTCTCTCTTTTTTTTTAAAGAGAGAGTGAGAGAGGAGAGAGAGAGAGAGAGAGAGAGAGAGAGAGAGATAGAATTTTTAATATTTATTTTTTAGTTCTCGGCGGACACAACATCTTTGTTGGTATGTGGTGCTGAGGATCGAACCCGGGCCGCACGCATGCCAGGCGAGCGCGCTACCGCTTGAGCCACATCCCCAGCCCCCAACAATAATTTTTAAAATTTTGATTTGGTACTGGGGATATAACCCAGGGACTTGACTTTAACTTTACCACTGAGCTACATCCTAGTTCTTTTTATTTTTTGTTTTGAGACAGGGTTTCACTAGGTTTCTTAGGGCCCTGCTAAGTGGCTGAGGCTGACTTTGAACTTGTGACTCTCTTGCCTCAGTCTCCCAAACTGCTGGGATTATAGGCATGTGCCACCATACCTAGCTGTAAGCCAACTTTCATTAAGCTCTTAGTGTATGCTGAGAATGATTCTAAATTATGTATATCACATTCAGTATTGACAGCAACCTACAAGATAAATACAATTGTTAATTGCATTTTACTGATAAGGCAGTTTATACTGTATTTAGACACAACAACTTATCTAAGAGACATAACTAGTCACTGGAGAACTAGAACCCATGCTGTCTGGCTCCAAATCTTATACTCTAAATTATCCTGCTGTGCTGTTTCTCCTAATAAAATAGTCTTTGGGTCAAAGGGATCATCATCTGCTGGGCAGGGTGGCACACACCTGTAATCCTGTCTACTTGGGAGGCTGATGCAGGAGGATATCAAGTTTGAGACCAGCCTTAGCAACCTAGTGAGACCCTCAGCAACTGAGTAAGACCCTGTCTCAAAATAAAAAATAAAAACGTCTGGGGATTAGCTCAGTGGTAAAATGCTCCTGTGTTCAATCTTTGGTACCAAAAGAAAGAGAGAGATAATCATCTAGCAAAGGAAAAAAAATATATATGTAATATATTATAAAACCCTGACATTAGTGTTATGGAAGAGTATCAGGTTAGCTGCCTGAAGTCAGAATAGGTAGAAATCAAGGTTGGGATGAAAACTTTGGGTGTGGGCTAGAAGTATATGAGATTTTATTATGGAAAATGTGGAAGGAACAGGAAGAGAGATAACAGACCTTAATAGAAGCAAGTAGGAATTCTGAGCCCTAAGAAGCAGGGAAGTATTGTTGATCTTTCTTCTACTATTGATGTCTTTTTTTGAGGGGCCCATCACTGTTATGGATGATCCTTGGCTATATAACATAGATTTGCTGTAGAGTCAGATTTGAGCTCTGCCATTTAGTTATTTTGAAAATCTGTTTATTAAATACTGGTGGTTCCAATGAGGGCCAAATCTAGTTTATGGTCATAGAAAGACACTCTGACTCCAGAGTAAATACCAGTAGAATCCTAGGAAATAGACTGATGTTTATGGTTAGTTTAATTCCTTTGAAACATAGTAAATGATAAAGATATCCAGCTATCTATGGTTATAAAGTATAAATTAACATTCTAATATGAAGATAAGATTCTGGAACTGAAATTTTTTATTATAAAAAAATTCCAATATTATGCTTGGGTAAAATGCTATAATGAACCCCCTGTACTCATCCTTTAGCTTTAGTAGTTACCAAGTCATATCCAGCTTCATCTCTATCCCATCCTTCTCTCCCATCCTCCAACTCAATAATAATCCATTGTATCATTTCATCTATACATAGTTTAGTATATATCTCTAAAATTGAAAAGTTGACTGGACATGGTAGTACATACCTGAAATCCCAGTGACTCAGAAGACTGAGGCAGGAGGATTTAAGTTCAAGGCCAGCCTCAGCAATTTAAAGAGGCCCTGTTTCTAAGTAAAAATAGAAAAATCTGGAGATGTAACTCAGTGGTAACATGACCCTGGGTTCAATCCCTATTACCAAAAGAAAAGGGAAAAAAACCCTAAAATTAAAAAGTCTGGTGTTTTTGTTATTTGTTGTTGTTTGCGTGTGTGTGTTGGGGGGGGTGCGGTTTGTGCTAAGGATTGAACCTGGGGCCTTGCACATACTTAGCATGTGCTCTATAACTGAGCTATATCCCATTTTAAAAAAGACCATTTAAAAAAATATAACATTATCATAATACAACATTATCACACCTAAAAATGAATGACAATAATTCTTTAATCCCCTCAAATTTACTTCAGATATCCAGTCAGTATTCCTATTTCTTTGATGGTCTCAGAAATTAAAAAAAAAAAAAATCTTTTGGTTTGTTCAAATTGGGTCAGAGGAGAACCAGACTTTGTCATTGTTTTTTTTTTTTCCCTTGGTATTAGGGATTGAATCCAGAGGTGCTTTACAACTGAGCTACATTCCCAGATCTTTTTAATTTTTATTTTGAGAGAGTATCTCCCCAAGTTGCTGAGGCTGGCCTTGAACTTGTGATTCTCCTGCCTCAGCCTCCCAAGTCACTGGGATTATGGATGTGCATCACCAGCCTAGCATATTGTTGTTGTTTAATATACTTTCTTCTGTCTCTTTTATTTCCTGTAGACTGGCCATTAGATCTAGAGGCTTGACTAAGTTCAGGTTCACACCACACCTGGTGTGATCCTTTCATCAGGAGGCATACAATGTTTGGTTGTCTCTCTTTTTGTGATGTAAGGAGTCATTGATGTTTATTCCTTAGCTTCATTGTTTTATTAGGGCTTATAAAGTAGTGATATTTGGATTCTATAATTCTTCTTCATTAATTAGTTGGAAAAACATTTTATCCTAATTAACCAGATGACTCTTGAGTACAGATTGTGTAGGAAAGGGAGGATAAATGCTTTTGATACACAATTAATCACCTTCATTTAGCAGTTTTCAAAATAATGAGTGGGTTTTCTAGTGTTTTGCAAGGTGACGAATGAAGGATATGTATATGTGTCTTAGTGTCATTTTGTACTCATGAATTACAACACATGACATATTTGAACCTATTGCAGTATTTTCCTTATTGATGTTCAGATTATTTCATTTTTGCCTAGCAGGAGTCTCTTCAAACTGTCTCCTGCATCTTTCTCATATGACTGTATAAGCCCAAAACATGATGTTCCAGGCTTATCTCACCCATCTTCTGCTCAGAGCTGGAATCATCCATTTTCCCGAGAATACCTAATTCCTTTTAGCAGAAAATATTATTCAGAGACTATCAACAGGGTGCTAGGGTAAACTTTGCTTTTGATTTTCTTTAATGACAATAATTCAAGTTGGATTTAGTTGTGATTACTATTTAGTTGTGATTACTGTGGATACATTTGTGCCATAAATTCAGACATGAATCTAAAAGCTAAAAATTTTGAGCTAAAAGATAAGCCTTTGTAATATATTTCCAGATTTAAAAAATAGGTAAATATTTGTATTTGTGGATATTTGGAAGCCACACTTGAGTGGAGACGCATTAATTGTCTCTGATTTTTAGTAGCTCTTTAGTAGTGCCTTATGATATTATTTATTCTTATCAGAGATACTTTCACTCTATCAAGAAATCACTGCATCCCAAGACTCTCACAGCAAGGAGATCTGTGGGAAATAGCTCAGTGAGGACTATGACCACTGGTTAGGTACAGATGGTTCAACTACCATGGTTCAACTTAGGATTTTCACCTTAATGATGACGTAGAAGCATAACCATATAACCATTCTGTGAGTTTTGTTTTTATTTTTGAGATATGATGTCTTGCTGTATTGCCTAGGCTGATTTCAAACTCCTGGCCCAAGAGATCTTCCTGCCCCAGCCTCCTGAGAGGTGGGACTACACCACTATGCTTGGCTGTATTCTGTTTTTCACTATCAATGCAGTATTCTCCAATTTACATGAGATAGTCAACACTTTGTTATAAAATTGATCTTGTGTTAGATGATTTTTGCTCAATTTTAGGCTGTTATAAATTTTCTGAGAAAGTTTAAGTTAGGCAAGGCTAAGCTGTGATACATGGGTTAGGTGTATTAAATGCATATATGATTTATGATGTTTTCAATGTGGGATAGGTTTATTGGGATGTGACCCCCATCATCTAAATAAAGGAGCATCTGTATTTATTTCTGGAACTTGTATTAAAAGTTTGTATATTTCCTATTTTCAGCATCTGAGATTCAAATGATGACACTTCCCCCAGGTCAGTTTGTGATTACAGACAGTGGTGTAGCAACTCCTGTCACTTCTGGCCAAGTGAAGGCAGTTACTCCGGTAAGCTACCCTGTCCAGAACACTTGTCACAATTTGGTCTTTATTTATTGCTTTATTCTATAGTTTCTCAGTAGATGATTTCTTGAAAGCTGTGTCTATCACTTAATCCTCTGCCTTGCTCTGGAAGCTAAACTATAGCAAATGCTTAACTAATAACTATAATGAGCCTCCTAGACCCATCCATATGATCACTTTTTTTTTATACACTTATTGGAAATATTGCAAGTCCTCAAAACTATTGGTCTTCAACTGGGCTGGGAGAGAATAATATAATGAATCAATTATGGAGCTATTTTAAATAATTTACCCATTCGAAGGTGAAAAACATTGCCATAATATTTAACTTTGGCAGGTACAATATTGATTGTATCTATTCCTTTTGTTCTTCATGTGTTTGTTCTGGTATGCTTCTTAAATTTTAGAAAGACAGTACACAAATTTAAATTAAGAAAAATATTCTTGGGCTGAGTGTAGCTTGATGGTAGACGGCATGCTTAGCATGTGCGAGACCCTGGGTTTGATCCCCAGCTCCAAAAAAAAAAAAAAATTAGTCTTGGATTAATAAGTTCTGGAGATCTAGGGTACAGAGTACAGATCTAGAATGGTGACTATAGCTTATAGTAATGCATTCTATAGTTGAAAATTACTGAGAGTAGATTTTAAATGTTATCACCACATACACACAAAAAGGTAAACATATGTTGATGGTTATACTAGCTTGATTTTGTTTTTTCATTTATGTTAGCTTGACTTAATTATTTCACAATTTTGATACATATATCAAAACATCAAGACTGGGGTTGTGGCTCAGCAGTAGAGCGCTTGCCTAGTGAGTGTGAGCCCCTGGGTTCGATCCTCAGCACCACATAAAAAATAAATAAATAAAAACAAAGGTATTGTGTACAACTAAAAGAAATATTTAAAAAAAACAAAAAATCATGTTATATACCATAAATATATATAATTTTATTTTTCTTTTATACCTTTAAGATGCTGGGAGAAAAAAAGAACAATACTCTTCAGTGGCTTAGGGACATTGGGATAGTCCCCAAGGGAAGATTATTTCCCAAGAGGGTGGTATGGTTGTCTAGTTATCTCAACATCGTGATATTTTATTTTTATTTTTTGTAGTACTGGGGATTAAATCCAGGGGCATTTTACCACTGAGCTACATGCAAAAGCCCTTTAATTTTTTTTTTTTTTAATTTTGAGACAGTCTTTTTACTGGTTGATAATACTTTTCACAGATCTTGCATTAGACTGGCTTTAAATTTGTAATCCTTCTGAGTTACCCCTTCCTATACTCTTAATGTTAAAGTGAATATTTGATGGTAGGATATAAGGACATTTTAAATGTCCTTACTAGGAAAAACAAAATTTTGCGACTAGTAATATTATTTTTTTTAATTTTGCTGTTTTTTGAAGGCTTAAAATCTGGGAACCACTGATCTTGACTGTGGGGGGCAGTCTGCTTCTTTAAGGAGACTTTATCACTTCTTTGATCCATTTTGCATTAATCTTAACATTTGATTGACGGCAATATTTTTTCTGAAATTCTAAGTTCTTAGGAACAGTACAAAAGTGCATATTTTCTTTGCCAGATAGGTTACTACCACGTGCAAATTTCTATATCTGAAGTTCTTCATTGTATCATTTGGTAACAACAAAGGTAATTCAAGTACTTCCTTGAATTATCATTGTATTCAGTTACTGTGACTGCCCTATCCTCTCTAAAGGATATAGGTAAAGCATCTCTTATAGGTGTCTATTTTGGATCCCCTGTATCATTTCTTTGCATGTTTCCCTCTCCTCTCCTCTGGTAGCTCCTATTCCTCCCTCATAGGCTCTAAGTTTCTAAAGATCCTTCTTTTTCTGCTTTAGGGTCATTATGTGTTATCAGACGGTCAAACAGAATTGGAGGAAAAGCAAACTTCTGCCCTTTCCAGTGGTGTCCAGGTTCAGACATCTGCACACAGTGACTCTCTGGATTCCCAAACCACCAGCCAACAGCAGACCACACAGTACATCATTACCACCACGACCAATGGGAATGGAAGCAGTGAAGTGCACATCACTAAACCCTAGTTTTCACCGTGGAGCTAGCGTGGAGCATTCACATCATGTATTTTCTCATTCATAAGTCTGAAGCTTCTGATACCCAGACCTCTTTTTTAAGATTTAGTATTCACTCAAAGAATTTGAAGACTACAATTTTGGCGCGCACACACACACACACACACACACACACACATATGTGGGGATTATTTTGTCAAGGTCTTCATTACCAAATTGACTCTTCAAGCCCTCAGAGCTTCTGCCACGAAATGGAGATCTTTCAGGGGAAAGTAGATTTCAGATGGAGAAACTTTGTCTTGCTCGAGTTGGTTTTTTACCACACTGATAAGCCTTACTTTCCTTCATGGAAATATTAAGTGGCATATTTGTGTTCATACCAAAGGTGGAGACAGGCTGTGCCAAGTCCATGGTCATTGGACTTCTGAATTCCAAGCCATGGCACCAAAGGAGAACGGGCATCTCACAGGTGTGATTTAAATCAGGACTTGTAAGTTTGAGTTTTCAGTAATTTAACAAAGGGAGCTTACTGGATAAGAAAATAAAAATGATGAGACAAAAGTTTGACAGTGGTGTTCTGAAGGGAAAACTGTCATTTAAAATTTTCTTATTGCTGACTTTCTTTTCTTTTTTCTTTTTTTAGATAGGGGTGTTGCTATGTTGGTTAGGCTGGTCCTGAACTCCTGGGCTCAAGTGATCCTCCTGCCTCAGCTTCCTGAGTAGCTGGGATTACAGGCAGGCCACCATGATTTTTTTTTAAATTTTCATATATTAAAAGACTATGGTTAGTGGTTGATAATACTTTTCACAGATCTTGGTCCTCAGCAGATTAAGGCAGAACCTCATGTCCTGATAGTTCTTTCTTTATTATTTCACAACGGTGGGTGGACTCCCCAAAATAGAAAAGACTTCTTGATGTTAGCAGAATTTAAGCCCCTACATGAAACTTTTGCCTTCCATTCTCTGGTTGCAGTTGTATTAAGGGCATATTGGTACCAAGAGAATTTACCCAAATTAAAACTATCCTGTGGGGGCGGGGGGGGGGTAGAGAGGGGGACCTGAAACACTGTCCTGCCTTGCAGCATCCATTTACCATTAATTGGTAAAAGTTGAATTCCTTGTTCTTACCAAGTATACATTTAACTCCCCCCACCACTCTTTTTTTTTTTTTTTTTTTTTTGGTGTGTGTGTGTGTGTGTGTGTGTGTGTGTGTGTGTGTGTGGTGCTGGGCTTAAACCCAGGGCCTCAAGCATGCTTGGCAGGTGCTCTAATAACTGAATTACACCTCGAGCCCCTACATTTAACTCTTGTTCACAGCATTCAGTATATTTTAATACTTTCAATGCTGTCTTAAAATGAACATTCTTTAAAGTTGGATGGAAAGGTGGCCTTCCTTATTTCTAAAGACTTTTAATTTTAAACATATTGCAACTCATCTGGACCTTTTTTTGAGATGACCAACTTCACACTTAGGGGGAAAATTAAAATGCAGGGACCATTTATAATATATGAGGATAATATAAAGGATCTGGAAGAAATTGTCTCTTTATGAATATTATACTGTCAGGTGGGAGAGGAAATGGTTTGTCTTATATGTGTTCCTGTTTAGTAGGAGTCTTGTGTGCTATGAATTCAGTGGGGAAAAGTATTTACCCTCTTTTTACTGTACATTCCAATTGTACCTGTGAAACATTTCAGTCAGTACATATTTTAACAACATTTTGTGACATGCATTTTTAGAATAATTATTGTATAGTGAATTTATCAATCCAGATCAAGAAGACCTAAATACGTTTAAAATTAAGTCAACTAATTATTTTATTTATATTTCTGAGTGAAAACTGGTTCTATGAATTAAGAAGCATAGTAGCTTCTTTATGGTAAAGGTATCTTTCTGAAAAGTAAAAAGAATTCTTTTCTACTAACTTTACTAATATGTAGATCTTGCACTTTATTTTTGAGACCTCATTCACATAGCTATCTCTGAAAATTTGGGCACTAAGAGGACTTGAAAAAGATTCTTCAAAAATGTTTGGAAACTGAAAATGGACTTTCTATCTTTGGTAACAAAGAAGTAACATCAATATTTTCAACAGAAAATATTGATCTTGAGTCACAAAACGCAGACTCTAGTTCCCAAAGTTCCATAATGTAATGATTGTAAGTAGCCTATTGCCCTCGAGAAAGACTTGTTAGGAGGAGAATACTAGACTTTTCCAAAGGTCCAGTTTGGGTTTTTGTAACTTATATTTGGCTCTGTTGGGTTCTTTTTAATTTGATCCAGCAAGGAATCTCCCTCTTCTCAGGAATAACTTATTGATTAAAATAAAAAATTATCACTGAATAGAATGTTCGTTTTATGCCAGTTATTTTAAGTTTTAAAATACACAGAGGAAGATCTTGTTGAAGAACTTTGTCTCTTTCCCTTCTAAGTTTTTCCTTTGTCTTTTTTATTCCTTATGTGGAATAAATTAAGACTCTAAAACTAACGTTATCAACCAGAGATGCAGGTGGCACTAAAGCCAAACAACATTGCTTTAGGATCAGGTATTGTGCACATTAATTCGAAGGCAATATTTTCAAAAGGACTTGGATTTGAAGAGATAGCAGACTATAATTCCTCTGAAGACCTAATTTGGGAAACACTTATGTAGCCAATGTTTGTTTTGTGGCCACTCCCAAAACACACTGACACTGTAGACTTTATTCAGTGCAGAGTGATATTTTGGAGTAGGGTGGATATAAATTTTACATTTTTATTGTTTGATTTATACCCAAATAGACATTTCATCATGTAAAATTTCTGTTCTTCTGGAAAAAGTTTTTGTTTTGATCTTGAATTATTTTCTGACTTGGAATTATCCTTTCAGAAAAGTCTTAAGATAGCTAGGGCTAAAAAGCACTTCATGAGATGCTAAAGCTTACCCATTGGTTGAATATGTTGACCCTATCCTATTATTTAAATGTGAACATTTCTTGTACATTCAGTGAGTTATAGTGTTAATAGTCTTGTGCTATGCAGCAGGTGTAAAAATTAATAAATATTTTTTTTAATAAACATGTTTCTTGGTTGTATATCTAAAGCTATAAGAGCTACTGAGATGATTAAACTCTTTTTTTTTTCCTTTTAAATTTTACAATGTAATTTCTGGTTCCCAATCAGCATTTAAGAAGCTTGAAAGTTGCTACTCCATCCTACCAACAAGTAAAAAGTTGAAGAAACTGAAAAATCAACAACTTTTTAAATTTATTTTTTTAGAACGGGTATTGATCTCAGGGGTGTTCTGCCACTGAGCTATACACACAGCCCTTTTTACTTTTTTCTTTTGAGATAGAATCTCTCTAAGTTGCTGAGACTGGCCTCAAACTTGTGATCCTCCTGCTTCAGCCTCCTGTGTAACTGGGAATATAACCATGTTCCATTACATAAGACTCAACAACTCTTCTTAGATCCATCAGAAAGTGAGGTAACAGAACAAACTGCCACCCTCAAAATTGGAGAGATTGACAAGAGAATGTAGAATATCAAACTAAAATCAGCAGAAATCCACAAACAAAAAGGAATATGAGCCTCTAAGGGAACCAGTGCCAGGGTAGGAAATCCTGAAGTGTAATCAATGAATTGCTGAAAGCTCACTGTGTACAAGCCTGAGACACAAAAGCTCCAAGGGAACCCTGTCATTGGAAGAGAAAGGGAATCCACATTTTTTGAGTTTTACCTCCATAAACTTGACTAGGTTCTCCCAGTGAATATTGGAGAAAAATTCCCTCAAGATCCTGGAGAGGTAGGGAAGAAGGAACTCTTTTGAAATATAGCAGAGCACTACTTTTTTTTTTTTTTTTTTTTTTAGTTATAGATGGACACAGTACCTTTTTAAAAAAAATTTATGTAGTACTGAGGATCAAAACTCAGTGCCTCAAGCATGTTGGGCAAGCACTCTAGCACTGAGCCACAACCCCAGCCCCAGAGCATTACTTTTTTTTTTTTGGAAGATGGGCTTAATCATACTGTTCTCTTTATTTTTGTGTATTTGTGAGGATTTCCATAATAAAATACTTTTAAAATTGAGTTTTGTTTTGATAGTGTTATACTATAAAACATCAAAAATTTCCTTCTTTATGAAGATTTCCTGACAGAAAAATAGAATTTTCTGATGGACCATTAATTAGTACATTAACTTAAATCTTCTAACAGTTATTTAGAAACTGACAACGAAAAATAATTTTTAAAATATTGTACAAATTACTGTTACTATATCAATAAAAGACCACCAAAAGTTGGAATTTTAACCCAAAAGCAGAAAGGTTTAATAAATCTAACATTAAATCTAGGTAAGGGTGTGGGCTCTAGAGTCATTAAGATCTAGGTGTGTATTCTAGCTCTGTTCTGTTAGTCCTAGATATTTTTTGGCAGATCATTTAATTTCTGTGAACCTCAGGAACCATGTCTATAATGTGAGGATAAGATTTCTTGATTAGAAAGCACTGACCACAGGGCCTAGCACGTGGTAAGTACACAGTAAAGGATTCCAGTAAATTTACTACCCCATTTTGGTCTTAAATGCACATTTTTACATATTCTAACATCTCTGGAATTGAGATGTATCCTATAATTAATGGCATTAATTTAAGGAGTTTTCCTTCCTTAGTGGTATATAATAAGATAATGGAGCATTATAACAAATTGATAGCATCTAACATTCAATATAACGTGGAATATCAATCATGATAAAGCTATATTCCCAATTTCTACTTTAAGACTATTCTGAATGGTGATTATGATTTAAAAAAATTTCAAAAGCTGAGCCAAATATTTTCAATACATCATGAACAGAACAATTTTGAGATAATAATTTTGTAAAAAAATGGTTTATCAATTCCATTTTGTATAAAACATAAGGGAGGAACCTAGCCAATCAACACACACTGTCACCACATGAAAAGGTACTTTATCAAACTTCGAGTCTAAGAACATACAAATGTTTCTTTTAGCATGTCTACAGTAATTGTCTATGCCTTTCCATTTAACTGTTTTTAAAAATTCCACATATCCCCACTGTTATCTTCTGTCCCAGTTACAGTACAATGATGGGGAGGAAGAGGGTTGGTTAAAACAACCCTCTAAGCATTTTTCTGCTGTTCCTTCTTTCCAATCAGAGATTTGTGGATATGAGGGATCACACACCCCCAGCCTTGATAAGAGAATCCAACTCTTCATCACCACGGATTGCAAGCTGCAAGTGACGTGGAGTAATAGGCTTTACTTGAAGATCCTTGGAAGCATTACCTGCCAGCTCCAGCACCTCAGCAGTGAGGTACTCCAGAATCGCAGCACTATATACCGCAGCAGTGGCACCCACCCGTCCATGGCTTGTGGTGCGAGTCTTCAAGTGTCTGTGGATGCGGCCCACAGGAAACTGTAGTCCAGCTCTTTGTGAGCGAGACACTGCCTTGGCCTTGGCCTTGGCCTTCCCACAGTCCTTTCCAGCTTTGCCTCCAGCTGTGGTCTCCCGCCGCCTCTGCCTTCGCTGGGCTGCGCGACCACCCGCTGCCGCCCCACGCTGCCTGCAGCTGCTCCCAGAGCACTCCTTCTTAAGAAGGCCTGTTCTCAGGAGAAACCAAGAAACCAGAGCTTAACCTTCAGGGGTTTTATCAGAGCCAACCTGACTTGGGGAAAGGGAAATACCCATCTCCAGCTATTGGTAGCCATTCTTTGCTGCCTAAGGGGAAAACTGAGAAGCATGTGTGAAGGTCAATGTCCAGAGACACAGGTTCACTAGAAGACTAAGGCCAATAATAGGGCTGTAGAAAATTTCCCCTCCTCTACTTCTTATTACATTATTAAAGGCTCACTTACAGAAATGCTTTGAAATCAATATACTATCAAAAAAAACTTTCCAGCTATCAAAAAAATTATAAGACATACCAAAATGCAAAAACCATAGTTTAAGAGAGAACAATAAGTTCTTGTTTCCTAGGGTAGGGGAGAGGAAGGAATGCATAGGTGAAGCACAGATGATTTTTACAATAGCGAAACTATATTATATATATTATAATGGTAAGTCAGGTAGGCTCACCAGTTGTAAGAAATGTATCACTCTGGTGGGGTATTTTGGTAATGGCAGAGTATGCAGGTTTGGAATTAGGGTAATCTGGAAATATTTGGAATATGGGAAATCTCTGATCTGTTAAGTTTTGCTGTGAACTTAAAACTGCTCTAAAAATTCTACTTAAAATTACAATTTATAATGTTTTGACTTGCACTCTATCTCTGGTCTGGTCCCAAGGAAAGGGAAATATTGATGACAATTATGGAACGATGTCCCACTGTCATTTTATACCTGGTGGCTTCTAATTCAAGAAACTTCCAAGTCTAACAGGAATTATGGGCATCAGTGGAGCCAGTAGAAAAGCAGAGATCTGTGTTTTTGGAAGGCTCTGTTTTCCATCAAGGGAGGAACATTAGCTTGCCCGCCCCCTCCCCTTTCTCTGACATTTCCATACTGAGCATGGTCTCTACAGGAACTAGTGAGAGTAGCTGTGGAATAAGTAATTTGAAGTCGTTCTAAATAAAATCCAGTTAATAAAAGGGAAAGAACCTCCATATTTAAATAAGAAGAGCATTATAGACCTTAATTTGAAAGGTATTTTTTCGATGTTTTTATTTTCCGCTAGTTGGGAGCCCAGGGACTGCCCGGAGGCACAGGTCGAGGTCCGCATCTCATTGAACCTGGAGAAACTACGATTTCCTTCACTTTCAAACGGGCACTATTAGTGTATAGAGCTTACTGTTTCAGTACAGAGATAGTAGTTGGAAAGTGGTTAGCATGGTGCGGTGGAGGGAGCAGGGTATGCTTTTCATACATTAGCTTCCAAAGTCTTGATTTGTGGCCAGGCAAAAAAAACAAACAAAAAACCCAAATCAAAAACAACCCATACAGTCTCAGCCCTCCGGAACCTCCGAAACCGGTGAGTCTCACACGCAGTCTGAAACTAGCATCCCGAAGACGGCCATAGGGGGTGAAATCCAGCCAGGCCTGCGCTGTCCTTAGCGCGGCTCCAGGCCTCGTCCCGCCCTCCCCGGCCCCCGTCCCGCCCTCCCCGGCCCCCGCCCCGCCCTCCACGGCCCCCGCCCCGCCCTCCACGGCCCCCGCCCCGCCCTCCACGGCCCCCGCCCCGCCCTCCACGGCCCCCGCCCCGCCCTCCACGGCCCCGCCCCTTAAGGCCCGCCCCTTCCGCCGCTGGGGCCTGGAGCGTGCACGCACCCAGACGCTTTGCGGGAGCGAGCGCGTTCGGGAGTCCGGGGCTGGAGGAGGGCCACAGGCTGGGAGACCTGTGCCTGCAGTTCAGGTGAGGACGGTTTGGGGGCGGCGAGAGGGTTGAAGTGTAGCCGGCGGGCGGAGGAAGGAGGTGGGTTTCAGAGGTCGTCTTACCCGTGAGTTGGGGCAAGGCAGCTAGGCGTGGGGAGCGAGGCGGCCCGGGTGAGTGAGGGTTAGGGTTAGGCACGGTGTGGGGGAGGGGTGGGGGGGCGAGGACCGCAGTTTAGACTGGCAGGACTTGGGCCTTGGCCTTGGGTAGGTTTGGGTAGGGTGCGGTTTGCTGTTGGGGTCCGCGGATTTGGAACTGGCCGTTGCTCCGGAAGGAGCGAAGGGTTTAACTTCTGCTTGGGGAGGGTCTAGGAGGGAAGGTTAGCTCAGGTGCAGAGGAGAGGCCTTTTGGTCTAGTGAAGAAGTCCGGGGCTCTCCCAAGTCAGAAATCGATGGCTTCCGGGATTTCACCTCTCCTGTAGCTGCTGCTTTTTATGTTTTGAGATCCTGTTCGGAATAGTGACGAGGCAAAGGTTGTCACTGGAATATATAAAATTTAGCTAAATATCCACCATAATTGAAGAAACTTGTAAGCAAGTTTTGTAAGTAAGTACATAAATGTCAGCCAGGATACTGACTTTGCATTTGTGACTGTTGTGTGCCAGTTATGTTAAGAGGACTTATTGTAAGCATCAGGTTGCTTTTACATTTTCCCTTTATTTTAAAATTTTGTTCAACAATGTGCCATGGGCTTTCTTTCTTATCTGCCTCAGTTACTTGAGCACCAGGTATGTTCAGGATGTCTTACTTTCAAAGTGTGCTGAAGGGTGAGGGGGTGTGGGGGCACAATTGCTTGGGGACCACCCAGCTGCCTTGCTAACACGAATCTTAATGCTATATCTTTACATAATCTGAAATTACTTCAGGAGAACTTGAGATAATCTAGTGGGAAGGTGCATTATTTTATATGTAGCATTACAGGTCTGCCCTTTATCATATAAGAGTTTTGGAAATGAGAAGTCCCTACATTAGTGATATAAACTTACTTAGCTGGAGATCATTCATTGCAAGATTCCAAGATTGGAAGTAACAGTAGGTAAGATCTGGTCCAACTCTTCTTTATTTTATTGATTAGGAAATTGACACCTGGTGAGGTAAGAGTTGTGGGATGTCACTGAGAATTAGTGGTAGATCTAAGCTAGAAATCTTGTGTTTTGACTAAGTCCATTTTTTCTTTTCATTTTAGTGTACTTGTTAGCCCATTTGGTAGGGTAGGAGCTAGAGAGAATGGATTTAATCAATGTAGAGTGAGTTCAAACTCCGTGTGGTCCCTGTTGCCTCAACTTTATTCATGATTCCAGCCATCAGCTTTATGAGATGCTCTGAAAATGTTTTGGTATGTACTTTTCCAAAGATGGTCAGCAAGGTTCAGTTATTGTAGGAAGGAGAAAAAATAGCATTAATTTATGTGGTTATAAAGATCAGGTGGACCAAATAAAAGTCGATTGGCCACCTACTTAACTGGTTGTCATGGTCAGGTGCTTGGAGCTGCAGGAGTTGATGGAGACCAATAAAATCATATCAAAAAGCTTTCTTTTCATGATTTAAGTTGAGAGTTTATGGAAGAGGAATTGTTTATAGTATTAAGAACATGGGGGAACTGGGGATATAGCTCAGTTGGTAGAGTGCTTGCTTACCATGCACAAGGCCCTGGATTCAATCCCCAGCACCACAAAAAAAAAAAAAAAAAAAAAAAAGGAATATGGATTTGCAGGCATGCAAATTTCAGTACTGCATTAGGAATTGGGAAAGTTACTTATTTTGTTAGTGTCTCAGCTTTCCTAGTGTATGTGGCTTTCCTGTGAATTTTCTAGCAGCAGAAGAATTAATTGTTAAACAATTATTAAATTATGTTGTGTTAGATTGTTGACCTGGAAACTCTAAATTGTGGATCTTATTATCATTTAATCTCTGAATCATTTTATTCTTTTATAAAATGAAAGTATAAAAAACTTGTGAATTTAGTAATTACTGTAGAAGCATTTTGAACAGAGAGTCCTACCTGGTAGCACATGAAAATTCCAGTGGGAATACTGTGATGGAAGGGAGGGAGAATAGCTGTTTAGCTGTAATTAGGGGGAAAGGACAACACAAGAACAGAATTGAGAATAAATATTTTCTGGAAGAGGGTTAGATTCCTGGGCTTTCTGTTTTTCTTCCTTAAGGGGCATCTATTTGCCTAGAATACTTCTGGAGAAGAAACAATGGATTCCTTGGACCATATGCTGACAGATCCCCTGGAACTAGGTCCATGTGGAGATGGCCATGGTACACGAATTATGGAAGACTGCCTCTTGGGAGGCACCAGGGTTAGTCTACCTGAGGACCTTCTGGAGGATGTAAGTAGTAACATCATTGCAAGCATTTCCCCTCTTATCAGCTTCCCCATATCAGCTATTCTGAACATTTTCTATTCCTAAGTTTTCGGTTTTTGTGCTCCCATTCATTTTATTTTCTACATTGCAGACAGAGTGATCTCTGTGCTTTTTTTTTTTTTCAATGTGAAGTCTATTTAGTATGCTGATTAAGGAAGATTATATACATTCTGTGTGCTTAATAACGTCAGAATAATTTGGTAGTATAAGCCTTATTTTTAATAAGATAATTTTTGTTAATTAATAAAGGTTTATATTTTAAGAGCAGAATTGTATATGTGCTTACATTAAAATGGTTATTGTGTTGGGAATCACTAAACAAAACCCAGACGTATTATCTCTGTCTATATGCTAATCCTCTAGTCAAGTAAGAGTACATGTCCTGGGATAGGATGTCAGCGTACCCTTAATCACTTTCACAGGTAAGATGTATCATTATCATTAATGTGGTTACCATTTATAAAGTGCTTATGTGCAAGACCTATGTATGTGAAGACATTCATTTAAACATTTCGAACATGTAGATGTGTAGTACAATAAGCATATATGCAAATATGTACCTGTGCGTCAGTTTTAGAACATCATTTCATTTAGTTGTACTTGTTCCATATTTTTCTTTATTAATATTCAGACATTGTAGAGAAAATGAGAACCATTATTGTGCTCTTTTCTGATCCTCCTTTCTAGTTGCAGTAGCAACTGTATTGAAGTTGGTATATATAGTTCCCATACTTTTTTTTTTTTTGAAATGAGGTCTAAGTATGTTGCCCAGTCACATCTGTATTTTCTTTATGTACTCTTTCAAGGCAATCTCTTTGTGTCATTATTGATTCAGCAAGCAATTATTTTATTAGTACCTGCTCTGGGCCAGACACTGAGTTAGGTGCTTGAAATAAAATGGTATGCAGAAGGGAAAGATCTTCAACATTAAGTCTGAGATGCTTTTGATACATTTGAGCAAAAATGCCTGGTATATAGTTGGTTTGCTTGGTTGTCTCTTCCTTAAACCCTACATGGCTATTTTTTGTCCTTGGAATAAAGTCGTAACTACCTAATAGGTTTATAAGTTATTTACTTCTGTCTTCTATTTCCTTCCCCACCTTCCTCATCCTTACTTTATCTAGCTAGACATTGCCTGAAAAAAAATTGATTAAAAAAAGATGAAATGCATCACATATAAGAAGAGTATATAAAATATAGTTAAGCAGTAATAAAACATGCTATAAGCCAGGTGTGATGGCTCATGCTTGTAGTTCAGCTACTTGGTAGGCTGAAGCGGGAGATGACTTGAACTCAAAAATTAGAGGCCACACTAGACAACCTAGTGAGAACCTATCTCAAAATAAAATTAAATTGCTGGGGATATAACTCAATGGTACTATACTTGCCTAATTCAAGAGGCCCTGGGTTTAAACCCCAGTACCACCAAAAACCAAACCAAATCAAAACAAAAAACTTGGATGGTAATGAGGGTTGCATAACAATTGTGAATGAACTAGAATAGAGAGAAAACCAAAACAAAAGAGAAAATAAAAATTAAAATCCCAGAGTCAAATGTGAGTGTACTTAAAACCACTACACTGTACACTAAAAAATGATGTTTCATGTTACATTTATTTTACTACGTACACATAAGCTTATTTTTTTTGTTGTTTACTTTTCCCCTAAATTCTCCTAGCCTGAGATATTCTTTGATGTCGTCAGTCTCTCAACATGGCAGGAAGTATTAAGCGACTCTCAGCGGGAACACCTCCAGCAGTTTCTGCCTCATTTTCCTGCAGACAGTGTGGAGCAGCAGAATGAACTCATCCTAGCTCTGTTCAGTGGGGAGAACTTTCGCTTTGGAAACCCTTTGCACATTGCTCAGAAGCTTTTCCGAGGTCTGTAACTCAGCATTCTATTTTTGATAGGGTGGAGTGGGGGGACGGGTTGTTCACTTTTGCAGTTATGCCTTCATTTCCCCCCTCCCTCCAGTAACAAGGATTAAATCCATATTCCTACTTGTATTAAGCAAGTACTCTGCTACTGTGCTATATACTATCCCTTTTTATTTTTATTTTGAGACAGGGTCTTGCAAAGTTGCCTAGGCTGGCCTCAAATTTGTGATCCTCCTGCTTCAGCCTCCTGAGCAGATGGGGTATACAGGTGTGTACCACTACACCCTGCTCTGTCTTTGGTTTATTCTGTTTATTTTAATTTATAGGAAATGACCCAGTGGAGAATTGCATTGTGTAATAGTGTGCTGCCTATGCTATATTTTTAAAATAAAATTTTGTTGACACATACAGGGAATACATAATAGGAATTTAGCTCTGTAACCACCACCCAGAACAAGAAATAAAGGGCTGAGGTTGTGGCTCAGTGACGAGCACTTGCCTCGCATATGTGAGACACTGGGTTCAATCCTCAGCACCACATAAAAATAAACAAACAAAATAAAGATATTGTACCCATGTATAATTAAAAAAATTCTACCAAAAAAAAAAAAAAAAAAGAAAGAAAGAAATATTACCAGCATCCCAGAGGTGCTCTCTATGACCAGGCTTTAAGTTTTTTTTAAGAAACAATCTGCCAGTCAGGCATGGTGGCACATGCCTATAATCCCAGCAGCTCTGGAGGCTGAGACAGGAGGATCATAAGTTCAAAGCCAGCCTTAGCAACAGTGAGGCACTGAGCAACTCTGTGAGACCCATCTCTAAATAAAATACAAAATAGGGCTGGAGATTTGGTTTAGTGGTTGAGTTTTCAGTTCAATCCCTGGTTACCCCTCCCCCCCCCCCAATTTGCCATTTGCTTTTTATTCCCTTAGAAAATATGACATTTTACTACTAAGCACTTTATCATGTATCTCTCTTAACATGGACTTTTTCCCACATAATCATAGTCCTGTTATCTGACCCAAGAAATTTTATATTGAGCAAGTAATATAGAATAGTGCATGTTCAGATTTTTAAAAATTGTCCTTAAATGTCTTCTGTAAGTTGCTGTTTAAATCCAGGATCTGTTCAGGGTTCATGCTTTTGAGTCTTGTGTCACTTCAGTTCTTTGACTTGAAAATTCTTTGCCCTTTTTTGTTGTCTTTGTAAGACATTGGTATTTGTTTTTTGACTGCTGAGCCACATCCCCAACTTGTTTATTTTTATATTTTTGAGACAGGGCCTCACTAAGTTGCCTCAGGCCTCACTAAATTGCCAAGGCTACCCTTGAAACTTGCTATCTTTCTTATCCTCCTGAGTTGCTGGGATTACAGAAATGTGTACCACACCCAGTGACATTGGCATTTTTGAAGGACCTGGGACACTTGGATTGTGAAAGTCCTGCTCTCTGGGAATTTGTCATCTTATTACTTCAAGATTAGATTTGTGTCAAATGCTTTTGATAGAAACCCTGTATGGGAAATGTCCTTCCTATCGCATCATCTCAGGAGGCACATTGGTATTACTTTTTCATTGTTGGTAGTGCGATGTATGGTCACTTTGTTAAGTGGTGTCTGTCTAGCCTCTGATTATAAAGGCACCTTTTATCCTTTGTAATTAAAAGGCCATGTGTGGGGTGGTATTTTGGGATCATATGATAATTTTATATATCTTTAAAGCCTTTCTTTTACCTACTATTTATTTCATTTCTGATTCTTGACCAAGTAAACTATTACTTCAGAGGTTTTCAAAATGGGGGCCATGCTTAAGTCACAGTTTGCCCTGTGGTCTATGGAGAGGAGCAAAAGAAACTTCCCCCTTCACTTATGGGGTGATTTTGTTTTGGCAGGATGCCCTGAAAGGGCAGCAGATCTCCCTGAGTTGTGTTAAATTGGTTAACTTGACAGTTGCTAAAACTACAGAGAACAGGCTTATAATTTCAAATATTTCATTATCTTAAGGATTTAAAATTAGCATTTCCTCATCTTGTTTGTTTTTATGGTGTCAGGGATTGAATCCAAGGCCTCACATGTGCTAGGCAAGTGCTCTACTTCTGAGGCATACCCCCAGACCCCTATTATTTTTTGAGACAGAGTCTTGCTTGCTATGTTGCCCAGACTGGCCCAGAACTTCTGCGCTCAGGTGATCCTCTCATCTTAGTCTCCCAGGTAGCTGGGACCATAGGCATACTTCACTCCTGGGCATATTCCCTCCCATCACATTATTAACTTAAAAAGGATTTCCCCTCTGTGGTTGGCAGAGGTTTTCTTTACTGAAGCTGGAGTCTCAAGTAGAAGTACATTGTCCTCTCCTGTAGAATAGAGGGAGAGAAACTTGGTTGATTTAGAGAGGTTATATAAGGATGATATGCTTCCTCCAAATAGTGGGGTAGTCTGATAAGGACACAGGGATGTCAGGGCAGACATTTCTCTCTATTTTAGTCTTAAGTAGTGACATGTTTCAGTGTGCTGGTTTTGCTGATTTCAGTTGTGTTGCATGGTTTTTGCGATTATCAGTCTTAACTGAGCTATCGTTTTCTGCATTCTTTTACTTCTTGTTCTCTTGTCTGATTCTCTTGAATGCCCTTTAGTTCTGTGCTACAACTACATCTTAAACACCCATTAAATGTGTTGACTGGTATGTATATAGTTGTATCTCTATTTTTTTTTAAGATGGACACTTTAACCCTGAGGTGGTCAAGTATCGACAGCTATGCTTCAAGTCACAGTACAAGCGATACCTCAACTCTCAGCAGCAGTATTTCCATCGACTGCTAAAGCAGATTCTTGCTTCCCGGAGCGTAAGTAATGCTGGGAACTCAATATAAAATATGGGCAGTATATGCACAGGTATCAAGAAATGGTTCAGAGGCAAAACACAGATGATAACCACTAAGAAAAAAATGCTACCAGTTAAGCTACAATACATTTAAGTTGTGTCTTTTTATTTTCCCTTTTCCCTTCCCAGCTATGTCTTTTTTTTCCTTATCAGTTTTATAATGTGTTTTGATTTCAGAGATGTTAAAACATGAAACAGTAAGTGCTTCCTAAAATTAATGAAATATAGTAGCTTCCATATTTACTAAGATAAACAAATGGATTTCAGATTCATCATGGGTTATTGAGGAAAACTAGGATGCTCTGGAATTGATGTGCAAGTGTACACAAGGCCTCTGCTGTGATGGACCTGTAGAACATAAAGCTCAGTGGCCTCTGGGTCTTTTCCAGCCAGGTAATTCTCAGAGGCAAAGTTGTTCTGAGTTCTTTAAGTGGTTTTTTGAACTTAAGTATAGAAATATTTGGATGTAGCATAAGTATTCATTTTCTGTGGAACAATTAGGTGTTCAGATTTGGGATTTTTTTCATTAATATAGGTTGAGTAATCCTTATCTGAAGTCCTTGGAACTAGATGTGTTTTGGATTTCAGATTTTATTTACTTTTTTTGGATTTTGGAATATTTGCATACACATATTGATATCTTGGGTATGGGACCCAAGTCTAAACATGAATTCATCCATTTCAAATATACCTTATGTACATAGCTTAAAGGTAATTTATATACTATTTTTAGTACACTTTTGTTTTGACTTCAGCCTGTTATATGAGGTCAGGTATAGAATTTTCCACTTGTAGTGTCATGCACTCATAAAGTTTTGATTTTGGAGCACTTTGGATTATGGATTTTGGATTAGGAATGCTCAACCTGTAATTAATATGGGTCATTTTTATTTGAACATGTTCATGTATCTGCATCTTTCTCTATGATGGAGTGGGGAATTAAACTTTAAATGTAGCCTTACGAGTATACGGTGTATGTTAAAGATTTGATGATCACATGTATTCCCATTTGATTTTCTGCCTAGGACTTACTGGAGATGGCCCGAAGGAGTGGCCCAACCCTTCCCTTCAGGCAGAAGCGTCCTTCACCATCCCGAAGCCCTGAGGAGCGGGAGTGGCGGACCCAGCAGCGCTACTTGAAGGTCTTGAGGGAAGTGAAGGAGGAGTGTGGCGACACTGCCCCGTCCTCTGATGAAGAGGGTGAGTGTCTTTGGGCACTTGGGTTAGCTGGGGCATTGGAGCCAGTGGTAGCCCATTTATCCCCTTGGTAAAGAAGTCCTTTATGAGTTGTCTTGTCTCGGGGGGTGGATAGTGGGACTCATTAGCCCTTGGTCTTTGAGTCACTGAGACACTGCTATCAGGTGGGAGTGACTCCATGCCCTTTTTACTCTGTGCTTATGTGGCACTTGAGTTAGTGAGAACCTCTTGGATTAATTAATCCCTGCAGGGCAGGGTCTCTCCACAGTAGGCCTTCTGGTGCCATTGTGCCACTTGAGAGAACTGCTTTTCCCCTTACAGGAGAGTAGTAGTGACTGTTGGCCTGCTGCAATGCGACCCCATCACTCTGTTGAAGTCTCTCTTCCTGGAAGAGCCGTTTAAATGACCTAAGTGTGCTCCAGCTCATCTGGGGAAGGGTCAGAAAGGAATGTGGAACCCTGGCCTCCATGTTGTTGGCTTAGCCCTGTTGAACCCAAATGGCCACTTACCCAATCTCCCCTATTGGAGTCCACAGCCACGTTGGATTTACAAGAAAAATTTTCTTTTGAAGATCTCAGCTCATGGCTTCCGAGCTCTCCAGCGCGTTCTCCTAGTCCTGCGGTGCCCCTGAGGGTGGTGCCCACGCTTTCCACCACGGATATGAAAACTACAGGTGAGAACTGAGCTGATGCCATTGCTATCCTAGGAAATCACAGTGCAGAAGTGAGAACTCCTTAAAGGGAGGTAGTGTCTAGATTCCCGCCTGCCCCCAAACAAGCAGTGCTCCTTAAATGAAGGTGATGGGGATAAGTTTTTGTATCATTCTGCTTTTTTTATATCTAGAGGTAGACCTTCTTTCATTTAAAAACAAAAAACAATTGTCCAGAGCTGATCAGCTGGTGTTTTGGGATATAGAAAGCAGAATTTTGAAATAATAATTCAGTCATAGCACAAAAGAGATAACCAGAGCTTTAGCAATTCCTTTGAATGTCTCTGAAATTGGAGAAGAATTTGAATTTGGAATAGGAATCAAAAATGTTATGAAGCTTAAATGTGCTTTTGGACCAGCCAAATAACAAAATCATTTTAAAAAAAAAAAGGAAAGGAGAAGTGCTGACGGTGACTGAATAAAGGTTTTTGGTACTTGTAGTACACAGGAATCAAAAGGGAAACTCAGAGGATTATCTTACTTTTGAATGTCACAAGTGACCAGGAAGATTTAAATTAGAGCACTGTTGTAGTGAATGACCTAGTCCATGTGGTTTGGTTCATTTTCTCTCAGATAAAATAGAACTGGGGGACAGTGACCTGAAGATAATGTTAAAGAAGCACCATGAGAAGCGGAAACATCAACCAGTAAGATTGGGATGGATGTGGCCAGTTGTGGTTTTCAGTTGACTCTCTTTGGCATGGTTATCCCGAGGAGGATGCTGGTAGTCACCACCTCTTTTGTGCTTCTCTGTTATTGTTAGAGGATGGGAGCAATTAGAGAGGCTAATTAGCATCAGAGATAAGAGGTGATGACAGGTGTTTTGGCTTTATAAGGCAAGCTTCAAGCTTTGCCACGGCACTGTTTGGTATGTGAATGAATTGTCTCCATGTCTTCAGCGCTCAGCAAGGTTAAGGAGTTTGTCTTCAGTCAAACAGCCAGTAAGTGCTAGAGCTGAGAGCCAGACCCTTTTCTCTCCGTACTTTTTACTATTTCGGTTATTCCACTCAATTAAATCAAGCCAGAGAGTACGATGGAGAAAAGAGGGTAGTCTGGGCAGAGCAGTGAGATAAGAAGAGTCCTACATTGGAAGTCAGAACATTGAGCAGATCCCTTAACTCCTCAGAATGCTTTTTTCAGACATTTTAAACACTAACAATATTAGGAAGACTGCTTGAAGAGCACATGAGATAAGGAATGCAGAAGAGCTGTATGAATTGTAAATGCTGTGCAACAGAACACCAAAGTTTCCCCTGTGTACTATTATGAAGAGCAATTGTTTTTATCTCTGTGTAGTTTTAATTCAACATGATCTCCTCAGGTGTCTGGGACATCTGGTTGTTAGGTAAATTGGCACAGTCACCATCAGTTTTTGCTTCCTTTCTGGGCCATAACCAAATCTCTGAATATCACATCTAGGATCACCCGGACCTTTTGACAGGGGACCTGACCCTCAGTGACATCATGACTCGAGTAAATGCTGGCAGGAAGGGCTCACTAGCAGGTAAAGGACTATAGGTCTCTTCCTCCAGATGGTTTTCACCTGACTTTGGTGTTAAATTGTATGAGTCTGTCTACATGTGGCAAAAATAAATGAATCCACATCTTTCATGCTGATACCTTTTGCTTTGTTACTGCCCTTAGGAATTCAAAATTAATACAAAGTATCATTAGATGTTAAAATTAAGCTGTAAATCACTCATTCCATTTTGTCTTAAAAACATCTAAATATCTTAGTAAATTACTAAGACTTTTCTTTGTTGGGTTTGAGGAAATACGCAGATAAAGACCCCTAATTTCTTAATATAGAAGAAGCAGTTCAGTGACTTATGTTCCTTATTCTTCCCAGCCTTATATGACTTGGCTGTCCTTAAAAAAAAGGTGAAGGAAAAAGAGGAAAAGAAAAAGAAGAAAATAAAGCTGATTAAATCAGAGGCAGAGGATCTGGCTGAAACTTTGAGCAACACTGAAGGGGTCCCACCTCTCTCACAGGCCCCATCTCCACTGGCAATACCTTCTATCAAGGAAGAGTAAGTGAGCAATAGATTACATGGTGTTAAGGTTTAAGTTTGGAGATTAAGCTGGAGGCTATAACTGTTCCTTTGAGGCGTGTGTGAGTTGGCTCTGAGTGTCAGGGATCCTGTTAGGAAAATGTATTGTGTGTCCCTTTCTTGAGCTTTTATAACTGCTAGGAAGTTTGGGGGACTTGAACAAATTTAGAATGTGTTTTTGGTCTTTGTGGTTGTTCTTATATTTTTCTTCTCTCATTAGGCCCCTGGAAGACCTCAAGCCTTGCCTTGGAATCAATGAGATTTCTTCCAGTTTTTTCTCTCTTCTATTAGAGATCTTGCTTCTGGAGAATCAAGCTAGCCTTCCTATGGTAAGAGTTTTGGAAAAGTCAGATGTACATCAAAGATTTTTTTTTTTTTTTTTTGGTAGATGGACAAAATACCTTTATTTCGTTTATTTTTATGTGGTGCTGAGGATTGAACCCAGTGTCTCACACGTGCTAGGCAAGTGCTCTACCACTGAGCCATTACCCCAGTCCTATACACTAAAGTTTTGAAATTATTGGAATCCCTAGCTTGAGGGGATTCCTCCCAAAGCTCTGTAGCCAGCTTGCTCTGGGACTTGGGTAACTTGAGCAAATGGACCCAGCTTGCACTAGCATGTCTTGAATTGCTGATATAGAGAGAATTTAACTGGCTTCTGTCTTCCTTTTCTCCCCGCCAGCTGGAGGAAAGAGTTTTGGATTGGCAGTCATCTCCAGCCAGCTCCCTCAACAGCTGGTTCTCTGCAGCCCCCAACTGGGCTGAGTTGGTATTGCCTGCCCTCCAGTATCTTGCTGGAGAAAGCCGCGGTAAGGTCATTTTTTTGAAGGGTCACTGTTTTTCTTTTTTTTTTGTCTAAATTCTTAGACAAAATTCGTAGAGAAATTTTTGTCTAAATTCTTGTTTGGTCTATTTTGCCTTTGCATCATACCATGTCTTTTGCTACACCATAAAGTTCTCAGAATCTTTCAGAGCTCAGGGATATGTAGCCTTTTGTCCTGAGTTTAACACATTCTATGACCTGTGTGGTTGGTTCATGTGATTTATTTCTTGCAGCTGTTCCTTCCAGTTTCTCTCCATTTGTTGAATTCAAAGAGAAAACCCAGCAGTGGAAATTGCTTGGTAAGTAATTTGTATTACCTACCTTTCTCCTGTCCTCTCCAGCTTCTTATGTATTCTAGTCAATATAGTGCAAGAGATTGGCAAAAGGGCAATATTCAACTTTATTTTTGTCTGTGAAGGAATTCTTTAAGACCCCTGTACTCTTAAAGTATAGGTTTCATCACCACTCCCATTTGGACTTTGCTCCCAAAGCTGAAATGGAATAGTCTTTTTATTTTTTTAAATTTTTATTATTATTTTTATTTATATATGACTGCAAAATGCATTACAATTCTTATTACAAATATAGAGCATAATTTTTCATATTTCTGGTTGTATACATAGTATATTCACACCAATTCGTGTCTTCATACCTGTATTTTGGAAAATAATGATCATCACATTCCACCGTTATTAATTACCCCATGCCCCCTCCCTTCCCCTCCAACCTGTCTGCTCTATCTAGAGTTCATCTATTCCTCCCATGCTCCCGTTCCCTATCCCATTATGAATCAGCCTCTTTATATCAAAGAAAACATTTGGCGTTTGGTTTTTTGGGATTGGCTAACTTCACTTAGCATTATCTTCTCTAACTCCATCCATTTACCTGCAAATGCCATGAGTTTATTCTCTTTTATTGCTGAGTAATATGGAATAGTCTTTTTATTATGATATAGCCTGTGGATGGTGACATTCAAATCTGCTGTTGTATTTTATAGTAGCATCAGCATTTATATTAAGCATACCAATGGTGTGGGATTCATTTGTACTATAGTTATTTTTATTTATTAAAAATGGGCTTTTTTTTTTTATTAAGGATGATGTGCAGTGAGATATAGGACTGCCCCAAGTAAAGCAGTTTCTAAAGAACAGTGTCCTTTTATTTTAAATTTATAAAGTTCTCCTTACTCTATTGGCTGTTACCTGGTGATGGTGATAAGAGAATAATTTAATTCAGTATTGATTTTCTACTGAAATTCCCAAAGGGTTTGCTGTCTATATCAGAAGGACACAGATGAGCCTGTCATCTAGGGAGGAAGTGTCAAGTGAGGAAAAAAGAGGGTTGAGGACTAAGCCTTGAGAAACTCCACAGTAGAGACAGCTGAGTGCAGCTCATGTAGAGAGGACATGGCTACAGAGACAGGAAGAAAATTCTGAGATTGTTGACTCTTGGGAGCCAAGTGATTAAAAGATTCAGTTAGGGTAAATATAAGAGATTGTAAATATGGAACAGATTGCAAAATTTTTAGTGAATAGTGAATCCTTAGTGAAAGGATGAGGGTTGGGGACAGTGTGAGTTGAAGGTGATTCATGGTGCTGCTGTGCCTATGGTCTTCAGGTGGTGGCTGGAGTCAACCATAGTGATAATATTTACACTGGCTCTGCAAACTGTCCTTATAAGACCAGATAATAAGTACTTTAAGCTTGTGGAATAGATGCTTTCTGTTATTACCCCTCAACTCTGCCATTATAATGCTCAGCTTCCAGACAGTAGGGGAATGAATACGTGGGGATGTTTTCTACAAAAATATATTTACAAAAGCAGGTGGCTAGTTTGCCATGTATTGGTGTACACCATGGGAATCTGTAAATGTGACCAGTCAGGGCCCCCTTTCCTATAACCAGTTAAAAATTTACCAGCACATCACTGATTAAAGAGCCAGTGAATTTCTAGAGATTTAGCTGGGCAAGGGCAGGATAGTAAGGGAGATTTGTGGCCAATAGAGGAATTTTAAATGGGAGAAACCTTGAGTAAGTTTAAATGTTGATGGGAAGGGTACTGTGGACCTTGAGGAGAAGATTGAACATGAAAGAGAGAAGGGAAAATGCATCACATATATTCCTGGGAAGTGGGAAGACGGTGAGCTCTGTATGGCAGGAGCTAGCACATTTCTTCCTAACTAGCAGGAGGAAAGAAGGAAATAATGGATATATAGCAGTGGGCTGATTGGTCTTTGTAGGAAGTTTGGTCTGTTGACATTTTCAGTGTAAAGTAGAAGGTGAGAGAGGTGAGATTGTTGCTGATTAGAAGGGAAGTCTGAGGAGAGTAGGAGATGGTCATTGTGTGAAGCAGTGTGACCACAGATGACATAGGATAGCTAGGAAGTCATGAGTGCTGCCAGGGGAGGCTGCTCATTGTTCACCTCTTTGGCCTTCTTCTGCCTGTTTGTGCACTTTTTCCTCTAGCAGTCCTCAGCTGCTTACTTTGAAGCATGGAGAATGTGGATAGTTCAGAATTTGAATTTTGCTAGATTGAAATGATGCAGAAAATCAAAGGGCAGAGGTAAAGGTATTACTCTGTTGGGAAGCATATTACTGAAACAGTGGACCAGGAATCTGCACTGAATGGAGAGAAAAGAGAGGGAGATCTGGGCCTGTGGCAGCTGAGAAGTAGAGGTGTCATTGGGAACTGTCCTGCTGGGTCTAAGTGAAGCTTTCATGGGAGTAAACGGGCAAGGTGAAATCCAGGCCATTATGTTTAGAAAGCAGAGTGTGGGTTCTTCATCCTGACTGGCTGTGTACTATGGTCAGTGGAATTTTTTAAAAAAATATCTATTCCTGGACCTTACCACAGGGATTCTGATTAAATGGTTGGGATGGGGTCTGAACTTTGATATTTTCAAAAGTTTCCAGGTAATTCTTCAAAATGCAACCCCAGTTGAGAAACACTGAAGTAGGCATTTTGAAAATAGAGCAGCTTTAGGAACTGGCAGAGTCCAATTGTGCTTGTGGGAATGATTGAGTGGAGTGGAGTGGAGTGGAGGGAGGAGGTTATGATAGAGGAGATTTCACCAACTGAGAGGTTAGGATATTGGATATACTGCTCATGTGGATGTGGGTCTTCCTCATAGTGGCAGGGTGTGGAGTAGTGAGAGAGGGTGAGCCAGTTCCTGTGAGGAGAAAGGACTAGATGCAAAACCGCAAGAGTGGGGATTGGGGTGTACAGGTGGAGAGCAAAAGCCTCAGGGAACAGGCTTCCCCCCAGCTTTATTGATGTGTAATTGATATATTAAAAACTGCTTATTTAATGTATGTAATTTGATGAGTTTGGACATACACGCATACACCTGGGAACCATCCCCACAGTCAAGATAGACCTTTCAAACTTCTATATCTCCCTTCCCCCTTTTTCTGGCAAGAACATTAACATGACATTCATCATCTTAATAAATTTTGAAGTGGCACAGTACAGTTTCATTAAGTACACAACTAAGTCCTCTAGCAGGTCTCTAGAACTTATTCATCTTGACATTTCATAATGGAAACTTCATACCTTTGGAGCAGCTATTCCCCTACTTTGATTTTACTACTCCTGCTCCTGGTAACTATCAATTCTGTTCTCTGTTTCTGTGACTTTGAGCATTTGAGACACCCTGTATAAGTGTTAAGTGAAATAAATTTGTCCTTTAATTTATTTCACTTAACATAGTGTCCGTTAGGAAATCCTATTTTCTAAGACTGAATAGTACTCCATTTTATGTTATAGCATATTTATTCATTCATCCACTGATGGACATTTGGGTTGTTTTCATATCTTGGCTATTGTGAATAATGCTGCAGTGAACATTGGAGTGCAGATATGTGTTTGAGATCCTGATTTCAGGGTTGTTTTTTTTTTCCCTTATAATTAGAAATGGGATTGCTTGACCATATGGTAGGTCTGTTTTTAATTTTTTTGAGGAGCTTCTATACTATTTTTCATGGTTACTGCACCATTTTACATTCCTACCAACAGTGCATAAGGTTTCTCTTTTCTCCATATTCTTCCCTCTACTTTATCTTTTTCTTTTCTTGTCTTTTTTAACAGTAGCCATCCTAATAAGTGTGAGGTGATATCTCAGTAGTACTTTTGATTTGAAGTTCCTTGATGATTAGTGATATTGAGCACCTTTTCATGTACCTGTTGGCCATTCATATTTCTTCTTTGGAATAGAAATATAAGAATTGTCTATTCAGGTTCTTTGTTCCTTTTTAAATCATGTTGGTGATTTTCTTATCATTGATTTGTAGATATTCCTTATATAATTTAGATGTTTTAGCCCTTTATCACATATATCATTTGCAGTTATTCCCCTTCTATTCTGTAGCTTGGCTTTTCCCTCTGTTGATTATTTCTATGCTATGCAGAAGCTTTCTAGTTTCCTGTAATCCCATTTACTTGTTTTTGCTTTTGTTGCCTATGCTTTTGGTATCATATCAAAAAGGTCAAGACTAATCTCATGGAGCTTTCTGCTGTTTTCTCATAGGAGTTTTATAGTTTCAGGCCACATGTTTAAATGATTAAACCATTGGTTTTTGCATATAGTATGATGGAAGAATCTAATTTCATTCTTTTAAATGTGGATATCCAGTTTCCCCAACACTGCTTTTTGCAGACTGTCTTTACCTCATTGAATGTTCTTAACACCCTGGCCAAAAGTGAATTGACTATATGCGTGGGTTTATTTCTGGGTTCTGTGTTTTAGGAACAGGCTTTTGTTCTTATTTTTCTAAAAAGAACTAGGAGAGGGCTTGCTCGCCTAGCATGTACAAAACCCAGGGTTTGATCCTCAGCATCACATAAAAATAAATAAATAAAATGAAAGATATTGTGTCCATCTACAACTAAAAAAAAAAAAAATTAAAAAAAAGAACTAGGAGAAATGTCTGAAATCTTTGAAGAATCTCACCTCTGTCTCCTGACTTCATTGAAGGACATGGCTATGAGAGAATGAGCAGTTAGCCTCCCTATAGTTAAGAATCATGGGAGAACCAATTTTCTCTCAGAAAATACCTGAAAACCATATATGTGATAAAAGGCTAATATCTAAAATATATAAGAACCACCAAACAGGAGAAAAAGATGGGCGATAGAACTACCTGGTTTTGCAGTAGCATTTCTGGAAGCACAAGGGTTCCTGGAGATGGGTATTGGTGGTATTGTATGCCAACTACTGAAATCAAAGAGAAGCATCTTGGTGGATGTGACCTTTTTGGGAAGCACAGGGACATTCTCTCACAAGCAGACCTGGATGATGCTGATTAATGGTGACTTCTAGTCTAGCCTGGTTAAGAGATTTAGGTACATTATGTGTCAAGAGCTTCAGGAGGACTCTGAACAAATGAGAGAAGGGCACCGACAGAGTGATTTTCTTTTCTAGGCAGACCAGGAGGAGTCCTTTTTTTTTTTTTCTTCCCCTGTCTTAGGCTTCTGATTGCTGTGCCAGTGTGTAGAATGCCTTTGTGGCTCACTAGCCATTCCCTGTTGTAAGTTTTCATAACATGTGATGCCTACCACTTTCCATATTGGGTTTATTTAATATATGCTCTTTTCTCACTTTACTATAAACTTCTTGAGGGCAGAGACTGAATTCACTGGATGACCCCAGCTTTTCCACAGGTAGTACCTGGCACACAGTGGTTACTCAGCAAATACCTGTTGAGTGAATTGTCTAAGGAGGTGACATGTAGCAGTGATGGTATAGTCTGTGAAGGGAAAGGCAGTGCTAAGGATCTTGGCTTCAGTCCTGATGTATTCTCTCTTTGTCATAGGTTAAGAAGGTAAAGAGAAAGGGGGATTCTGGGTTACACCTTAGATTTTGTCTTCTTTTCCCCACTTTCTTATAGGCCAGTCTCAAGATAATGAAAAGGAATTAGCTGCGCTCTTCCAGCTGTGGCTAGAGACCAAAGACCAGGCCTTTTGTAAGGTATAATTTTTCAAAATACCAACTCTTCCCCTTTTGGTTTCTAGAACTCTCAAATTAGTGAAAATTCTCCAGTCCATTTACCTGTTAATGTTTTCCTTTTCTCCAGCAAGAAAATGAAGACAGCTCAGATGCTACAACACCTGTCCCTCGGGTGTGAGTATAGCACTCTAATGGTGGGTGGTGTCCCATGAAACTATGATTCCTGGTACTTACATGTCTTAGTCTGTTAGAGCTGTAATGGGCCTGAGAGATCATAAGAATTTGCTGATTCTCACCTGCCTAATATACCTAACGAGGGCAATATATATCCATTGATATGAATGGCTCCCTGTGGAAGGAGTTCTTTCTTTTTTAAATGTTTATTTTAGTTGTGGATGGATATAAGACCTTTGTTTTATTTATTTATTTTTATGTGGTGCTGAGGATCGAACCCAGTGCCTCACATGTGCCAGGCAAGTACTCTATCACCGAGCCCCAACCTCAGCCCCAGGAGTTCTTGATGCTAGGAGGGGATGTGCAGTAGAGTCTGAGGGGATTTGATCTACTTTATGTGTGAACATACTATTTTCCACATGTTGTCCTCCTGGGTTTCCCATTTGAGAATGAGTTATCTAACCCATCTTCCTCATTTCTTTTCTTTTTTTTAAAATTTTTTTTAATATTTAGTTTTTAGTTTTAGGTGGACACAATATCTTTTATTTTACATTTATGTGGTGCTAAGAATCAAACCCAGTGCCGCAAGCATGCTAGGCGAGCACTCTACCATTGAGCCACAACCTCAGCCCCCCAACCTCCTCATTTCTGTAAAGAAGTTGGGTTATGAGATTACATTATTTGTTGAGGGTTAGTGACAGGAATTCACTAGAATTTACATCCCATGAGTGACTCCTCTCATATTGCTCTTTCCTGTCTGGTGTGGTTCTGCAGTTAGATTTTTTTTTTTTTTTTTGCAGCATGGAGGATTGAACCTAGGGCCTCATGCATCTTAGGCCAGTACTCTACCCATGAGCTGTACCCTAAGCCTGTGCATTTAGTAGAAGTGGGGGTAGTACAAGCATTTGTAAGTTTCCTGTGAGCCAGGAAATATACCCTTGCTATCTAACATTTTTCGTTGCCATTAAATTTGATTTAGCAGCAAGATATCAGCTTAATTTCCACCTGCCCAGTACTTTTCTGGATTTCTAAGTATCAAGTAATTTTTGGAAATACCATCAAGAGTTACTTGGTAGGAGCTGGAAAGTGGAGTTTGTAAGAGTTGAGTACATCTAAAGGGACTTTTCCGAAGGGACATTTTTTTGGTGTGTTTCAAAGAGAATGGTTCTGGGTGTTAAAGAAAGGAGATGGATCTGTGACCCATCTGCTAGTAAGTCAGAGTTAAGACAAAATTCTTTATGTTTCAGAAGAACTGACTATGTGGTGCGGCCCAGCACTGGGGAGGAGAAACGGGTTTTTCAGGAGCAGGTAAGAAATATGGAGAAGATAGAGAAAGTCCGTCTCTGTGAGGCCCTGTAGATTGAAGTGCTGAGCCTGACCCTTGAGTCTACCTTCATGGAGGAAATTCATACCTTCACTATGGATATTCTGTTGGTTGGGATTGATTGTGGGGGAGCGTGGGGGCGGCAGAAGTGATGTGGGGAAAGTTTTAGTCTGTTAGAGCTATAATGGGCCTGAGAGATCATAAGAATTTGCTGATTCTCACCTGCCTAATATACCTAAGGAGGGAAAAAAAAAAAATATATATATATATATATATATATATATAGAGAGAGAGAGAGAGAGAGAGAAAGAAACAAACTACTTTGATGATTTCTTTAGCAAAACGCATTTTATTTCTTCATCCTTTGCTCAATAACCAGTTCTGAGGACCATCCTTTTCTCACTGTAGTTGGCTCGTCATCCATGGGGGAATTTTTCATGCCATTCCCATTTTAATCTCCCCATGTGGATCTAGAGTGAACTCCACTGATTCTGACTCAGAAGCCTTCTCCCTTTTCTCTGTGTAGGAGCGTTACAGATACAGCCAACCCCATAAGGCATTCACCTTTCGCATGCATGGCTTTGAGTCTGTGGTGGGGCCAGTGAAGGGTGTGTTTGACAAGGAGACTTCCCTCAACAAAGCTCGGGAACATTCCCTTCTGCGCTCTGACCGGCCTGCCTATGTCACCATCCTGTCTCTTGGTATGTGGTGATTTATTTTTTCATTCTGAATCTTTCCTCAAGTCATCTCTGTCCTCCCTGCATACCCCCCACCTGCCTCCTCCACCCTGGGGTGAGTCAGGCATAGCATTTGGAAGCTTTGAATTGGGAAATGAAGGGGGGATTCTGCTCTTAGAGATTGGTGGCAAGAATCACTGTTCTTTTCTGATGGTGTGCTATTATTTATGTTCATTTAGGAAGTGCTCAGAGGCCAGCTGAATAGGTTTAACTATATCACTTTGCTTCCTTAAAGATTTGGCAGTCTGGTGAAACTCATGGATCCCTTCCCAGAATTATACTAATTCTAAATATACATTAAATGCTTAGAGTTATAAAGAAGCCAATCATATTGAAATAGTTATCAAAACAATTAAAACAATGTGTAGAAATATGAGTTTTTATTTTAATTGACAGGATCTAGCAACAGGTCTTATAAATATATCTGTAACTTCCAGATATGGAGATGTGTTTGACATTTATAATATGAAAATATTTGATTTCTCTTACAACATCGCAGCACTGCCAATACATGGTTTATTACCTTGTATTTATAATCAAAGGAGATTCTAAATTTCAGTGAAAGATAAATTTTTCTTACCTGAATTCATGGACCCACTGAATTCTAAGGTATCTGTGGACTTTATTCTTGCCTCTGTGAAAGTGTGTAGGAAACACCAGTGGCAGAGCTTTCAGCCACTAGGGGTCAGTGTGCCCGATGCTGAGTTGGGAGGCTGAAGAGCACTAACTGCAGGGAGCATCACCCCACTAGAGCAAGTAGGGGGATATTGCTTGATTCTTGGGCTTTGCATTTCCTAATGTTATCAGTTCGGGATGCAGCAGCTCGGCTGCCTAATGGAGAAGGCACACGGGCAGAGATCTGCGAACTGCTCAAGGACTCCCAGTTTCTTGCACCAGATGTTACCAGCACTCAGGTAAGTTGGAGAAACAACTTTGCTTTGCTTTCTTTCAGAATGGATTTCAGAAAACTTGTTAGAGGGCTGGGGTTGTGACTCAGTGGTAGATCATTTGCCTCAGCACGTGTGAGGCACTGGGTTCTATGCTTAGCACCACATGAAAATAAATAAACAAAGCTATTGTGTCCATCTATAACTAAAAAATATTTTAAAAAAAAGAAGGAAAACTTATTAGGAAACATAGGAGGATCACTAAGTTCAGAGCCAGCCTCAGCAACTCAGAGAGGCCCTAAGCAACTTAGTGAGACCCTATCTCAAAGTAAAAAATAAAAATGGGCTGGGGATGTGGTTCAGTGGTTAAGCACCTCTGAGTTCAATCCCTGATTATTACCTCCCCCCCCCCCCCCCGGAAAATGAAGAAAAACAGGTGCAGTGGTGTACCTATAATCCCAACTAATCACGAGGCTGAGGCAGGAGGATTGTGAGTTTGAGGCCAGCCTGGACAACACAGTGAGAACCTGTCTCAAAAGCAAAAACACAACTAAATGAAGAAAGGAAAAAAAAAAGAACTTGAAAAATGTACACAGTGATGACCAAAACCCCTGTCAGTGAAGCACAAAAGCAGCTCTAGGTTTTCCTTTAGCTTATAGTAAAAGAAAAGTTGCTATAGTCAGAATTCAAAATATTCTTACAGTGAAAACATTACTGTCTCAGGAATTTATAGCATTTTTTGTTTTGCCAGGTGATTTGGTGAGCCACTAAGAAGACATAGCTAGACTGAGATATAGTCTGTTATATCGTCAGCTATGAATCATCTAGGGATTTTTCTCTGGATTCCAAACAGCTTCTATTATCTGGCTCTGGCCTGACCCTTACTTCCCTTTTCTCTGTTCTCAGGTCAACACAGTAGTGAGTGGTGCCCTGGATCGACTACATTATGAAAAAGATCCTTGTGTGAAATATGACATTGGACGGAAGCTGTGGATCTACCTGCATCGGGACCGGAGCGAAGAAGAGTTTGGTGTGTGAGGCTTCTGGGGAGTGTGTCCAAGTAGACCAGTGATGATTCTGACTTTCTGTCCCAGTTCCATCATTCTTTCCATTGGCATTCAGGTAGAATAGGATTATGGAGGCAGGGTCTTACCACCAGCAAGGCCTTGGGTTTTAGCAAACTGCCCCCCCCCACTCCTACCCCCTTAATATACTAAGATCCAAATCTTGCTGAAGCTTCACACTTTTGTTTATAGAGCGGATTCACCAAGCACAAGCAGCTGCGGCTAAAGCCAGAAAAGCCCTTCAGCAAAAACCCAAGCCCCCATCCAAGGTGGTAAGTGATCTCATGAAGAACCCTCTTGAGAATCCTGGGCTAGGTCTAGGTACTTAACACTGTGCATCAGGAGCCGAAGAGTCCACCCACGCCTTCCTTTCTGGAGCCTTTATGACACCTGTGGTAAATTTCCCTTTCTCATCTTTTCTAGAAGTCCAATAGCAAGGAGACTTCATTAAAAGTCCTCAGCAGTGGACCTTCTGAGCAAAGCCAGATGAGCCTCAGTGACTCTAGTATGCCACCCACCCCAGTAACTCCTGTAACCCCCACCACACCAGCATTGCCTACCACCCCAATTTCCCCTCCGCCTGTGTCATCAGTGAACAAAAGTGGCTCTACTTCTGTCTCAGAACCAGCTAAGTCTAGTTCAGGGTAAGTGCCTCTGTTTTGTTTCTATATTTTCCCCTCCAAAATCCTCTTGTATGCATGTTCTAAGGTTGTTTTCTTTGTGTGTGTGTGTGTGTTTGGGGCTATTGGAGGTAGAATTCAGGAGCATTATATGAGCTATATCCCCACCCCTTTTTGAAAACTTTTGTTTTTGAGGTAGGGTATTGCTGAGTTGCCCATGCTAGACTCAAACTTTTCATCCTCCTGTCTCAGCTTCCTGAGTAGCTGGAATTACAAGTGTGTGCCACCACTTAAATTCTTATTTTTGTTTCCCTGATGTTCCTCACAGGGTTCTTCTGGTGTCCTCACCAACAATGCCACAGCTAGGAACAATGCTATCCCCAGCTTCCAGCCAGACTCCACCCAGTTCACAGGCTGCTGCCCGGGTTGTAAGCCACTCTGGCTCAGCTGGACTGCCCCAGGTGCGGGTGGTGGCTCAACCTAGCCTTCCTGCTGTCCCACAGCAGTCAGCAGGACCAGCACAGACACTGCCACAGATGCCACCAGGACCACAGATCCGGGTGCCAGCCACTGCCACACAGACCAAAGTAGTACCCCAGGTAAATGGAAACTGTAGGTCACTGGGAAACAGGACTGTGGACTGACTGAGGTAGGCTGATGAGTCAAATGGTCAAAGTCTGGAGAAGGACCAGGGGATCATAGATTGTTGTTCCTGAGGATAAAGTTCACTAAGATAACTCATTTTATGTTTAAAACCATGTAAGCATTTTTAGATACTCTGTTTTACATGTTGGAAATCAGACCTTCAGAGAGGTTCAGTAATTTTCCCATCTTTCAAACAATAGTACCCTTGTAGAGGTGGGATATAAATCTAATAAACCTTTTAGTTTAAATCTCAGGCTCCTTCCATTGTGCCTTAGCCATGTGTCTTGGGTATCCCAATGACTATCTGTATGATTTTACAGAAGATTTTTATCCTCTTTACTTCATTTTTCTCTTATTGTATATAAAAGGAGAATATATGCTCTGAATATGTAGGAATAACCAGATGCTAAATGTAAAGATGTTCTGAAAATTAAAGTGTTTTATACAAATACAGGAAATTTGCAGTGTCTGTTTCAGAGAGTGTTGAGCCTTGAACACTGAGAGAGTAGTAGGACTTTTAGAAGAACATTTTTGGGTGGTGACACATGGGGAGATCCTGTCTTGGAGTGCTGATTTCCATCTCAGGGTCTAATTGACCTCTCTGCCTCACACCTTGAACAGGCAGTCATGGCCACTGTTCCAATCAAAGCGCAAACTGGGGCACCCAGTGTACAGCGGCCTGGACCCATGCAGACAGGGCTTACGGTGACAAGTCTCCCTGCTGCAGCCAGCCCTGTGAGCAAGCCAGCCACAAGTTCCCCTGGGAGCTCGGCTCCAAGTGCCTCTACAACTGCAGTCATTCAAAATGTTACAGGACAGAACATCATCAAGCAGGTACGTGGAATCCTCCAGGTGGTTCTCTTTTTTTTTTTTGTCCCAAAACAGAAACCTCAGGGTGGAGGTCCTGAACAGACAGATGTCTGTGGAAAAAAGATTTGTCATCTTGGGCTCTTTGTTTATAGGTTCTTCAGGTATGTTTCCGTTTAAGACAGTTGCAATTTCTGTGGATGCTCAAGGGATGTCTTCCATTTCTTTCCATATAATTTAGCATTTGGTAGTAGTTTATGGATTTAGTGAGACTCTCCAAGGACTTATTTAAATTCCCATGGCCATATTCTAATTGGCTTTTCAGTTTACACCAGTAATGGTAGAATACATTTGTATTGGCAGACTAGTAGAAATATTGACAGGAGTGCTTCCTGTGTATCTGTACCATGCCTTGCATTTTATAGATGTTAGTGGTCTGTTTCTCAAGCACTGGAGGGTGATAGATACTTCTGTTATTCTCATTTTATAAATGAAGTGGAGTTATATAACAATGAAGTAGCCTTTTCATTCAGCAGTTGTTCACTGTCTCTTGTGACAGGCACTATGTGAAGGATTGGGGATTTAGTAGTCTGTTAAGTAGACTGAGCCCTGCCTTTGTGGAATTTGTGTTCTCGGAGGGCAAGGAGACAGATAAGTACATCAGTGTCAGAGAATAAGAGATGCTGTGAGGGGCTTGGGATATAGCTCAGTTGGTAGCACAAGGCCATGGGTTCAATCCCCAGCATCATACACACACACACACACACACACACACACACACACACACAAAAGAGAGATGCTGTGAGGCTCAGTAGACAGGGCAGTGTTGGAGAATGGTAGTGTGCTAATTTCATCCACGATGATGAGAGTTGGCCTCTATGAGGAGATGAAATTTGAGGGAGACAAATGAAGTTGGTGTGCTATGGTTACGATGATGACTAGGAGATAAAGCATTCCAGACTTAGGCATGGAAAGTGAATACATTTGAGAAACAGCAGGAAAGCCATTGTAACTGGTTTACAAGTGAGCAAGCATGAACATATGGCTCAAGCATGGTGGCTTAAGAAAAGGGAGTTGAAAATGGCCCCCATGGGCTTTGGTTGCAGTGACTGGATAGATAGTGGTCTCATTTACCAAGATGCAAGAAAACTGAGGTGTAGGGACTGCAAGGCAGACAGAAAAGTGTGCTCATGCAGGAGAAAGCAGTGCTTATATTGGGTGTGGTGAAGAGTGTAAGAAGAGACTCATTGTATATAGTTGAATAAATGCGACGAGTTCCAGGGGCTTTTTGGGAATGGCTTCAAAAGAGTGTAAGATGATGAAGCAGAGTTAGTGAGTATAAGTAATTTTTAGAGGAATTTTGCTTTTCTGAGAACTGGGCTGGAGTGGAATGTGAAGGGGAATTGAGTGAAGCAAGGAGGGCAATATGGAGTAGAGCCAGGGTTGTTTGTATTTAGGATGTCCAGTGTCATGGCATGTCTGTGTGGCAATGGTCCAGTAGAGGGGCCATAGAGAGGAAGGTTCTCGTGGAGCATTTGACTTTCTTTTTGAGTTGATATGAACCCACGGAGTCTGGCTCTAGAGCCAGATACCTCGCCACACTACTACTGTCATAATAAAGGTGATCCAACCATAAATAGATTAAAATGTACTTGAGACTAATGGGGAAATACTGTTATATACAGATGTAATTATGGTGAATAGTAATGATAGCATTGTGATTTTTTTTTTTAATTTTTTTTTGAAGTCCTTTCCTAGGTTAGGGATATATAGATAAGTCTTTTTAAAATTTTTTATTGTTCTTTTTAGTTATATATGACAATGGAATCTATTTTGATACATTTATACAAACATGGAATATATCTTACTCTAATTAGGATCCCAGTCTTGTGGATATACACAATATTGAGATTCACTGTGGTATATTCATATATATATATATATATATATACACACACACACACACACACACACACACACACACACACGTACACAGGAAATTATGTCAGATTCATTCCACTGTCTTCCCTATTCTCCCTTCCTTCCCTTCATTCCTCTTGGTCTAATCTATTGAATTTCTGTATAGATAAGTCTTTTTTTGTTTGTTTGTTTTAGTATATTTAGTTGTTGATGAACTGTTATTTAGTTTATTTATTTATATGTGATGCTGAGAATTGAACCCAGTGCCTCACAACATGCCAGGCAAGCACTGTACCACTGAACCACAACCCCCGCCCTATAGATAAGTCTTGATTAGTAAAATGATCAATCTTGGATAGACTTTAAAATATTCCAGTTCCTAGGGGCTGAGGATGTAAGTGTGGCTTAGTGATAAGGCCCTGGGTTTAAACCCCAATGTCTACTCCCCCCAAAAAATTACAGTTCCTCTCTTCTACCCTTCTCTCCCCAAGGTGGGAGAAGGGTGTATGCTGTGCTCTTCTCTACTTTTGTGCCTGTTTATTATTTTCAAAATAAAAAGGTAAAGATATATGAAACATACATGAAATAGAGGTTTGCTTAATTTTATTGTGTGATCAGTCAGCATCATGCTGTGTCTCCCCCATACAGGTGGCCATCACTGGGCAGCTTGGTGTGAAGCCCCAGACAGGCAACAGCATCCCACTCACAGCCACAAACTTCCGAATTCAGGGTAAGGATGTACTGCGACTGCCGCCCTCTTCCATCACCACAGATGCCAAGGGCCAGACGGTTCTTCGAATCACACCGGACATGATGGCCACATTGGCTAAGTCCCAGGTTACCACAGTAAAATTGACTCAGGACCTCTTCGGGACAGGAGGTGGTACTGCAGGCAAAGGCATCTCTGCCACCTTACATGTCACTTCCAATCCAGTCCATGCAACTGATAGCCCTGCCAAGGCCAGTTCAGCCAATGCTCCTTCATCTGCTCCAGCAGGCACCACTGTGGTCAAAGTGACTCCCGACCTCAAGCCAGCAGAGCCCTCCAGTTCAGCTTTTCGCTTGATGCCAGCCCTTGGTGTGAGTGTGGCAGATCAGAAGGGAAAAAATACAGTGGCCTCTTCAGAAGCGAAGCCAGCTGCCACAATTCGCATCGTGCAGGGCCTGGGAGTAATGCCTCCCAAAGCAGGCCAGACCATCACTGTTGCAGCCCATGCCAAGCAAGGGGCCTCAGTGGCCAGTGGGTCTGGAACTGTCCATTCTTCAGCAGTATCCTTGCCCAGTATGAATGCTGCTGTGTCCAAGACTGTGGCTGTAGCTTCTGGGGCTGCAAACACACCCATCAGCATCGGGACAGGAGCCCCCACTGTGCGGCAGGTCCCCGTCAGCACCACGGTTGTGTCCACGTCCCAGGCTGTGAGTAATGTCAGTGGTAAAGAGTATCCCTCTCTTCAGGAAATCTCTTAAGGTTGTTAGCTCCCCATCCCTCAGGAGACTCACTAGGACCAAAGAAATGTCTTTGTAGGTGTGGAAATTAGAAGTCCTGTCTGTATTCTTTTCTTTGATCCAAATGGATTTATGTATTTTTATGAACCACATTTTATAATGGTATAGTTCATGCATACGTTCTTACACAAAATTGTAAGAATGGTGCTAACAGTATAGAGTAAAATGAAAAATTTCTTTCATCCCCCTACCAGTTCTTCGTTTATAACTGCTAATTATTATTAGTAACACAGCATTTATCCTATGAGTCCTTTTCCTGTGCATTTTCATATATATACACATAATTTAAGGAAAAAAAATCTACAAGAGCCCTTACTCTTTTTTTTTTTTTTTTTTTTTAAAGAAGTCTTAGAGATTCTATACCACAGAGAGAGATACTGGCTACATCCTTTCTGATGATGTAGCAATTCATAGAAGGGATTGTGTTAATATATATCCAAGCCAGAGGATGTGGCACACACCTGTAATCCCAGTGGCTCAGGAGCCTGAGGCAAGAGGATCATGAGTTCAGTCAGTCTCATCAGTCTCACCAACTTAGTGGGGTGTTTAGCAACTCAGTGAGACCCTTTCTCTAAGTAAAATATAAAAAGGGACTGGGGATGTGGCTCAGTGGTTGAGTGCCCCTGGATGCAATCCCCAGTACCAAAAAAAAGAATACAGTTTCCACTTTCCCAGTACCACTGTGAATGTTGTGGTGTATGTGTTTGAATATGTATGTATTTCTGGGTTGTTTGTATTTAGGGTGGAGATTGTGAGGAGGAGGCACAATGAGGCACAATTGGAGGCTTTGACACTCGTGCTGTCAGAAAGGCCACACAATCTTTCTCATCAGCAAGTCTCCAACCCTAACCAGAGCTAGCTGGTTCAAGTTAGAAGGCTGTTTAACTTTATGTTCCTGTCTTACTAGTACTAGTGGAAAGGGCGTTCCTTTTCAGTTTTGTTTCCCTGATCATGAGTGAGGTTGAGCATACATTGTATAGAGATTGGAATGTGCTCTTTAGTGGAAAAGAAATTTTTGCTTGTTTTTGAGGGAAGGGAGGTATTTGACTTTTTTTATATTGTTTGAGGTGGCCCTTTTTATGTGTATAGAATATATTTCAGTCTGTCATCTTTCATCCTTGCATTTGGTACCTCTCACTTTATAGGTATTTACAATATTATTGATTAAATCTTATTAACATTTTACGTATTCTAGGTTTTGTGCCTATGCCTACCTTTCTCCAGGGTTATAAAGATAACTAAGAATTTTATTTTTATAAAATTATGAGTTTAAAAAAGTATAAGTGATTGTCCATTTAAAACATAATTCTGTATCATGAAGTAGGGATCTCATTTCATATTTTCAAATTATCCCCAAATCATCAACCAGTTTATCCTTTTCTCACCAACTTGAAATGATTTGTTTATTATGAACTAACTCCCTATATCAACCTCAACGTGTTTCTAGATGTGTGTTTTCTTTGATCTTGGAGTAAGGAGCACCGTTCTAGTGTATGGAGGATATAAAACATGTTTTTATTTTTCTAAGCAAGCTACATAGGAAAAGTTTAATAATTTGGGATAAAAGCCAGGGTGATGAAGGAAGACGGATATACATGTTCTTAAACAACAACACCAAAAAAACCTTACAATGTGGTTAAGGGAAAATAATTATATAAGTTTCCAAATCACAAAGTGTAAAGTTAAGGAAGTGAGGAAACCGTGCTTACCCAATCTACCTCTGCCCTCTTGAATCTTCCTCCTGACACCAAGAGGTCCTACCCAGTGGCAACTCCCTGTGTCACTCAGACATTCAGTCTAGGTAAATATAACTGGCTAATCCAGCCTTAGCTACTGAAATAGTTAGAATTATATGCATGCCCATCTATGTCTTTGCTTAGCTTCTTATCAACTGTCCCCTCTTTTTTTTGGTGGTGGTGGTTCTGGAGATTGAACCCAGGGCATTGTTCTACCACTGAACTACATCCCTGGTCCTTTTTGTGTTTTATTTTGAAATAAATTGCTAAGTTGCCCAGGCTGGCCTTGAACCTGGTATCTTCCTGCCTCAGTCTCTGGAGTTGCTGGGATTACACCACCACCACTCCTGACACAACCACCCCTCTTGATTTTTTTTAAAAAATTAGATTTAATTTACCTAAGATTTTACTACATAGAAATTGTATTACTGGGCTGGGGAGTATAGCTCAGTGGAATGTGCATGAGGCCTTGGGTTCCATCCCCAGCACTGCCCAAAACAAATTGTATTATTAAACATGCATTAGAAACCAGGCAGTTTGGGAACCGGTGACCATTAATCCCTCCCAGAACCCTTAATATATTGGCCTTTACCCTTTTTTTCATCTAGGTTCTTCTTGGGACTTAGCTGGTAAGTTTAGTGGACTTTTCACTTGGTTGAGTTTATTATTGGTGTCCCCTAACTGACCTCTCTTATCTTGGAAAAACAGAAAGCACTTGGAGAATGTGGCTTGTTCTTTATCCTGCATGCCTGGCTGTTTGTTCCCCCTCAGTGAGCCTGCATTCCAGTGAGGGGGTAGCTGTGTCCTTTCTCTGTTAACTCTTGGGCTTCTTGCTCCTTCCTCATGTGTGTTCCACCTCTTAGTTACTAGGTCCCCAGCACTCTACCATATGTTGGGGGATACTGAGATGCTTAAGCCTCTCCTCCTAGGGGCTCAAAACCTAGGACTGTAGTGAATGAACACACACTTTACTATGTAGTTCAGGTACAGGTTTTATACCCATGAAAGAAGATTGTAAGATGATAACAGGCCAGTTGACACCTTACTACCAGTGTGAACCCTTTTATATAGGGTTGCCTGGGCCCTGACCTCAGAATATTTGGACTGTGGTTAAAAAATAGGGACTGAAAGTGCTCCTCACTTCTTTTTCCCTGTAATGATGCTTGGTGGTCTTCCTTTCTTCTATTCCTCAAAAGCCAATTTCTTTTTCTCTGCAGGGGAAGCTACCTACACGGATCACAGTTCCACTGTCTGTGATTAGCCAGCCAATGAAGGGCAAGAGTGTGGTCACAGCCCCTATCATCAAAGGCAACCTGGGAGCCAAGTGAGTCTGTTTGTAGTGAAGGAACATCCTCAGGGGTGGAGGTAGGGATGGAATATAATGTCAGTCCTTGTCACAGAATGGGATGGCAGCTGATATTTCTGTGTCCCCCACACCAATGCTCATCAATAATTGCCATGTTCATCAACAATATTTATTGAACATGTAGTACTGTTTTAGGTACTCTAATTAAAATAGACAAAAATCTGTACTGTTTTCAAACATAGATTGCAGGATGGGGTGAGGAATAATTTAAAAAAAAAACCTAATGCATCAAGTGATAGAAGAGGAGTGTGAGGCACCTGCCTTTGACATTTGTGCTCTGAACCTAGGACAGTTCGGAGGATGATGACTTCCTGTGGCCCTGACTTAATCAAGATAAAGGGCAGGATGAAATCAAGTCTACCACTATCAAACCAGCTTATGTGACATGGCTATTTGAGGGAGGGCTTCATTTTCTTTTTCTTTTTTTCTGGGAACCAGGGATTGAACCCAGGGGCATTTTACCACTGAGCCGCATTCCCAGCCCTTTTTATTTTTATTTTTATTTTGAGGTAGCATCTCGCTAGGTTGCTTACAGCCTCACTAAGTTGCTGAGTCTGGCATTGAACCTGCAGTTCTGCCTTACCCTCCCAAGCTGTTGGGATTATAGGCATGTGCCACCATGCCCAGCTCGTTTTCTTGTTTTAAGAGTTGAGGTTTTGCTATGTTGCCCAGGCTGACTCTGAATGTCTGGATTCCAGTGGTCCTCCTGTCTCAGCCTCCTGAATAGCTGGGACTGTGGTGCACAACACCACATCTGGCTCAGGAGGTGTTTTTATCAGGAGCACACACCCTTCTGGGCTGTGTCTTCCTCCTGGTTAGGGTATAGATATAGAGTCTAGGACCATTTTATCCAGAGTGCTAAGGCCTTCTGTGCTCACCCTTTTCTGCCATGGGAAGCATAGAAGCTGGAAGAAGGGTGGGGTCTTAGCAGCAGCTTGTGTCTATGTGAATCCGGAATGCTGGAGTTTTGACTGAACACCAGACCTGCCTGTTTTCCTTCAGTGCACAACCTAAATCCAGGGCAGAGACAATATTCCATGATATAGTTATACCTTACTCCTGCTTTCCCTCCACAGCCTGAGTGGCTTGGGCCGCAATATCATCCTCACCACCATGCCAGCAGGTACTAAGCTCATTGCTGGCAATAAGCCTGTTAGTTTCCTCACTGCCCAGCAGTTGCAGCAACTTCAGCAGCAAGGTCAGGCCACACAGGTAAGGTCCAAGGCAGACTCTTGGCCACATCAGACTTTTCTGTTTCCTTTACTGTTCTTAACTGATGCACCTACTTGTAGTCCACTGACCAGACCTTCTCTTTGCAAACAGGTGCGCATCCAGACTGTCCCCGCATCTCATCTCCAGCAGGGCACAGCTTCTGGTTCCTCCAAAGCAGTCTCCACTGTTGTTGTGACCACAGCTCCATCTCCTAAACAGGCACCTGAACAGCAGTGATTGTGACAGAGGTGGCTTCCATAAACGATCACTCCTGGTCTGCCTTGGCTCAAAGAAAGGGAGCAAGGAGGTTTCATTATTCCTCCAAGCTTGTCTGTTAAAGGCAGGCTAGTGGGGAGGATAGAAACGGCCTTGATTCTGCTGCCATACACCATACTGGAGCCCTAAGAATGTTTTACTCCAGGTTCCTGAGTCTGCTCTCTACCAATCTAGGAGAAGATTCTGTCAACAGTCGTGGAAGGTCATGATTCCATCATTCAAGCCAAAGTTCTCTCCTGAGAGTAGGACGCCCAGGGAAGGCTTACTATTTAGAGTGGGCAGGCAGTGTGTAAGCCTTGTTCTAAGGGTTGTATTTTTTAGTTTCTGGTTTTCTTTGTGACTTGTGGTCTAGATATGAGTTTTGTGTTCTGAAAATTTTGTGTAACTTATTTTTTTAAAGAGCCTATTGCACTCTTCATCAAATAGAAATGTGGGCTTTAGCTCCCCTCTAAAATGACCACTTGTTTTTTTGACCAGAATGAGAATCCTAGCCAGTTGGTGGCTGATTTGATAACTACATTGTAGTTGAGAGTCTATGAGATAAAAAAAAAAAAAAAAAAAAAAAAAAATAGAAGTTAGGTAGTGTGGATTCCCCAAAATGGGATTGTTCTGGCATCACCTCTTTATTGGGGTCTTGATTGTGGTCCATACCTTCGTCTGCCCAGTGGGCAGAGTACAGTGACGGAGACTTTGCAGCACCAACTTTGTTGCATTTCAGAGATTGTGCATTCTGTTTTGTTCTAGAGTTGGAGTCACAAACCCCAGGCTCTTGGGCCCAACCACCAGTTTTTGTAAATAAAGTTTTATTGGAACATAGCCCACACCCATTTGTTTATGTAATATCTATGGCTGCTTTCAAGTTAGCAGGCAGAATCGAGTAGATATCATAGAGACTGTGTGCCCTCAAGCCTGAAGTGATATACTTTTATAACCCTTTAAGAAAAAGTATGTTGATCTCTGGCAGGAGAAACAGCAGGTAGAAAGTTGGCAGTGTGCAGGGTTGGGCACTACCAGCTTCAGAAGAGGTTAGTCTGGATTTCAATTTATTTATTCCTGGTTATTGCAGTCCTCAGCCACTTTCAGCTCTAAGTGGAACTCAGAATGGTATTTTAAAATGTCCTAAGTACTTAAGGAACAGGTCATTTATAACATATGCCTCACCTATCATGGGGCAGGGGTGGTAGGAATGCTTTTTTGCAGTGATAGGGCTTCCCTATCTCTCTTAGAAGTTATTCATATTATTAAAAAATTTATCTTGAACCTGTGGACTGTTAGTGGTGGTCTTATATAGGATCTGGGTGGGGAAGTAGAGCTGGAGGACACAGAATGGAAGTGGCCTGGTTTAGATGGTAGCTATGTTGCAGGTGGGCATTAGGCAAGGTGCTGAGAAAGAGAAAAAGGTTAGAGTGACTTGTTGGTTACCCAATGGTTTTATAATTTCCTATAGCAGTTCTGTAAAATAGATGTATCAGCCCCCTTTTAGCTGTGAGAAGATGAGTATGACTGAAGATTAAAAACAGAACCAAGGTGAAAACTCAGACTTCTGATCTTAAGATTCCTTCTCTGCTGCATTCTTAAGGGGAGGATGGCTAGGATGTATCATGATGGGCGTTGGGGACAATCAGAGTTGGAAGGTGGGAACCCTAAATTCCAGAGGGCAGAGGAGATAGGTAAGATAGAACTCTTGATGGGTGTATGGAAGACTGGCACAGAAATAAGACTGGAAATGGTGAGAGGTAGAGACTTAGAGGGAGGGAACAACAGGGTACTTTACTTGAGTGAGGGAGAGTTCATCTGTGTTTTATAATATAGAGATCATTCTAAGTTACTTTTCACATAGGAAGCCATGTGACATGTGGCACGAAAGAGAAAAAGAGAAATTTGAGATATTCTGAGATATTTATTGCTGGTTAAAAACAAACCTCTTCTGAATTTACTTAACAAATGATGCCATAAAAGTAGCGCTGGCATTCAGCCGAAGCCCTATCCTACATGTTAATCTACTGAAGTTATCTAACTGCTTTGTGCTACAGATGTGTATGTTCTAGAGAGCAGGGATGTGAAACACAGGCCTATTTCAGGATGTCAGTGTGGCTTGACTCCCTGGGAGATCTAATATTGGCACTATTCAGCCTGATGGTGGAATAGCATAGAGTGAGAGTTGTTCATGGTGAGAGCACCAGTATTTGTACCATATATGCTTCCTTCACATGTAGACTTCAGGACTCCAGGTGATGGGGCAGCTGTGATGGGGAACAGTTCTTGAAATCTGGCGACAGCCATTAAGCTGGTTGACAGAGATTGGTAAAATTATTCAGACAACATATCCAAGAGAGGAGTTGATGAACAACATCATGATCCATTTGTACTTTAGTATCATATCTAAGAATGTTTATGCCAGGGTTGATCACTTCCATTAAGGTGTTCCAAACCATGATGTGGGGCTTGCATCAAAATAAATTTTAATATCTCCTATCCGATTTTCACACTTCAACTACTCACTCTAGAGAGTATTACATTTCTTAGTCTACCCCTTAAAACAACAACAATAAAACCCCAAATGTATATCTTTCCTGTGAAAATAAAACAGAAACTAAGTTCTTCCCACCTCTAGTCCCTATGAAAAATGCATATTTTACATTAATTGCTAATAATGAGTCCTTCAATACTTTGATTTTTGGATGGGGGTTACCAGAGATGCTTTACCATTGAGCAATATCCCCAGTCCTTTTTAATATTTTATTCTGAGACAGGATCTTAACTAAGTTGCTTAGGGCCTCACTAAGTTGCTGGGGCTGGCCTCAAACTTGTAATCCTCCTGAGCTGCTGGGATTACAGACTTGCACCACTGTGCCTGGCACTGTTTGTTGAATGTTTGAGTTCCCATTCAGCTGGCAACACCAAGGTAGATGGTAAAAGGGGATCCAGCTCTCTATAATAACTAAATCAATGTTTTTAGTAGCTCATTTTTAATCCCTAAGTTTTGGCGTCAAGTTTGAAAGACAGCTGTGAGAACCAAATGAGAGAATGCATCTCATCCAGAAAATGCTGTACAAATAAAAGGTGTTAGGTGGTCTCTTAAGACCCTTCAGCTTTATGCTAGTTCACTTTTATCTGCCTGTTCAACTTCATATACTTAATTATCTATGTTCTTTCCTCCTTTTCATTGCCTTTGCACTTTCTGTACCTGGAGTAAGCTCTTTGTAGGACAGACTCCCTATAGAAACAACTCTCTTGCTTCCTCTATCATGGTTCGTGTTTACCTCTCAAAGCCCCACCACACTGTGTAAATGCCTAACACTAGACTGTCAGCTCCTTGCTGAACACATATTTCATTACTTGGGACAACCATTTCAGATCTGGTGCAAAGTAGACATCTGTTGAAAGAATTTTTTTTTTAAAGGAAAAAAAAGATCTGGAACCAAGATTATATAATATCAAGATTTTATATTACTAATTCAGAATTCATGTCTTTTGCTTTCAGCTGTGTTGAAATTCAAGGCGTTCCATAACCTGATGTTTTTCTCTGTACCTCACTGTACAGATTTCCTTTTGGCACCCTCTTTTGGGTGACTTTAGAAGTCAAAACAGCTGAGTTCCACAAGCCTTGCTGGGCTACTAATTAACTTCCTGTTTTAAAAGAATATATATATATATATATATATATATATATATATATCTTTGGCCTAATTTTGTCCCTTATCAATGGAGGCATTGCAGCGCTCTGTTAAGATTAGTTAGAAAATGTTTAACAAGTAATATTTAAAATTTGCTTGTAAATTGCTTTACTTAAAAAAAAAATACAAGTTAGAATTATAGCTTTAAAGTAAAAGTACTGTCATTCACATGTGTCCTGATGTTTTTCCAATAAGAAAATACCTGTTTTTTTGAAGGAAAAGCAGCATGATGTCTTGCTGGACTCATATTTCATTCACAAGGTCATTTCCTGTTTTAGGTGTTCAGTCTTTGATTTCTCTATACAGATGCACAGGCTTGTTACTTATAGGTATTACCTCATTTCTCTTTATGAAGGATATTACACTAACACAGACTGTTACCTTATGTTTAAGAATCCAAACAGCAAAATACACAAAACATCAGAGGCCTAATTTCCTGTACTAAAGCCTCCAGCCTTGTATTAAATGAGGAGGTACAAATGTATGGAGCCTTAGGAGCAGACCAAGGTAAGCCTCAAAATGAGGGAATAAGCTATATTCACTCCTTGGGGGCTCAAAGGGATAGGAGGTCTCCTAAAGTCCATGGCCTAATCTCGTTCCTCATCTGAGCCACTCAAAAGTGCAGTCTGGTAAGTGTGATTGGACTTCAGTGTCTGAATCCCAATAATTTCTCCTCCATGTTTCTTTATCCGTGTCAGAAGGCTGTAATAGAAAAAACAATGAGGTCCAATTAGATTAGGCAGAAAAAGATCCTTCCTCATCTGAGGATTTAAAAATACCTATTGGTTCTTAAAGCATTTTCTTCACATCTCTATTAAATATTGTGATATGTGTTTGTATATCTGACACCTCAGAGAATACTCAGTGTGACTGAAATGTCATAATTGAGCTCAGATTCAGCTGTTTCACTGACCAGGGAGTAGACTGATGGTAACCATGACTATAACTCCTTTCTGTTTGGTCTGTTATGGACTCTTCTGGGTGTAGTGTGTTTGCTTTGGGTCTAGGGAAATAAGCACCTAGGAAAAAAGGAGGGGCAGCTACAACAGCCGTAGAACTGTAAAACCATATGCTGTAAGTCATCCTTGTACTGCAAGGCACCGACATTTACTGGTTGGATGACCTTGGTCAAGTTACTCAGTCTTGAAACTTTGATTTCCCCATCTGTAAAACATTAACAGTTCATCATAAAGCTATAGAGCAAAGTGGGGGTAATACAGTGTTGAGAGTTATCTATGCCTGTGACACAATGATTACGTGGGAGTTAATAGCTGTTATAGTCTGTGTACTGCTAAGAAGCACTCTAGAGAGCACTTTCTGCCTCGGCATATGTTTTGATAACATTTCTAGCAAGTAGGCAAAACAAGACCAGAAATAGAAGAGGGGTCCCAGATGAACCAGTAACAGCAGGGTCTACAACCTAGTACTGATCCCTAGTTCAGAGTTTTCCCCATTGTACTACAGCCTTAATATCAGAGCTGTATGTGAGACTTTGGTCTGTCAGGGTACTATGACCTAGTCAGGTCATTTAACATCAAAAAGCCTTTATCATCATTGGTAAAATGAGAGTTGTAATACCTATTCTGAAGTATCGAGTGCCTTACCTAGGATTTGGCATATAGTTGGCACCTATTAACACAAGTAGAAGTTAATCAGCACTGCCTAGGGATTAGCACTTGTCAAAAAAGAACATACCAGTAAACAAGAGAATAGTTGATGGCCACAATGCAGAGGGCAACCAAGTAGTGCCAGCAGAAGCACATGGTGATGAACATGATGTTGGCCTCATCATTCTGGTCCCATGCAGGTGTCCCAAAAGGTGGGAACAGCACAAACCCAATCTGGTGGGTTAGATGAAGAAGAAATTGGTCTTTTGGTTAGTTGTCCTGAGAAGCCAGCCTTCCCCAGTGGCCACCAGGTTTGCTTAAGCTACCCACTATCTCAGGCCTTTTCATACAGGAATGTTAATTGTGGGAAAGTTAGGAAGTGGGACTTGTAGAAGGTACCATTGCCTGCCAGTACTAGGGAAGTCTTGCCACAGGTTAATGCAGCAACAGGATAGTAACAGAAAAAGCACATAGGTCAGGGTATGGGCCTAGGGAGAAAGGGGCCATTTGAAAACATTTCTGTGGGGTGTATGCTGCGTTTTCAGACATTTTGCCTTCAGGATTTTCTTGGGCACACTTGAGAGGACTCCTCAATCTAGACCATATAAAGAATGTTGGTGTGAATAATCACCTGCCAGAACCAAGTTCCCTGAAGAATAACCAGACCGGTTCGGAAAAGTTCCAGCACAATATTGTCCCGAAAGATCACCTCCACGGAGATACTGATACTGCCTCCAAACAAAGCATACAGCAGGAGTGAGTGGATATGCTGGTCCAGTGGAGGTCGGTTATGAACATGGTAGTAGAAGAGAAAACCTGCCACAAACCAAATGACAGCCATCAGAGACTTGCTTGTTAATACTTAAGAGAATTCACCCTGGGCTTTTCCTGTTATTGGAATTTTCTCTTAGATCTGTCTCAAAGATAGCTTCTTCTTTTAGGAAGTGTTCCAGGACAACAAACAGGTGCAGATTAAGTTAATTTCGTAGGTATGGTAAGAGTGTCAAGAAAGATGTATTAAAAAGATAACTCTCCAGAATCCACAGTAAGGTTCTATACAGAATGGATAAGTGATACATAGTGCTGCTTTATAACAAGCTGTGAGTATGTATACTTGAAATTCAGTTTTTCCCTTCTTCAACCTTCTGTTTCAACTCTGCTGAGGTAGAAGTGATTGGTTACAAAATGCTTTCTTCATGCTTCAGTTAATGTGAGGTATATTGGGATTCTACCACTTTCCCCTGAGCAGTTGGGTGGGTGCTATGTTTGAGTGTCTCTCAAAGGTCAATATGTAAAGGCTTGGCCCTCAGGGTGCTGGTATAGGGAGTTGCTGTGGATCTTTTAAGAGGAGGGGCTTAGTTTGAGGTCTTTAGGTCATGGGGAAGGGTTGCTTTTCAAGGGGAAACCCAATCTCTCCTTCTCTTTGTTCCTGGTTCAAAATGTGACCATTTTGCTCTTACATATGCTCTTGCTTTGATGTGCAATCTTCATGATTTGAGGTCAGACAGGGCCACTCAGTCTTGGACTTGAAACTTCAAAACTGTGAGCCCAACTGACCTTCATTAAGTAGCTTATGTCAGGTGTTTAATAATAGTGGTAGAAAGTTGACTAATGCAGTGTGTCTCTTGAGACTTGTAATGGAGGCCAACACAATAACACCCCAAGAGGTGAAGTGGGGTGCAGTGTCTCTTCCTTAACCAAAAGGATTTACCCCATATATAGTAGCAGTCAGTCCTGAAGCATTGTATCTATGTGAATATAAGTGCATGTGTGCACCCGTGCATAGGAGTATGCACATGTATGAGTGCAGTATTGGTGGCAGTGGGAAGGCAGGGAGGCTCTGTGCAGTGTTAGCCAGAACCTTTGAGAACTGCCTTAAGGCCTTAAGCTTTCATGAGATGCTTTATGGAATATGCATTCGGGATCATCCAGAGCATAGGACAAAGTCCTATTCAAGATTTGGGAGTCCTGAGTTGAATTTGCAATATTTTTGGTCATTTATGTTTTGATCTTATAAATTTAACTTGTCTGACTCTCCTCCCTTTTCTCCATCCATTTTACTAAGTTACCTTCAGTGAATACTGCCATAGCCAAAACCAATCTGTCTACCCCCAAGGGGACATGGGAGGCAAGATAGGTGAGCATGTCAATGATTCCTGAGACTGCAAAGAATAGGTACATGGTGCAGTGCTGCCAGTTCATTAGCTTCATCCAGTGGTTTTCATGGTAGAGGTGTAGGTGGGGCCCATCAGGAACAAACTGCTCTGCCAGGATCCCTGCCAGAAATGAGAGGGGTAAGTGAGTAGAGAGAGTAGCTCCAAGACAATTTAAATAATAAAAAATAGCTGAAAGGCATTGTTTTAGTTAGCTTTGTCACTGCTGTGACTACAAGACCCAACCAGAACAACTGTAGAGGAGGAAGAATTTAGGGGTTCGTGATTTCAGAGGTCTCAATCCACAGACAGCAGGCTTCATTCCTGGGGGCTCAAGTTGAGCCAGGACATCATGGTGTGGCAGAGGGAAGCAGCTCAAATGGTGATCAGAAAGCAGAGAGGCCTTCACTTGCCAGATACAAATATATACTTCCAAGTCACCACCCCAATTCCCACCTCCTCCAGTCACACCCTACCACTTAAGTTACCACTCAGTTAATTTCATCAGGAGGATTAATTCACTGATTGGGTTAATGCTGTCATGACCCAATCATTTCTTCTTTGAACTTTCTTGCATTGTCTCATGTATAAGCTTTGGGGGGACTTCTCATATCCAAACCATAACATTCCACCTCTGGCCTCCAAAAGCTCACATTCATCAGACAATGCAAATTATGTTTAGTCCATTCCCAAGAGTCCTTATAGTCTCAACAGTTCCAAGATTGCTCAAAGTTCAAGTCCAAAGTCTTCTCTGAGGCTCAAGGCAATCTGGCATTGTGAGCTTCTAAAGTTAGAAGCAATTTACAGGTATCCATTGTATAAAAATACTGAGTAAACATTTCCATTTACAAAAATAGGGGCACAGAAAAAAAGTAATGGGACCAAAGCAAGACTGAAATCCAGCTGGGCAAACAGCGCCTATATAGTTATGTGTCCAGCATCTGGAGCACATGGCATAATGTCCTCTCCAAAGGTCTTGTGTAGCTACATCCCTGTGGCTTTGTTGGTTGCAGCCCAAGTGGCCTTTGTGTTGGCTTGTTTCTGCTCAATTCCTACAGCTTTTCTAGGTTGATGTCCCATGTTACTGGCATTTCTTAATCTTGGGGGTCTCCACTGCAGCTTTGGCTTCCTCCTCAAATCTCCACACCTTATCTTCTCAGGGCATGCCCACAGGGACTCTGACCCTGCTGCACTTTGCCTGGTTTCCAAGACATTCCTTTGAAATCTTGGTGGAAGCCTCCATGACCCCATAACTCCAGCATTCTGAATTCCTGCAGAACCAGCACCACATGGTTGACACCAAGACTGTCACCATCTTGAGCAGTAGCCAAGTCTGCAGGGACCCTTGCTGAAGCAGCATGTGAATGTCTGCATTGCTGAGCATGTTGAAAAAACTTCCTAGGCCCCCTTGTGCAAGAAGGGTGCCCTACTGGTCTCAAGAGAATTTTTACTTTTATTTCCTCTGAGTTTGAGGTGGGTGTGGGCTTGCCAGCTCATGAGATAACCTCAAGCCATCTTTCTTATTGCCTCTGGATAGTCTTCAGCATTTCTTTAGTGTCAGTAAAGTCTTATAACAATTGCAACTTCCTTAGCCCTAGTTTTACTCCTGCCTTTCAAGTTCTTTAAACATTTCTACTCCCGAATATCACAATAAACTTGGCTAAAAGCTGCCAGTAACACCCATGAGACTTCCTGAATGCTGTGTTGCCTAGACGTTTCTTTTGCTAGATTAAGAACTCCATCACTTTTAAAATCAGCCTCAAAGAAAGTCTCAGGACATAGACAATAAGCAAACAACTTCTCAGCCAGAACAGTACAGGGATGGCCTCTAGTCCAATTACCGATAGTGTCCTCCTTTTCTTCTTAACCCTCTTGAGCCCTGTCTTCACTGTCCACCCTCCTATTGGCATTCTGGTCTTCTGAGCTCCCACTAGAATTGGCCATTAATCTTTGTTTACAACAGTTTAAAACATTTCCATCTTGCACTGCTAAACATCTCAAAATTCCACCCACAAATTCCAAAAAGCTTCTGAACCACATGATTAGGTTAGGCACAGCAAGAACCCCACACCTGTTATCAATTTCTGTGTTATCTTTTTCACTGCTGTGATTGAAAGACCTGACACGAACAACTGTAGGGGAAGAAAAGTTTATTTAGGGGCTCACTGTTTCAGAGGTCTCAATCTTTACAGACAGTAGGCTCCATTCCTTGGGGGATGAGGTGAGGCTGGACATCATGGTTGGAAGAGTGTGGCAGAGGGAACCAGCTCCCATGATAATCAGAAAGCAGAGAAGCAGACTTCACTCTCCAGATATAAAATATATACTCTAAGCCATGTCCCCAATGCCCACCTCCTCCAGTCACCAGATAATCCCATCAGGGAATTAATTCACTGATTGGGTTAAGGCTCTCACAACCCAATCATTTCTTCTCTGAACTTTCTTGCATCTCACACAGGAGCCTTTGGGGGACATCTCACATCCAAACCATAACAGGCATGAACCAAGTCTAGATGTGGGTGAGGGTTGCCTATGCTTTGCTGCCTTGAATGTAGCTCCTTCAGCATAAAATAAGATTGGCCAAGTAATCTTTTTGGTAACTGGCCTTTGTTTCTCCTTTTTTGGAGTTGTGGGTCTAGAAGGATAAGCAATAGAAATGCATCCATACACAGGCCTCCAGTGTATTTGTTCCAAGCTAAGGTGAACACAAGGCCAGACCACTTAAGTGAGAATGTAGCTGATCACTAATCTTTGGGCTCCTCTGCTAAGTCAGCAGTGAAAGATATCCCCAAAGACAGACTGTGATGAAGATCCTTGTACAAACCTAAGGGAGGGCAGCAGCTCCCATATCAGCACCAAGCAAGCTCTGTAACCTGCAGGCTCCTCCAGCCCTGGAGGAGTACACTGACAGGGTGAAGGTGCTACAGTTTTTTGTTTGTTTTTTGCCATACTGTATCCAAGAAGTAAGCAGGGCCAGAAGTTTTTGCTGCTGTAACCCAGCACAGCTCTCAGTACCTGTCTGTCCCATGTACTTTTACCACCTCTTAGAAGATTTGTCTTATACTCAAAATGTTCTTGTGGAAGCCTGGGAGTCCTCCATCATAACATTTCTGGATGTTGTTCCCCAAAACTTTGTTTCTCAAAACAGTCCCTTTCTGAACTAATTTATAACTGTTCAGGAAGTTGGTGAAAATGACCTGTGTGAAGTAGCAGTGACAGCAGAATAGAAGCCTTGTGAGTGGAATATGGTTCCTTATTGTGTTTCTAACATTCACACATGGTTAGAACTCAAGAGATAGCTGTTGAACACGTGTCACTTTCACCCAGCTGAGATGCCAAATACAATTTTTCTAGCTTTATTTAGGCAAAATTGAGGCTATCTCTTCTATGTAAATCATTACGGTCCCAGTCATTTCTCAACTCCAGAAAGATCTCTGATGTCTGAACTGAGAACAGGAAATCTCAGCTAGGTAAGCAAGCAAAGCTGGGTGAGCTTTGCTTACTCCAAGGGAAGTTATTGTCTTTGCTTCATTCCCTCCTGGAAAACTAGGCCAAGGATGGCAAGTGGCCAAGCACAATTGCAGAATAAGAGCCTTAATTAACTTAATGCAGTGCAGGGCTGATTCTGAGGAGGAACCCTTACTATGGTCAGTGCTCATTCCTTGTTGGCTTTTTTCAGTCTGGTCCCACTGTTTACCTTACTAGCCCCCCTGTGCAAACTTCCCCCCTCTATAGTTGCTTGCGATTTGAGGAGGGAAGGCATGCCAACCAGATGGTAGTTAACTACCCTGAGTTTCTAGAGGGAAAGACAAATGAGGAAAAATGATTTTTCCTAAACTAACTGTAAACTCAATTTAGTACTTTTTAGTTCATGTACATAAGTTTACTCTGCTTTAATGTAGTTCTTGGCTATTTTTTTTATATCTTTTTCATACAGTATGTGTTTTGCTTCAACAACCTCCTAAACCAGTGTCCTTTTAGGACAAAGAGTATAGTTTATTTGGTAGTTTTTCATAGTCTATATACAATGTTAAGACTCTGTTAACAATATACCCAGTGGGTATTATGATAAAACAACCTAGTGGCTATTTGAAAATCCTTGTTGTATTGTCTCTGCCAGTGAAACATCTATTTCACAGAGCCCAGAAAATGGATTAAAGGTTCTGGTATGATGTGAAGATTCCCCAGACCAAATGACCCTGCTCTTACCAATGACTGAAAACAGAATCTTGACTGCAGCCTCGATGACCTCTAGACGCTGGTAATAATGGTTGAGCCTGCTGTTCTTCCCCTTCTGGTGAAAGTACTTCAGTGGGTACTTCACTGACCACCACAGTCCAACTATCAAGAAGAAGCTCCCCGGGAGAGCATGGCCTTTGAAGTTTGCCATCAGTGTTCTAGGACACCTAAACGATTAGGAACAGCTGTTAGTGATCATTCAACAAGACATATTAATATATATTTTGGTAAGAAATAAATTACATGCCTAAGGAGTCCAAATCATGAGCCACATCAAGAAGGGTCAGCTGTTTCTTATCAAATAAGCTTTTATGTTCTGTCACTGAAGTCTTGTTCATAAGGTGAGTTATGTGATGAAGAGATCATTACTAACCCTAAGGTTGTAAAAACTGCAGTGGGGGATGGGTAAATATTCATTGGTCTCAGGGTAAAGAAATCTTTCTAAGTATAAACAAAGGAGGGAAGTGAAAAAGAAAAATTCAGTTGTATAAGCATTTTATGTATCAAAAAGACAGTTTAAAAAAGTTTGTAGCAGCTATATGGTATTTGTAGCAGGTATAAGGTATATATGGTTTGTAACAGCTCTATGGCTATTGTACTAGAGAGCTTTTACAAATTAATAAAAAAGATGAATGAACAAAAGACATGAATAGATGATTCATAAAATACAAATTGATGACAAATCTCAATTAGATATGTATATGGCATTACAATGCCATTTTTCATCTAATTTGAAAATAATTTGGAAAACAAGATTTTGGGCATATGAAGAATATGGTCAATATGATTCAAATTTATATACATCAAAGTAATCATATAAACATCACCTCATTCTAAAAAAGACTTCAGGCATGATTTGCTTTTATCTCTTTTACAGTAGCATGAGACTATAGGACAGAAATTAGGAGTGTTAGCTAGAATTTATTAAGAAGAAAAATGTTTATTTTTCCCTGGGGCATAAAAAATATGTAACTTAAGAGGAAAATAACAGTTTGGGTGACTACTATAGTTTGAAAGTGTGCCCTCCAAAATTCAGGTGTTTGCCAGCATGTGTAATATTAAGAGTTGGGGCCTTTAAGAGGTGATTAGGCAATGATGGTTCCTCCATCATGAATAGGATTAGGTATGCTTGTAAAGGATTTTGATGAATGGGGTTGGTCCCTCTTTTTGCCATTCTGACATGTGAGAATGCAGCCCTCACCAGACACTATATGCTGAGGCCTTGATCTTTAGACTTCTTAGCTTCCAGAACTATAAGAAAAAAAGTTCTGCAATACCTAGTTTGTGGCATTATGTTATAGGAGTAGAAGATAGACCAAGACTGACAGAAAAAAAAGATTCCCTAGGAACATAAAGTGCCCGTCATCTATACAGCTTTTATACTTTGCATCTGGAATATCCTACAAAGTCCCATGAGCAGAAGTCTTGGTCCCCAACTTGGCACGATTGGGAAGTGGTGGAACCTTCAGGAGGTGGGGCTTAGTGGGACAAAGTTAGGTCGTTCTGGGAGTGCACTGTAGGGGAATATTGGGATCCCAGCCTCTTCCTCCTCTTTGCTGTCATGCTGTGAGCAGCTTCACTATACTATGTGTTCTCTGCAGTGATATACTGTTTTGCTATAGGTTCAAAAGCAACAAACTAACCAACCATGAGCTAGAACCTCCAAAACTGGGAGCCAAAATAAATCTTTTCTCCCTTAAGTTGATTATTTTAGATGTCTTTGTCTCAGCACCAGAAAGCTGACTAACACAATAACCATTCTAGCCCTAGCTGTTGGCCCATCCTTTATCACCCACTAGATTTTCAGGACCTTTTCACATCTTCCACATTGACAATTAAGGGATCTCCCCTGCCCTAACATTAAGCTCTTTCACAATTAAAAAAAATGCATATAGTTTTAAAAATATCAAGCATTATGAGAAACTTAGATGACGAGTAGCAGTTTCATGCTCCATCCCTCCTTGCCTCTCTAGTGAAGCCACTTTCAACTTTTTCAGCAGTTTCTTCTGGTTTTACATCCATAGATATAGCTACTGTGTGCATGTTGCAATCTAGTAATTTATCACTGCTAGGTATTATCTACCAATTTCCTAGTGTTCTCCTACAACTTCCTCCCTCTTTTTTATCCTTTTATTTTCATACTGGTTACAACATACATGTTATTTCAATCATTATTATCATTAATATGGCTCTGTAAATCCAAAGTCCTTATCAGGGCCAGGAAGGCCCTGGGTTAACTTTTTGATCATACCCAGCTATCTTCTGCCACCCTTCATCCCTCTGTTCTTTCAAACAGTTGAATACAGTCCATTCCTGTGTTAGGTCCTTGAACTATCTGTTCTTTCTAAAATGGTATTCTACCAGTGGTTCTCCTTCATTTTACATGGGTCTTAGTTCAAGTGTCACTTTATTCCCTGGCTATTCTGTGGAAAATAGCAGGTATGTCCCACTTTTCAATCCATATATACTTGCAGATTTTCCTTAACCTATGAATCACTTATATTACAGACAGGTTCCTTTTCAAGCATCTGTGTCCATTTACTAAAATGTAAGTCACTTAGAAGGAGTTTGATCTATTTTGTTATTGCTGTCAGACCAGTGCCTACAACATGGCCAGGCAACAGGGAGCACTCAGTAAGTGATCAGGAAATGAATGGCTGCTTAACCAATTAGCATATCAAGGGTTGTTTTCTTCACCTTTTATTTTCCAGAGTTAATAGTTGCCTTGTTTTTTATTTGTTTAGTTTCCCTTATTCTTTTCACTTTGTTTATCCATAGAACTAACAGATCTATCAAATGTCTGCCAAATAAAAGTTTTAGACATTATCAGCTCTCTTTTATTCCTAGAGACAAAGTTCTCCAGAACTGAGCTGATTACTATTCTAGAGAATCCAGCACCATCTTTCACATTGTTCCTGTTTTGGCTCTTGTTTCTTGGATGTCATTTACTTTCCTTTTTTGATTTACCTCCATTAATATTTATCTATTATTCTTCAAAAATGTACACAGATAAAAGGGAGATTTTTTTTTGAGAATTTGCATGGTTTGGTTAACAATCTCTATTTTCTTTTTAGCCTGTTCATATTTAATATAATTATTGAGGTGGTTATATCACATCTGTCATTTTATTTTCTATGTCTCTCAATGCTGTTTTCCTGATGTTAGAATGTCTGGAATTTAATTTCTTATTCCTCTGTTCCTCATTTCTTGCTGTCTTTTGAGAGTTAACATATAAATAATTTAATAATAACATGCCATTAAATTCCTCTTTTTGGAGCGATATTTAATTTTTTTCTAGTGCTTGTTCCAGGGATTATAGTAAAAATCTTTATTATATTCTACTCTATTTAATACTAAAAATTGCAACTTTGTTCCAACATGGCTTCATTTTCTACCCTCCCTTCATGCCTATATATATTCTTACACACACATACATACATATATGTAATGAACTAATTATACCATAAATATAAACACACACACACACACAAAGACACAAACCATTAATGTGAACGGACTAAACTGTTCCAATGAAAAGGGAGTTTCTTACATACACATACAGTCCAACAGTGTTGCAATTATTACTGTGAAATAATTTTGTATTTTTCAAAGAATGAATATACAAATGCTCCTAGACTTACAATTGAATTACGTACCAAAAAACCCTCACAAATGAAAAATTGTAAGTTCAAAATGCAGTTAATACATCTAAGCTACTAAACAATCTGTGATGTAGCCTCCTTTAAACACAATCAGAACAATTATATTAGTCTACAGTTGGCAAAGTCACCTAACAGACAGCCTATTTTATAAGAAAATGTTGCATATCTCTTGAAATTTACTGAACACAGCACATTCAGAGTATGGATATTGGTTGGTGATGCCAGGATTTTGTGGCTGGCTGGTTGTGGCTTGCTGCTGCAGCATCACCACATAACACTATCGAGGAAAAACATCAAAATTCAGAATTTGAAATGTGGTTTCTACTGAGTGCATATAACTTTCACAACATTATAAATTTGAAAAATCCTAAACTGACCTTTGTTATGTCAGAGGATGTCTGTGTATACTTTCATACTTAATCACATATTTGCCATTTCCAGTGCTCTTCATCCCTTCCTAGCCATTTGAATAAGTCTATAATTTTATCATTTTTCAACACAAAGGCTATCCATTAGTATATTTTATAATCATGCCTTTGCACCCCCTGCATATAGCAAAATATGTAAGTCCCTTATATAAAATGGCATAGTAACCTATACACGTCCTCCTGAATAGTTTAAATCATCTCTAGAATGCCCGTAATACCTAACATAATGTAAATATTGAGTAAATAGTTGTTATTACTGTATTGGGAGTACTGACAAGAGAAAAAATCTACATGTTCAGTACAAACACAATTTTTTTCCAAAGGTTGTTAATCCATAATTCAATGAATTCTCTAATACAGAACCCATAGATAAAGAGAGCTAACTATCTTGGAGAATGTTCCTTGTGTACTTGAGAAGAATGTGTGTTCTACTGTTAATTGAATTTCTGTGTTAGGTCAATTTGGTCTAAAGTGTAGTTCAAGTCCAGTGCTTCTTTATTATTTGTCTGTATTAATAATTCATCCATTATTGAATGTGGGGTATTGAAGTCCCCCGTTATTATATCACTGTCTTTTTTCACTATTATATCTATTATTATTTGCTTTATATTTTTAGGTGCTCCAATATTGTATGCATACTTATTTATAATTAATATATTATCTTGATGAATTAACCCATTTATCATTATATGATGTCTTTCTTTGTCACTTTTTATATTTTTTTGTTTGTTTTTTACTTAATGTCTATTTTGTCTGATGTAACTATAGCTACCCTGCTTTCTTTTGGTTTCTGTTTGTATAGAATATCTTCATTTTCATTTTATGTATGTCCTTAAAGCTGAAGAGAGTATCTTGTTTTTTTTATTTTTTTAAAAAACTAATTCAGCTACTTTGTGTTTTTTGATTGAAGAATTTAATCCATTTACATTTAAGGTAATTAGTGAAAGGTATGGACTTCCTATTGCTATTTTGCTCATTGTTTTCTGGCTGTTTTAATGATTATTTGTTCCTTTATTCATCCCTTTGTGGCTTGATGGCTTTCTATAATGGTGTTCTTTGATTATATGCTTACCTTTTGTGTATCTACCATAGGTTTTTGCTTTGTCATTACCATGAGGCTTACAAATCAGCTCATTTTAAGCTGATAACAATTTATCTTTCATCTCAGATGAAAATTCTACATTTATTTCCCACTTTTTGTTTTGAATGTTACAGCTTACTATGTATTTCCATTAGCTAATTATTTTTGCTATAGTTATTTTAAATATTTTTGTCTTTAGTCATTAGAGATATAAGTGATTTATATTTCACTATCACAATAATAGAATATTCTGCATTTGATTACATATTTACTTTTACCTGAGAGTTTTATACTTTCATATGTTTTTGTGTTACTTATTATCAACCTTTTGTTTTAGCCTGAAGGTGGACCTTGGAGCTCCCATTAGCATTTCTTATGAAGTAGTTGTAGAGGCGATAAGCTCTCTCATCTTTTGCTTGAGAAATCTTTATCTCTCCTTTATTTATTTTTTAAAATTTTTTTAAAAGAGAGAGTGAGAGAGAGAGAGAATTTTTTTTAATATTTATTTTTTAGTATTTGGCGGACACAACATCTTTCTTTGTATGTGGTGCTGAGGATCGAACCTGGGCCGCACGCATGCCAGGCAAGCGAGCTACTGCTTGAGTCACATCCCTAGCCCCTCTCCTTTGTTTTTTTTTTTTTTGTTTTGTTTTTTTTTTTTTTTTTTTTTTTTTTTTAAAGAGAGAGTGAGAGAGGAGAGAGAGAGAGAGAGAGAGAATTTTTTTTTTAATATTTATTTTTTTAGTTCTCGGCGGACACAACATCTTTGTTGGTATGTGGTGCTGAGGATCGAACCCGGGCCGCACGCATGCCAGGCGAGCGCGCTACCGCTTGAGCCACATCCCCAGCCATCTCCTTTGTTTTTGAAGGCCATCTTTGCCTGGTAAGTTATTCTTGGCTGGGAGTTTTTCTTTTTCTTTTGTCACAGTTCTGGGAGATGGAAGATCCAAGATCAAAGCACCAGGAGATGCTTTGGTGAGGACTGCTCACCAGTTCATAGGTGGTGCCTTTTCCTTCTGTCCTTACATGGTGGAAGGTGAATTAGCTCCCTTGAGACCATTTTAGAAGGGCACTGATACTATTTAGAAGGGTTCTATCCATGTGATCTTATCACCTGCCTCAAAATCCCCCTGTTTTGGAGTGGGGCCTAATGACCTTGGGGGTTAGGATTTTGAAATGAGAGAGACAGAAACATTTAGGCCACAGCAGTCCTTTTTATAGTAGAGCAAAATATAAATATTTGTGTCAGATCAACCAGAAAAAATAAATCCAAATGTATTTTTTATTAACTAAAAGTTCAAAGACATTTTCTTTTGTCCCTGGGATTGGGGATTGAACTCATGGAAGACTAAGTACCCTGATTTTCTGGGGAGAAAAGGTAGGGGAGGTAGATGTCCTCCCTTCACAAATTAATTCATTAGATTAGCCATATTGTGGACCAGGTGATAGAAATATGGGATGGTTCAGTTTTATTTTTTTTGGGGGGGCGGATATTGGAGATTGAACTCAGGGGCACTCAGCCAGTGAGCCACATCCCAGCCCTATTTTGTATTTAATTAGAGACAGGTCTCACTGAGTTGCTTAGTGCCTCGCTCTTGCTGTGTCTGGCTTTGAACATGTGATTCTCCTGCCTCAGCCTCTGGAGCTGCTGGGATTACAGGCATATGCCACTGAGCCCAGTGATGGTTCATTTTTACTCCCAGGAAAAACCAGGGAATAACTAACTTCAAATAGAACAAGAAAAATTTAGACTTCTAATACTTTGGATAACTAAACAGGTCAAGCCCTGAGAAGTTCTAACTTTAAAAATAATTTAAATATTTATTTAAAATCAATATTTGGAAATGGCAAATGCTTCATGATGTGCAAATATACACAGATACACAATGAAATCTTCCACTCTCGGGCTGGGGATGTGGCTCAAGTGGTAGCACGCTCGCCTGGCATGCGTGCAGCCTGGGTTCAATCCTCAGCACTACATACAAAGATGTCATGTCCGCCGAAAACTAAAAAATAAATATTAAAAAATTAAAAAAAAATCTTCCACTCATGATAAAGTCATAAACAGGAAAAAAAAGTAAGAAAATACTTTAACAAAGACAGTTCCCCCAAATTTCTAATTTCAATATATTTATTCTTTTTTGATATATGAGTTATGATGGAAGTGTAAAAGGAAAGTAAAATGTTTTGGAGAGGTAGCAACTTGGAGGTAAATCTGGCAGCCCAGAAAGCTGGAGGGTTTGGCCAATTATTTCTTTTCATTATGTATCTTGGAAGATCATTGGAAAAAGACTATAATTTTTAAAAATGTCAACACTTTTTTATACCTTTATTATTTTTTAATTTTTATGTGGTGCCAGGGATCGAACCCAGTGCCTCACACATCTGAGGCATGCACTCTACTACTGAACCGTAACCCCAGCCCAAAACTATAATTTTATTGAGATTTTGACCTGATTTTCTTTGTTTTTAAACCGCTTTCCCAATCTACATTCTCTCTTATTTGTGAAAAGTAGAATGGAAGAAAAGGCTGAAGGTCAGAGAAAAAGAGGTGGGGAACAAAGAAATGATCTTACAAAAGAGGTTAAACACCTCTACAATGAAAACTACAAAACACTAAAGAAAGAAACTGAAGAAGACTTTAGAAGATGGAAAGATCTCCCATGTTCTTGGATTAATATTGTCAAAATGGCCATACTACCAAAAGTGCTTTACAGATTTAGTGCAGTTCCTATTAAAACTCCAATGAAGTTCTTTTCTACAAAGAAAAAAAAAGCAGTCATGAAATTCATTTGGAAAAATAAGAGGCTCAGAATAGCCAAAGCAATTTTCTGTGAGGAAGGTGACTCGGGAAGCATCATAATACCAGAACTTAAATTGTACTACAAGACTATAGTTACAAAAATAGACATGGAGACCAATGGAACAGAATAGAAGACACAGAGTCATACCAATATAAATACAGTTACCTCATACTAGACAAAGGCTAGTAGAGAAAAGATAGCCTCTTCAACAAATGGTGCTGGGAATGCTGGAAATCCATATGTAGTAGAATGAAATTGCACCTCTATCTTTCACCCTGCATAAAACTCAAAAGTGGACCAAGTATCCAGGCATTAGACCAGAGACTCTGCACCTAATAGAAGGAAATGTAAGTCCAACTCTTCACCTTGTCAGTTAGGAACTTATGTCCTCAAGTGCAAGAAGTAAAATCTAGAATCAATAAATGGGATGGTATCAAACTAAAAAAGTTTCTTCACAGGAAAGGACACAATCAAAAACATGAGCAGAGAGCCTGCAAAATGGGAGGAGATCTTTACCACTAGCACCTCAGAGCAGTAATACCCAGGATAAACAAAAGAACTCAAAAAAAACTTAACACCAAACAAACAGAACAAAAAGACAATAACAAGTAACCCAATCAATAAATGGGCTAAGGAATTGGACAGGCATCTCACAGAAAAATAAATGGTCAAAAATATTTTTTTAAAAAAGTGTTTAACATCTCTAGCAATTAGAGAAATACAAATCAAAACTACACTGAGATTCCATTTCACCCCAGTCTAAATGGCAATTATCAAGAATACAAGTAACAGTAAATGTTGGTGAGGATGTGGGGTGGGGGGAAGTTTCACTTATACATTGCTACTAGGACAGCAAATTGGTGCAACTAATCTGGAAAGCAGTATGGAGATTCCTTAGAAAACTTGGAATGGAACCACCATTTGACCCTTGTTAAATGGAGTTATCCCACTCCTCCATTTATACCATAGGACTTCAAATCAGCATACTACAGTGATGTGGCCACTTCAATGTTTAGAACGACTCAGTTCACATTATCCAAGCTATGAAACCAACCTAGGTGCCCCACAACAGATGAATGTATAAAGAAACTGTGGTATATATACACAATGGAATATTATTCAGCCATAAAGAAGAATGAAATTATGGCATTTGGTGGTAAATGGATGGAACTGGAGAATATCATGCCAAGTGAAGTAAGCCAGTCCCAAAAAACCAAAGGGAGGAATTCTCTTTGATATGTGGATGTTAACCCACAACAAGGGAGGGGAAAATTAGAAGTTCACTGGACTATCAAAGGGGAATGAAGGGAAGGGAGAAGGGATGGGAATAGAAAGGACATTAGAATGAATGAGACATATTTCCTATCCTTATATATAAATACACGACCAACATAACCCCACGTCATACACAACCACAATAATGGAATCCCAATTGGAACAAGCTTTCCTTATTCTATGTAAGTATGATATGTCAAAATACACTTTACTGTTGTATATATCTAGAAAGAACAAATAAAAAAACAACTGGGAAGGAGAAGCATAGAAGAGGAAATGGTATATGGAGGAAAGGAGAAGTTATGGTTGCTGCCATTTTCCTATTTGAAAATAAAACATGTTGATATAGTGCTTTAAAGAAGTAAAGCAGGATTTTATGCTTATTTTAGAGGAGGACAGTAGGAAGAGATGTGTTTATATGAGTGGGAGTATTAGAAAAAGGGAAGAATTGCACTTGAGAACTAGGGACTTGACTTGCATTGCAAGGGAAACAGGTGAAGCCAAATTATTTCAATTTATGGTGACAGAGTACAAAATGTGTAGACTATCAAATATCACAAAGAGCCTGGAAAACTACTTGGTTCTAAACATACTTTTGACTAAATAAATTATATATTATTATCATCATCATCATGTAATAATATATATCCATTGAAAAGAATAAGATGTATACCTGTCTTGGACAGTTTCCCACAAGGTGGTATTGGCTGAGACAAGCAAGATAAAAAGGACTACTGTGGCCCAGTTCAGTGGCTCATGCCTGTAATTCTAGCAAATTGGGAGGCTGATTCATGAGGATTACAAGTTCAAGGCCAGTCTCAGCAACTTAGGCCCTAACCAACTTAGCAAGAATAAAAATAAAAAGTGAAAAAGCACTGGGATATGCTCAGTGTAAAGCACCTCTGGATTTAATCCCCACTACAAAAAAAATACTGTTGATCCTATTTTATGAAACAACAGTGCTTCATATATACATAATATTAAGTACATATTTATATATATTTATGTGTAATATTACATATAATATGTATTACATATATGTCATATATATATATATATATATATATATATATATATATATATATGACATTATGGCACATCCTATATATGTATATATAGGGTGTGTGTGTGAGAGAGATTATATGAGCAAGAAAGCAATATGGAAGAGTATAGAAGGTATTTAATGGTACTTGAGTCATCTTGTTTTCCAGGATTTGGTATGATTATACTTTCTGGCCCCTATGGTTGGTCAGTGGGGGTGTTGGGCCTTAAGTATGGTCACTGAGCTTTCAGTAGACCTGTCACATGTTATCTTGGACTGAAGCATGCAATTGTCAATTCAAGACTCCCTGGAACACTCTTCTCTCTACCACACTGATTGTCAGTGTTCACTAGGGTACCTGCTCATACAGTCCACATTCCAGAGGGACAAAACATGGAGCAGAACCCCAAGGAAACCATGATGAATACATGGCATGAGAGAAACAAAAGTTATAATGAGCTAGAAAACTGTGGGCTACTTTTGATCCAGCATAACCTAACATTCTGAATTATATACTAGGTTAACATGGGGTAAAATACTCAAGTTTATGTAGTTAAGAAAAAAAATGTATGGAAAAAAAGTACGGAAAATCTTTATTAAATCCAGAGGCGATGGATTTAATAAAGTGAAGAGGGAATTTTTAATGAAAAATGAACCAAAACACTTCTTATGGTGTCATAAGAATGACAGAAATTATAATCCAAATTCAGATATTGAGTCCCTAACTGTTGGTACCCCAAATGTGACTGAATTTATGTAGTATCTTTCAAGATGCAATTAAATTAAAATCTGAAGGTCTTAATCTGTTTTCCTTTCCTATAACAATACCACAGACTGGATAATTTATGAACAATACAAATTTATTTGGCTCACAGTTCTGGAGGCTGGGAAAGTCAATCTCAAGACATTAGCATGTTTGATTTTTTTTTTTAAATCTCTATCTCTAAAAAAAAAAATCAAACAGTAATCCTAGAAATGCAGGAAACTATAAACCAAATTAAAAACTCAAACGAGAATATTACAAATAGACTAGATCAAGTAGAAGTCAGAACATCAGATAATGAAGACAAAGTTTATCAACTTGAAAAGAATATAGTCAACACAGAAAGGATGCTTAAATCTCACGAGCAATTTATTCAAGAGATATGGGATGTCATAAAAAAACCAAACTTGAGAGTCATTGGGATAGAAGAAGGTACAGAGATTCAAACCAAAGGAATGGACAACATATTAAATGAAATAATTCTAGAAAACTTCCCAGAGATGAAAGATGGAATGGATTGCCAAATCCTGGAAGCCTACAGGACCCCAAACATTCAAAACCATAATAGACCAACTCCAAGACATGTAATTATGAAGATAGACAACACACAGAACAAGGAGAGAATATTAAAAGCTATGAGAGAAAGGAGGCAGATTACATTCAGAGGTAAACCAATTAGATTAACGACTGATTTTTTATCACAGACTTTGAAAGCGAGAAGATCCTGGAACAATGTATTTCAAACGCTGAAAAATAATGGATTCCAACCAAGAATACTGTACCCAGCAAAATTAAGCTTCAGATTTGACAATGAAATTAAAATATTTCACGATAAACAAAAGCTAAAAGAATTCGCGGCCAGAAACCCAGCACTGCAAAGCACTTTGAGTAAAATACTACAAGAAGAGGAATTGAAAAATAGCGCCCAAAACTAACAGTGGGAGGTATCTCAGTAAAGGGGGAGAAAAATAACCAAAGAGGAAAAACTAGCCAAACTAAAATAAATAAATAAACATGACTGGAAGTACAAACCATATTTCAATTGTAACCTTAAATGTTAATGGTCTAAATTCACCAATCAAGAGACATAGGCTAGTAACCTAGATTAAAAAAACAAATCCAACAATATGCTGCCTTCAGGAGACTCATATGATAGGAAAAGACACAGGCTGAAGGTGAAAGGTTGGGAAAAATGATACCACTCACATGGCCCTCGGAAGCAAGCAGGAGTGGCCATACTCATATCGAATAAAATCAACTTCAAACCTAAGTTAATCAAAAGGGATAAGGAAGGACACTATATACTGTTAAAAGGAACCATCCACCAACAAGACAATAATTATCAATTTGTATGCACCAAACAATGGTGCTTCAATGTTCATAAAACAAACTCTCCTCAAGTTCAAGAGTCAAATAGACCACAACACAATAATTATGGGTAACTTCAACACACCACTCTCGCCATTAGACAGATCCTCTAGACAAAAGCTGAACAAAGAAACTATAGAACTCAATAACACAATCAATAACCTAGACTTAACTGACATATATAGAATATATCAACCATCATCAAGTGGATATACGTTCTCAGCAGCACATGGATCCTACTCAAAGATAGACCATATATTATGCCACAGGGCAACTCTTAGTAAATATAAAGGTGTGGAGATAATACCATGCACCATATCTGATCATAATGGAATGAAACTGGAAATCAATGATAAAAGAAGGAAGGAAAAATCCTACATCACATGGAAAATGAACAATATGTTACTGAATGATCAATGGGTTACAGAAGACATAAAGGAGGAAATAAAATTCTTAGAGATAAATGAAAATACAGACACAACATACCGGAATCTATGGGACACAATGAAAGCAGTTTTAAGAGGGAAATTCATTTCCTGGAGTTCTTTCCTCAAAAAAAGAAAAAACCAACAAATAAATGAACTCACACTACACCTCAAAACCCTAGAAAAGGAAGAGCAAAACAACAGCAAGTGTAGTAGAAGACAAGAAATAATTAAAATCAGAGCAGAAATCAATGAAATTGAAACAAAAAAAAAACCATTGAAAAAATTGATAAAACTAAAAGTTGGTTCTTTGAAAAAATAAATAAGATCGACAGGCCCTTAGCCATGCTAACGAAGAGAAGAAGAGAGAGAACTCAAATTACTAACATACAGGATGAAAAAGGCAATATCACAACAGATACTACAGAAATACAGATGATAATTAGAAAGTATTTTGAAACCCTATATTCCAATAAAATAGAAGATAGTGAAGATATCGATAAATTTCTTAAGTCATACGATCTGCCCAGATTGAGTCAGGAAGACACACACAATTTAAACAGACCAATAACAAAGGAAGAAATAGAAGAAGCCATCAAAAGACTACCAACCAAGAAAAGCCCAGGACCGGATGGGTATACAGCGGAATTTTACAAAACCTTCAAAGAAGAATTAATACCAATACTTTTCAAGCTATTTCAAGAAATAGAAAAAGAAGGAGCTCTTCCAAATTCATTCTATGAGGCCAACATCACCCTGATCCAGAAACCAAAGACACTTCAAAGAAAGAAAACTACAGACCAATATCTCTAATGAACTTGGATGCAAAAATTCTCAATAAAATCCTGGCGAATCGGATTCAAAAACATATCAAAAAAATTGTGTACCATGATCAAGTAGGATTCATCCCTGGGATGCAAGTCTGGTTCAATATACGGAAATCAATAAATGCTATTCACCACATCAATAGACTTAAAGATAAGAACCATATGATCATCTCGATAGATGCAGAAAAAGCATTCGACAAAGTACAGCATCCCTTTATGTTCAAAACATTAGAAAAACTAGGGATAACAGCAACTTACCTCAACATTGTAAAAGCTATATATGCTAAACCTCAGTCTAGCATCATCCTAAATGGAGAAAAACTTAAGGCATTCCCTCTAAAATCTGGAACAAGACAGGGATGCCCTCTATCACCACTTCTATTCAATTTAGTTCTTGAAATACTAGCCAGAGCAATTAGACAAAAGAAATTAAAGGCATAAAAATAGGAAAAGAAGAACTTAAATTATCACTATTTGCGGATGATATGATAATATATCTAACAGACCCAAAAGGGTCTACAAAGAAACTGCTAGAGTTAATAAATGAATTCAGCAAAGTGGCAGGATATAAAATCAACACACATAAATCAAAGGCATTCCTGTATATCAGCAACAAAACTTCTGAAATGGAAATGAGGAAAACCACTCCATTCACAATATCCTCAAAGAAAATAAGATACTTGGGAATTAACCTAACAAAAGAGGTGAATGATTTATACAATGAAAACTACAGAACCCTAAAGAGAGAAATAGAAGAAGATCTTAGAAGATGGAAAAATATACCCTGTTCATGGATAGACAGAACTAACATCATCAAAATGGCGATATTACCCAAAGTTCTCTACAGGTTTAATGCGATGCCAATCAAAATCCCAATGGCATTTCTTGAAGAAATAGATAAAGCAATCATGAAATTCATATGGAAAAATAAAAGACCCAGAATAGCAAAAGCAATTCTAAGCAGGAAGTGTGAATCTGGAGGTATAGCGATACCAGATTTCAAACTGTACTACAGAGCAATAGTAACAAAAACAGCATGGTACTGGTACCAAAACAGGCAGGTGGACCAATGGTACAGAATAGAGGACACAGAGACCAATCCACAAAATTACAACTTTCTTATATTTGATAAAGGGGCTAAAAGCATGCAATGGAGGAAGGATAGCATCATCAACAAATGGTGTTGGGAAAACTGGAAATCCATATGCAACAAAATGAAGCTGAACCCCTTTCTCTCGCCATGCACAAAAGTTAACTCAAAATGGATCAAAGAGCTTGATATCAAATCAGAGACTCTGTGCCTGATAGAAGAAAAAGTTGGCTCCGATCTACATATTGTGGGGTCGGGCTCCAAATTCCTTAATAGGACGCCCATAGCCCAAGAGTTAATAACAAGAATCAACAAATGGGACTTACTCAAACTAAAAAGTTTTTTCTCAACAAGAGAAACAATAAGAGAGGTAAATAGAGAGCCTACATCCTGGGAACAAATTTTTACCCCTCACACTTCAGATAGAGCCCTAGTATCCAGAATATACAAAGAACTCAAAAAATTAAACAATAAGATAACAAATAACCCAATCAACAATGGGCCAAGGACCCTTCTCAGAGGAGGACATACAATCAAACAACAAGTACATGAAAAAATGCTCACCATCTCTAGCAGTCAGAGAAATGCAAATCAAAATCACACTAAGATACCATCTTACTCCAGTAAGATTGGCAGCCATTATGAAGTCAAACAACAATAAGTGCTGGCGAGGATGTGGGGAAAAAGGTACACTTGTACATTGCTGGTGGGACTTCAAATTGGTGAGGCCAATTTGGAAAGCAGTATTGAGATTCCTGGGAAAGCTGGGAATGGATCCACCATTTGACCCAGCTATCGCCCTTCTCGGACTATTCCTTGAGGATCTTAAAAGAACATACTATAGGGATACTGCCACATCAATGATCATAGCAGCACAATTCACAATAGCTAGACTGTGGAACCAACCTAGATGCCCTTCAATAGATGAATGGATAAAAAAATGTGGCATTTATACACAATGGAGTATTACGCAGCACTGAAAAATGACAAAATCATGGAATTTGCAGGGAAATGGATGGCATTAGAGCAGATTATGCTAAGTGAAGCTAGCCAATCCTTAAAAAACAAATGCCAAATGTCTTCTTTGATATAAAGAGAGCAACTAAGAACAGAACAGGGAGGAAGAGCCTGAGGAAAAGATTAACATTAAACAGAGACTCGTGGGGGGAGAGAAAGGGAGAGAGAAGGGAAATCGTATGGAAATGGTAGGAAACCCTCAATGTTACAAAAAATTACATATGAGGTTGTGAGGGGAAGGGGGGGGGAAACAAGGGAGAGAATTGAACAACAGCAGATGAGGTAGAGAGGGAAGATGGGAGGGGAGGGGGGGAGGGATACTAGGGGATAGGAGCGGTAGTAGAATACAACAGTCACTAATATGCCATTATGTAAAAATGTGAATGTGTAACCGATGTGATTCTGCAATTTGTATTTGGGGTAAAAATGGGAGTTCATAACCCATTTGAGTCAAATGTATGAAAGATGATATGTCATGAGCTATGTAATGTTTTGAACAACCAATTAAAAAAAAGACATTAGCATGTGGTGACAGCCTTTGTGCTGCATCATCCCATAGTGGAAGGCAGAAAGGAAAAGTGAGTGCAAGCTTGAAAGCACAAGGGGCAGACTTGCTTTATAGCAACCTGTTCTTGAGGGACTTGATCCGTTTTCATGAATGGGTTATTACCCCTTTAATGTACCTGCTTGCCCTTCTACTTTTCTGCCAAAGCTGTGAAGCCACATCATGCTCTCACCACATGTGGCTACCTAATCTTGGGCTTCCCAGCCTTCAGAACTGTGAACCAAAATAAACCTCTTCTTTAAAAATTACCTAAACTCAGGTATTCCATTATAGCAATAGAAAATAAACTAACCCATCCTCCCATACAATGCACAGAGGTCTAACCCATTAGAATTAGATAAGAGGGTCTTCCACATATCCGGTAACTGATTTTTGCTGACAAAGTTGATTGTAACCATGAATCACATTGGCAATCTTTTTAGATATCCAGCCACACCCTTGATATTCTCTTCAGAATTTGCTCTCTCGCTTGCTCTCTCTTTCCCCCCCTCTCGCGCTCTCGCTCGCTCACTCTCTCTATATATACATATACATATATATATTTGCCATATGAATAGGCTGAGAATTTTCCAAATCTTCAAGTTTTGGTTCATTTTTCATTAAAAATTCCCTCTTCAGCTTATCTTTCTCTTACATTTTACTATAAGCAGCTAAGAGAAAGCAGACCATTATCTTCAACACTCAGCTTGGATATCTTGTTTGCTAAATATTCAGGTTTGTTACATATGAGTTCTACTTTCTACAACACTAGACTGTAATTCAACCAAATTCTTTGACACTTTAAACAAGGCTCACCTTTAGTCCAGTTTCCAATAATACATTACTCATTTCTATCCAAGATATCAGTAGAAGTACCTTTAACATTAATATTTCTGCCAACATTCTGTCCATAATTACCTTAGTCCATTTTGTGTTTCGATATAGAACACCTGAGGCAAGACATTAAAAATTACCCAATGAACAGAAATTTTTGGTTCCCACTCTTGAAGGATGGGGAGTTCAGTATCAAAGTGCTGGCATTTGGCAAAGGCATTATTGCTGTGTTATCCTATGACAGAAGAGTGGAAGGACAAAGACAAGGTGAAAGAAAAAAGGAGCAAGCAAGAGGACACTATAGTCATCCTTTTATAAGGAACCCATTCCCTTGATAATAAACCTACTCTTGCAGTAATGGCATTGATAATATTCATTAGTGCAAAGTATCACTCTTATTGACATATAATTCATATGCCATAAAATTCAATCTTTTAAGTGTGCAGTTTAGTGTTTTCAGTATAGTCACAGTTGTACAATCATTACCATTATCTAATTTTAAACTAAGATTTCAACAAAACAATTTAGGACATTTTTTGCCAAAACAAAAAGAAATCTCTTACACATTAACAGTCATTTTCCCATTCCTACCAACCCTCCAGCCTTTGAAAATCACTAGTATGCTTACTGTCTGTGGATTTTCCCATTCTAGACATCTCATATAAGTGCAATCATATGGAATCACACAACATGTAGTGTCTTTTATTCAACATACTTCTTATGTGGTTCATCCATATTTTAGTGTGCATCAATGATTTATTCCTTTTTATTAATAATATTGCATTGTATGGATATATCATAATTTTATCCATTTATCTGTTGATGAATATTTGGGTTGTTATAAATAATGATGATATGTGCATATTTATATGTGAACAGCCTTTATATATGTTATTTGCTCTTCCTGGCACTCCACCCACACTGCCTAACTACGCTTGCTTGTTTTTCAAGGAAGCTTTCATAACATTTTCCTATAATCTTTGTCCTATTTTTCCCTAGCTGAATAGGAACCTCTTTATATGTGAACATATGTTATGAATAATGATGTTATGTGCATATTTATGTGTATTCATGTGTTTTATTTCTCATGGGTATCTACCTAGTACTATTAGGCCAATGGTAACTCAGAGTTTAATATTTCGAGGAACTGCCAGACTTTTCCGGAGTGGCTGTACCATTTTCCAATCCCATTTTACACACCGCAACGTATGATGTTTTCTCTACATTCTTGCCAGCATTTATGTCTTGTATTTTTTTTTAATCTTAATCATCCTAGAGGGTATGAAGTCGAATCTGATTGTTTTGTTTCCCTAATGATTAGTGATGTTGGTCATCCTTTAAGTGTGCTTATAGAGCTTTTCCATATCTTCTTTGGAGAAATACCTATTTAAGTCTATTGCCCCCATTTTTAAATTGAGTCATTTGTCTTCTTGTTGAGTTGTAATAGTTCTCTACATATTCTAGATACAAGTCCCTTATCAGATAAATTATTTGCAAAATATTTTCTCATTGCATGAATTGTCTTTTTTTTTTTTTTTTTGCGGGGGATACTGAGGATTGAACTCAGAGGCACTCGGCCACTGAGCCTATTTTGTATTTTATGTAGAGACAGGGTCTTAGTTGCTTAGTGCCTCATCATTGCTGAGGCTGGCTTTGAACTCATAACCCTCCTGCCTCAGCCTCCTGAGCTGCTGGGATTACAGGTGTGGATAACCACCTCCAGCATCAATTGTCTTTTTACTTTCTTGATAGTTCCTGAAGCACAGAAATGTTTAATTTTGATGAAATTCAATTTATCTGTTTTTTTTCTTTTGTTTATGCTTTTGGTATCACATCCAAGAAACCATTACTTAACCAAAGGTCATGAAAATGTATTCCCATGTTTTCTTCTAAGAGTTTATAGTTTTAGCTCTCTTATATATTTTTAAAAATATTTTTTTCAGTTGTAGATGGACACAGTATCTTTATTTTATTTATTTATTTTTATGTGGTGCTGAGGGTTTAACCTAGTGCCTCAGGCATGCGAGGCAAGTGCTCTGTCACTGAGCTACAACCCCAGCCCTAGCTCTCTTATATTTATGTCAATGATCCATTTTGAATGAACTTTTATATACAATGTGAGGTAGGGATTAAACTTCATTCTTTTACTGATGAATATCAAGTGTCTCACCCATTTGTTGAAAGACTGTTCTTTTATCTTCTACCCCCCACTCAGTGAATTATATTGGCACCTTATCTACCCTTCCACTCTTGAAAGTAGATTTCATGAATCTTCAAAGAAGGAACTTGTCTTTAACCTGCTTAAATTAATAAACTATTATGACATATATAATGAATACTTTAGTAGAGTCTGTTGAATGTTATGAAAACAGAGGGAGGGTTCCTATTCAGTTGGGAGAACTAGCACAAAGATTACAGGAAAGTGTCATGAAAGTTTCCTTGAAAAACAAGCAAGTGTAGTTAGGCAGTGTGGGTGGAGTGCCAGGAAGAGCAAATAACATATATAAAGGCTAGAGACAATTGCGGTAGAGTTGGGTAGATAATATTACCTATTTCCTTTACATAACACTTTGCTTTCCTTACTGAGAAAAACCTTGTATCATCCTCCATGGGCCTACCCATATGTTATGTCTTAAAATTGTGTTGGATTAGGACTGACCAAAAGAGTATACTTAAAAGTCAAATCTATCAGATCTTAGGGTCCTATGTGCCTAAGAGTCTCTGGAGAAAGATATAACCAATTCACACCTGGACCCATGGAAGGCTGAGTTAGAAAAGAGTTAAATCAAGTATTATTTTAGTACATGTGCATTCTGTTTCCTAGATTTTCCTAAAGGAAACTGGGTTCCTAAATTTTCCTTTAGGGGGAAATATAGTCATATAATAGAATATCAACCCATGGAGTGTCGGACCTAAATTTAATTCTAGTTTTGTCATTTCTGCTGGTAAAATCTTGGTTCCCTAACCTCCCTGAATCTCATACTTGTTTTTCTAAAACAGGGACATTAATACCTACCTTCAGGGGATCTTGTAAGGATTAACTGAAAATATCTAACAGCTGACCAGAGTGTTTTATAAGTGGGAATTTATTTTCCAAATCTAGTGCTCTGTACCTAGTCCTGGTGTTTATGGGGAAGAAACCTGGAATTCTCAGAGAAGTATACTTGTTTAAGTTAGACTACTACCCTTTGCTTTTTAGTCACTGACCTCAGGAGAGCAAAAAATGACTATTTGACATCACCTAATTTTGGAGGGGGCAGGGGTTTTTTGGTAGGAATGGGATATGTGTTGGTTAGTGCTAAAGCAGGTTATGTGGTGATCATAGCATATTACTTTGCTGCAGAGTATGGTTTTTATACTTTCCAAGTCTGTCCTTTCTAGCAGGAACACTCAGATGGTTTCTGTTTGAGTTTACTTTGGAACACAGTCAACCTCACCTGACTCAGCTTTTTGTTACCTTGAAAATAGTAAAGTGAATACCATTTCCTGTTCTACTAGCTGCTTAGTAACAGAATGCAGGGGAAGCCTAAGTTTAGTGTTGAAAGTCTTCTCTTGCTCAGAGGATGATGTGACTGTGGTCATGGTCCTGAACTTCATCTAAGGCATAGATAGCCCTGTTCAGTAGCTTCAGTAGGTCAGAATAAAAGACCAGAATAAAAGGTTGAACCTTGCTTGGGCATGACTTCACTATGATATGGAATAAAACTACCATGAGCAATAGTTGTTATCTAAGTACAAGATAGCCTCAGCCCTGTTCTCTTTCTCTCTCTAATTAAATACCTGATTATACTGGTTGCAAGAAAATAATAAAATGAATAAGAAGTAACCCTACCCTCAAGAAGTTTATAAAACGGGCTCAGTAGTGCACATCTGCAATCTCAGTGAACTGGAAGGCTGAGGCAGGAGGATTGGAAGTTCAAGGCCAGCCTTAGCAAATTAGCAAGGCCCTAAGCAACTTACGGAGACCTTATCTCAAAATAAAAAATAAAAATGGCTAGGGATATGGCTCAGTGGTGAAGTGGCACTGAGTTCAATTCCTGGTACAAAAAAAAAAGTTTTTCATGATCTAATAGAGAACTGTATAATTGTCAGAGATTGAATGTCGTGAGATTTACTTATAGCAATCCTTGGGCACATAGAATAGAATGCATAACTCATAGGAGAATCTGAAGGACTCATAAAGAGGGTGGTGCTTGATCTGGGCCATTCCTTGCTGCTTTCAAACTGTTGTGAAAATTAAGCAATCTTATTGGAATCCTAAATTATGGACTGAAAAACAAAGCTGGGCTAAATTCCATTGTTTGTCATCATCTAAAAAGAACACTGCCTTCTGGTAATAAGATCTGGTTTCTAGCCCAAGTTCTATTGTGAACTCTTTTTGACCTTTAGTGAGACACAACCTTTGCAGCATAATTATTATTTTTTAAAATGGGTAGTTTGGAAGAAAAAATTTCCATGGCCCTTTCTAGTTCTAAAGTCCCCTTATTAATATATCACAAAAATGAAGTGTAGGAATTAGAGCAAGTTCAGCTGTGATAAGGGGAGAGTCAAGTGCAGGTTATAGATATCACCTACCACACTGCATTGCAGTTGACATGTCAGTAGTGTACATTAGAGTGAAAAGGGTTTCCTTTCTCGGAGACTGACCAGTTGCTTGTTTTTCGAACAATCAGAAAAAGTTACATATTTTTTAGTAATTAACAATATCTCCCACTTGGCTTAGCCAAAGATACATTTAGTTTAGAATTCTTTTTCTGGAGACTTAAGAGCAATGCTAATCAAAGATCTCTCCGAAGTCCTTGAGTAAAAATTCTAAGATGCCAGGCCATTGAGAAACATATCTCTAAGAATGGGCTCTCTGCCTTCTTCAATTCTTAGAAAAGAGTTCAGGCATATTCACTCCTTCCTTCCTCCTCCCCTCCTTTTCCCCCTTTCTTTCCCCCTCTCTCTCTTCCTTCCTTTTACATCTATTATCAGTGAACTTGTTTAGCACTTACATTAGTAAACAAGGTGGGTGCTAGCTAGGCCTGCTACTTTACCAAACAATCCTTCTTATCATGTGCATTATCTTACTTCCATTTCCTCTTCTCCACGCAAGAACTCATAGCCGTAGATTAAGTACCACTTGCACACCAGTGTCTCCCATAACTGTGTCTCTAGACCTGACTTCATCCCTAATTTTCAAACTTATATATCCAACTACCTGCTTATAGACAGACTAACACATAGATGTTTTTTAGACCCTTCAAAGTCAACAGGGCCCAAACTGAACTTACCATCTTCCTTCCCCATTAATTGGCTTCTCTTCCCATATCCCAAACTCAGGATGGCTTAACATCACATAAAACCACATTCCTGAGAATCATCCTGGTCTCCTCTTCTTCCCTCATTATTCCCCACAGGGTCCCAGTTCCCCATACACTCAAAATTCTGCTTATTTCATTTATCCAAATACTCTAGTATTATCTTTTTCCTTTTAATTTCTACAACAATTATCTAATTTAGGCTCTCCTGTCTTTTGCCTGAACTATTACGATGCCTCTGGTCTTATTGTCCCCGAGTCCTCCTTCCACCCTGTTGTCAGTGATCATCTACAATGTGAATTTACTACTATAGAATGTAAAATATTCCATTGTCTAACCACCACAGGAGGCAGCCCACATCCCTTTGCACTGCATATGTCCAGGACTCTTCCTCAGCCTCAACTCCCATTTCTCCCCATCATGAACCTTACAGGGTATCTCTGCTCATGTCTTTCCTCCACCTTATTTACCTTTTTAAAATTTCTGTTGACCTGAGGTACTTTCATCCAGTTTCCAGTACTCAGGCTTTATCTCCTCTAGAAAGTCCTCTGTGGACCTCCAGACTTGGCATATGCCCCACCTCTGTACCTTGTACATACCTTGATTTTTATCACTTTCTATGTATTATGTCATGGATATGGTTTGGGTCCCCCAAGGGTTTTGGTGTCCCTCAAGGGTTCACACATTGGGAGATTGGTCCTCGGTGTGGCCATGTTAAGAGTGGTGAGAACTTTCATGGGTTGGGCCCAGTGGCTTGTTGTTACTGGGCCCTTCTCACGTTCTGGTTTCCTGTCCTGTCATTGGAGTCCTGACTAGAGCCACGCTGGCATCATGACCTTAACCTCCAGAATTTTGGGCTAAATAGACCTCTTTACTTTTTGTGGTGCTGGGAATTGAATCCAGGGCCTTGCATATGCTAGGAAAGTGTTCTACCAGATGAGCTATATTCCCAACTCTTAGACCTATTTTCTTTCCCAGCTTCAGCTATTTTGTTATAGTAATGGAAGACAGACAAATGTCATATTAAAATCATGTATTTTGTAGGATTTCTTTTTCTTTATTCTTCATATTCTGGTATTTCATTATGTTGTTATTTGGTGTTGGGGCTTTTTTTTCAATGTTCTAGTTACTTTTATAAGCATTTTCTATCTTAAGATTATATTCTTCAGTTCTGAGTGTTTTCCCCTCTTATATAATTTCCTCTATTATCTCTTTCTGAAGCTTATATTACTTAGATATTGGATCTCAGATATTCTCTATTTTTAAAAATGTATCTTATATTTCACTTCTGATACTTCTAATACTTCTAATATTTCCAGTATTTCTATTAAACTTTTACTTTTCTATCATCGTATTTTTAATTCCCAAGAGCTTTAATTGGTAGGGAGGAGAGTACTCAATTCTAAAATTTCTCTTCTTATAGTATCCTGTTCTTATTTCACAAAAATGGTATCATCTCTTTTTTTATCTGAGAATTTTGACTTACATAATTTGTAGAGCTAGATGAATCCTTTGATCATTTAGTACTATTCCTCCATAGACTTGTGTATAGGTTAGCCCCTCTCCCCTCAACTTAAAAGCAAGACCCTATCTCAAAGAATAAAAAAGAACTAGTGATGTAGCTCAGTGGTAAAGTACCCCTAGATTCAATCTTAAGTAACAGAGAGGGAGGGAGAGGAAAGAAGAAGAGAGGAGAGGGGAGAGAAGGGGAGGAAAGGAGAGGGCAGGGGTGGAGAGAAGAAGAGAGGTATTTTGGTTTATGCCAGGCTGTTCTCAGCCAAGCCTCCATGTTCACAGTTCTTAGTGGCAATGACTGAGAAGCACTATATCCAGACCATATAAATTAAACAACCCCAGTGAGACCAAGGCAGAAATGGTCTCAGGAATATTCAGAAGAGTGGACTTTCATCCTGAGTCTGAGTTAGATCTGAAAAGGTGTTTTCATGATTAGCAGGGTAACTCTTCTGAAATTAGAACAATATTGTGCTTTGTACGAGATAAACAAGATGGCAGGTAAAGGTAGGGGGAGGAGACAGAAAAATAATACTATGACAGATCAAAGAGACAGTTTGAACCAAAGAGAGTGGAAGGAAATATTATAGTTAAGGCTTGTAAGCTGAGGAAAGAAAAGAGTCTCAATAGAATTGTGCTTAATGAAGGAACATGTTTGGTGAGAACCTGAAAAATAATTATGAATTCAGTAAGGTGATGACAGTTTCATCCCTAGAAATTCTATTTAGAGTCCTACTAGCTTAAGATCTTCCAAATCTTTTGTGGCTGTTACATGCCATCAAATTTGAGGCAGCAAGTGAGGGGACGTGAAGTAAAAAGATATAAAAGACAACAGGAAATAGCAAGGGACAAATAGGAATGGCTAGTTTAGAATGAATAATAGGGTCAATTTAGTTTAGTATTTATTGAGTGCCTGTTACGCATAAGGCTTTAATGTATACAGTTGAGGAACAGAGATAACAACACCAGGGGCTGGGATTTCCAGGAGTTTATAGTCCTCTTTGAAGATGCCCAAGAAGGTAAAATCCATAGTAGAAAATCTAGTAACTAATGACATGCTTTCCAATTAAGAGGTCTTTGAAAGCAAAGCAAGGAATTGTTCCCATAGTACATATTATCTGGTCCCTTCATAGGCTGAAAACTTTACCAGCATAAACAGTGATATAGCTGTTCTATAATTAATGATCACATGTCAGAATGCACAGAGGAAGAAGTGGTACAGATTTGGAGAGTTACCTTTACCTTCAGAAAATGCAGAAATTCTTTCCTAAATTCTATTGCCAAGACATTCTCTAGAAGTATTAGGAAAGTATTTTTTTCCCAATATAATCTCTTAGAGAGAAATGCTATGATATTATACTTTTCCATCTTAATTGAATTTTCTTCTAAACAGCTTGACATGATGAAGAGTATCCCTGAAGGCCCTAATTTATTCAGGATTAATAAGTACATCATTGTAAGTGGGTAGTAAATACCTTGCAAAAGGTTATTGCAAAATAATTAGTTGTACATGTGTTCAAAGAGCTCTCATTGCCTTAAAATCTTGGGGCTTTTTATTTGTATTTTTCAATAGAAAGAAAATATACATGCCTGTAATCCCAGCGACTCATGTGACTGAGGCAAATTCAAGGCAAACTTCAGCAACTTAGTGAGATCCTATCTTAAAATAAAGAATAAAAAAGGATGGGGATGTAGTTTGGTGGTAAAACAACCCTGGGTTCATAGTAACATTAAAGTGGAAAAAGAGTTAAGACAAAACTTCAGTTTTGAGTAGTGGAATACTACTTATTCACTTGCTATAGTTTGGGTCTGGAATGCTCCCTAAATGCCTGTGTGTTCAAGGCTTGGTCCCCAACTTGGTGCTACTGAAGGTAGTGGAACCTAAGAGGTGGGGCCTAGTGGGAGGTCTTTAGGTTACTGGAGGTGTGCCCTTGAGGAGAATTGTGGAAGCCCAGCCCCTGTCACATCTTAGCTATTAAAAAAGTAGTTTTGCTCTGACCATGATTTGCTGCCACAGGCCCAAAGCAACTAAGCAGAATGAAACCTCTGAATCTATGAGCCAAAATAAACTTATCCCAAGTTGATTATCTCAGACATGTGCTATAGTAAGGTAACACCTCACAAGATCTTCTACTATTAAGTAGATTACATAATAAATAAATTTAAGTTATTAATGGCCTTTTCTCAAACAGGAATAACTGCTAGAGATGGGATTTTTCTACTGAAAACTGATTACATTAAAGAGTTGCTAGAGACATTTAGTGTTAAGCCATCCAAAACCCTGCTGTGTCTAATTACACCACATGAAGTCCACCAATCTACAAGCCAAGTTCATAGACCATGTACATTATTCTCAACCATGATCATTTTAATAAAGCTTGCAATGTGAAATGAAGAACCAAAAATTATAGAAAAGGTCACTTTAAAAATAAACACACATGGGGCTGGGGTTGTGGTTAAGTGATAGAGCACTTGCATGTATGAGGCACTGGGTTTGATTCTCAGCACTGCATAAATAAATAAATAAATAAATAAATAAATTAAATAAAGGTCTATCAATGTCCAAAAAAGTATTTGAAAGAAACCACACACTTTGTAGGTAACTGAAAAAAAAAATCTCTTAAAATGTTTAAAAAATACAGAGCTAAAATTCTCAGGTAAAAAAGAGATGATACTATATTTGTGAAATAAGAACAGGATGCTATAAAAAGAAAATTGAGTACTCTCTTCCCCCACCAATGAAAGCTCTTGGGAATTAAAAATATCATGGTAGGAAAGTAAAGTTTAATAGACTAGAAGTTCTATTAGAAGTGAAATATAAGATATATTTTTTAAAATAGAAGATATCAAAGATCCAATATCTAAGTAATGTAAGCTTCAGAAAGAGATAACAGAAAAAATTATATAAGAGAGAAAAAAACCACTCAGGACTGAAGAATATAATTTTAAGAGAAAATGCTTATAAAGTAACTAGACCAATGGAAAAAAAAAGCCCCAACACCAAATAACAGCATCACTAAATACCAGAATATGAGGAATAAAGAAAAGAAAATCCTACAAAATTCCAGAATTCAAACAAAGTCCAAGGGATCTAGAATTAGAATGGCATAAATTTCTCAATAGCATCCCAATAAAGTGGAAGAAAATGGAGAAATGTGCTCAAAATTTGGAAGGAGAATTATTTCCAATTAATATCCCAAACCATTAATCCAGTGTGAAGAAAGCAAAGTGGCATCTTAAATGTGCAAGGTCTCAAAAAGCAGCTGGGTCTTTGGGAGACTGAGACTCATATGATTTTGGGAACCCTCTTTAAAAAAAGACTTAAAATTACAAATACAAAATTAGGAATAAAGTGAATATTTATTTAGAATGAGAAAAGAAATCACAACAAACTAGGACCATGGAGGGATTTTTCTTTTTAATATCTCTTTAGAAAATTTATCTAAAATGCTTCTTTATGGCAACCTGGTTTTCTCTTTCACTGGGCAACTGGAAGCAATTCACAGTACTCTTAGGGGCTCCATGAGCTTTCTCAGTTCCTTGGTAAACGTGCCTCTGCCTCCATATGCTGTTTATTAGAAAGCTATGTTTCAGTAAAACCAAGGAATTGGTATCTAAGAAATGGGAATTCAGCATGATTCCCAGCATGGCAGTGAGGGGAAGTGCAGTATAACTAGGAGCCCGAGAATAACCAGTCTCTGAGAATAGAGGACTGACTGGGGATGTTTTCGAGAGAAAAAATCAGAGTGATTGATTACTTTGATTACTTGATGTTTATTGGAGAGTTATTTATTCTGTCAAACTTTAAGCAGGAATTGGTGATGGGTATTCAAAACCTTATGCAACTGAAGAAAATGTCTAACCTATACACATATTCCTGTATATTTAGACTACTTAAAAACCTAATACAATACAAATAGTATGCACATAATTGTTATACTGCTTTGTTCAGGGAAAAATGACATGGAAAAAAAGCCTGTACAACAGTTCAATATGTATAATACTATGTGTGTGGTGTGTATACATATGATACTATATATAATATTATTTATGTATAATATAATATTAGAGGAACTTTTAAAAATTGTATAAATATATATAATGTATTATATGTAATATATAATAGATACATAATTTTTCTGCAGTGCTGGGGATTGAATCCAGGTATCCAGTGCTTTACCATTGAGTTACATCCTCAGCCCTTTTCATTTTGAGACAGATCTCATTAAATTGCCCAAGATGGTTTTTAACTTACAATCTTCCTGTCTCAGCCTGAGGAGAGACTGGGATTACAGGTGAACTCTACCCCACTCTGCTGTATATTTATAATACCTTTGATCTGTGGTTGGTTTTATCTGTACATGGGGAACCCCAGAAGTGGAGGTCTGACTGTAGTCAGCATTTCTTGGGGGTAGACCTCAGATTCTACAATTTTAAAAAGTTCCCCTAGTCTCACTGCATTATCTATTGCTTTTTTATAAAACAAACAAACAAAAATCAAACCAACCAAATGACTCATTTAGAAACAAGGAGTCTCTGACTCATAAAGTATATAATGGTGATACTGCTAGTTATTCACTCCCAATATGCATTTACCTCTTCCTTATTGACAGAATTCCAGTTTTGCTGTACTGATGACACAACCAAGCCAAACAGTAGATTTTCCCAGCTTCCCTTCCAGTTGGAGTGGCTATGTGACATAGTTTCAGTCTATGAAATATAAGAATTCTACTGGGTGGAGTTTCCAGGAAAGATACTAATTAATAACAATAATTAATATTAAAAAGGACCAACTCATCTGGTGCATTGCTTTCTGCCCTTCTTTCTGCTGTTATGCAGGCTAAGCTCTCCAATGAGACAAGCATGAAAGCTACATACAAAGAACAGTGGTTAAGGAAGAAAGAAGGAACCTGTTCTGTATGACATTCTGGAATACCTTTTCTAGCTCCCAACTTCTCACATCCAGATCTCTAGTTATATGAGGGGGGGAAAAAAAGAAAAAGAAAAAGAAAAAAAACCTCTTTGCTTGTTTAAGCCAGTTGTAGAAGGATTTTCTATTTCTTATAACTAAATGAAATTCTAGTGCCATCTCATACTTGTTCAAATGTTTATTTTACATGTATTCAACATGTTTTATTGAGTGCCTATTAGTGGGCACTGTGCTAGGAATCACTTAGGAGGCCACACAGACAAGGTGCTTTACTTCACAGCACACAAAACAGTTGGAAGGATCTATAGGTAGGGAATGTCCCTAATTTATGATAGTTTAATTTAGTATTTTTTTAGCTTTATGATGGAGCAAAAGTCAGACACATTCAGTAAAAACCATACTTCAGTTCTTTAATTTAATCTGCCCCGGACTAGTCATATGCAATATGATCTTCTTGTTTGATGCTGGGCAGTGGCAGCCAATCACAGCTCCCTGTCAGCCATACGATCACAAAAGGAAACAACCATGCTCTACATTGTTCTGTGTTGCTAAACTAGGATGTTTGGAGGTTATGTGTAGTAAATGCGTTTAAAAAATTTTTTTGTGTGTATATGGTGCTAGGGATTGAACCCAGGGCTTTGTGCATGCAAGGCAAGCATTCTGCCAACTGAGCTATATCCCCAGCCCAGTAAACACATTTTGGACTCATGATATTTTTCAATTTACAAGGTGTTCATGATGACATAACTCCATCATAAGTCAAGGAGCATGGGATTCAGGAAGACTATGGCTCAAACCAATAGACTTTAAATAAATAGAGTGAATCAAAATAGTTACTTGGTTTATATTCCCAAGGGACCACATGCCAGAAAGAGGAATAATATGAATTCTGGGAGACCTAGATTTTACCTGTAACTTTTTAGCGAATTAGATTTGGGGAAGCTGAATTGGCACCCCCTTTCTCCACCAAAAAGACTTAATTGGGCTTCTCCAGAAATCTTCACCCAAACTGATTTTAGGACTGTCAGCAAAAGAGTCTCTGCAAAAGAGTTCAATGTAGATAAACTTCTTATTTTTGTGTTGCCCTGTTTTACTTGGCCACTGGCCGAGAAGATACCAGCACTCCAGGTGCTGGACACCCCTTACTAGTTTTTCACAAACATATCCCAGTATAGTAGTTTGTAGAAATGTGCAAACAAGGCCTCTGGCCTTGAGCTGGGGCTTCACAGAGATGTCTATATTTTTAAGATAAGTTATAATTAGGATCCATGGTAACAGCTGGCAGGGGTAGAAAAGAAAGGGGAGAAGAAGCTCTCCCTTTTTCAGGTGTTGTCCTTGAAGTGTTAACTTGCCCAAAACAGTGAAAGAAAAAGCTGTTTTTATGTGAACTTCTGCAGACTGTGAACTTCCGAGCCCCTCCCCTCACATGCTGGGTATAAAACTCTGAAACTACCTGAACTCAGGGTTCAGGGGACTAATTGATTACAGCAAAAGCTGTGAACCTGACTGCAGCCAAATAAAACTGTTTCCTGCTATCTTCGGGGCCTTGCCTCCTTTGTCCCTATAACAAAGCAACATGGAGTACTTACCTAATTTTTCTGGAATCACCTTTTGAAAAAAAATTTTTTTTTTACTTGATAGTCTTTAAGTATACCTAGTTCTAAGATATTTTGTGATTACATTGAACAAAGATGGGCATGAAATGGACCAAAGTGTCTCTAAATTTAGGCTCTAAATTCAAGTCAGAGAATATATTAAATGTTGAGAAACAAATCACAAATCCCCATCACAAAATTAGACAAACAGCAAACACTGACAACAAAAATACCCTAGTGGGAGCAGTGGTATTCTGGAAGAAATTCTAGTTGGGGTCCTGGCTCAGCTATTTAATAAACTTGACAGCCCTGGGCCACATACACAATGCCTCTGTTTGCTCTTAACTTACAGGGTTGCTTATAGAAATCACTTTGCATACTGAAAGCCTCGTTATGATTTGACTACCAGAAAGATACTGATAATGGCTTATAACATCTAGATTCTAGCAAGGGAAAGATTGTGGCCTCAATATGCATCACATGTAGGTGGCTGATAGATCTTTTGACTTTCTAGCCTCCCCAATAATGGGCCTTGTGTCTATCTAATTTTTACACAAGAGAATAGGTAAAAAGAAACAAAAAACAGCTAAAATTTAAGTGATCTCTTTTTGTTTGTTTCTAGTTCCAGTGAAGGTTTTGGGGAGAGTGCTGGCTCTTAAAAGGGAGGAAGCTAAGATTTCAAGTAAAAAAGCTGGGTATGTAGTTCAGTGACAGAGCCTTTGCTTGGCATGCTGAAGCCCTGGGTTTGGTCTCCAGCACCACAAAAAAAAAAAAAAAAAAAAAAAAAAAAAAAAAAAAAAAAAAAAAGAAAAGAAAAAGAAAAGTTGGGGTTAGGGATGTAACTTTGTGGTAGAGCCAAACGGGGGGCCCTATGTTCAACCCCTAGCAACACACACACACACACACACACACACGCTAACCCACTTATCCACTCACACACAAATTTTTTAAAAATTAAATGAAGTGTGGGGATTAAGTACTTACCTGGGGTCTCTAATTGTTCATATTCAGTATGGTCTAATATGTGAATAATCTAGTATTTATCTTATGACCTGCCTGTAGAAACATATAGATATAAACTGTGTCTATGTATGCACCTATTTGTTGATACCTCAGTTTTCAGCTTTTTACAGTTAAAAACCTTTGTAATAGCAGGGACTTTGGCTATGGGAGTGGCTTTACATATGATAAAACTGCCCTCATCCATTTTCAACAAGCAAATGCATTTGAGGAAGAGACAGTCCTTTGATTATACCCAATATAGACAACATCTGTAGTTTGAACAATTAAGGATGGCAGCCACTGTTATCTTGAAGTGGTGAAGAGATAAGAAATGGAAATCTTCCTCTTTGCCTCTTTTTCTCTCCAGCTCTCTTCAAATCCTGTCTCAAAGTTCAATTAAGCCAGAGTCATAAATAAGGATATAGCAGAGGGAGACTCCAAATGGAATAATTGTTGCCACTTGTGAGATTTAATAGCTTCACCTCAGTCATCACAACCAACATCCAGCAGAAGGGTGGGGCTGGGACCCACAGAATATAAGGAAAAATGTGTGGCTTGAGGAAAAGTAAGTAGTGCTTCTATTTCCATCTTCCACAGAAGAAATGAGAGGAAATCAAGCTCTTTAGAAAGAAGGAAATTGAATGCTTGGCTCCTATAATACCAAAAAATAATGAGATAATGTCTCACCCTCTACTTATCTAAGGCACTCCCTCCTCTGGTAAAAGCAAGGGGCCATATTCAATAGCGTCTTAATATCAATTCCACATATTGTCTAGAAACTGTAGGAACAGAGAGTGATCACCCTGTTTGTTATTAAGCCAAGAAACTTACTCATGAATAGCCAAGTCTGAAGTGGCTCTGGGCCCCCCATCTATGTTTCACTGTGTGTACTGTGCTTTACCACTTCAGTCTCTGCACGCAGGTGCAATACCCAGATTCTGCTAAATATAGCGCACAATTGGTTAAATAAGCACACGTGTCTTATGGGCAATAAACCATACTATTTATTAAAATAATTACTGATAAAATGGTGTAAGCCTTTAGGTTTAGAAGACTGTGCCACTTGAAGGAGCCAATTAGATGCCTGGGAGGCCAATTTCGGAAGTTTTGGAGGGAGAGGAAGAAAATGGCAGGTACCAACCAGAATGTAAAGGATATGGCCATTTTTGTGAGTTTTAGGAGAAAGACGTGCCCTAAAATTTAAAAATGACTTCTATTTCATAAAGCGCTAGGTTCGCTGGCTGAACCTTTTGTTCTGCCAAAAATCTTTCGTTCGGTGCTACCTCATCTTTCTGGACCCAGAGAGTGTTCACTCAAACCTCTCCTCCACGGTTAAATTCACCCTCTGCTCCAGACAGCTTTTCTACCTATTGCTCTATAATAGCGGCTGGAAGAACTTTATCTATCGCCCCGTATTATTAGATACCAGACTTCTGGGACTAAGGACAGTGTCTGTTTCAAGTATTAGTAGATCCTGGCTAACAAGGAGTGGCCGTTGGATACAAGTTCCCACAGCTACAAGGGCTGACTAAAAACAGCTCCAGGTCCCTTGGCTCAGGTGCCTGTCATCACTGTGGGCAGGGTGACCTCTGAGCGACCCTCCGGCACAGGATGGATGCCAGGGGCTTCATACTTTCCTCTCACCACGCAGCGTAGTCCACCTGATTCGTTGGGGGACCCTGAGTGATATTCATTTCAGGGCCGGCCATGCGACCGAGGCGCGGAGCACAGGTGGGACCTCTGGAAACTTCCCAGCCCCGAGGCGCTCTCAGTTCGGCCTCGGCGACACCAACATCCTCCCGCCCCTCCCGTAGTGGAGTTGAGTCCTCCTCCCCATCCCAGCGCCCCTTCCTAGTGCAAGACCTCTCCAAATTTGAGAGCACTTCTCGGTCCCAGTGCCCTTCCCAGGGGGCTCTTTCCCCTCCCTGAGCTCCTTTCCCCGTTTCTTGACCCACTCCCGAGCTCCCGTCCGTAACCCTCATCCCAGTCCAAGCCCCTCTTCACAGTGGGAGCTCCCTGCCCTCAACGGGAGTCTGACCTGAGCTCAGATCCTCAGAAGCGTCCGCGGCCAGCGCCCGCAAGCCAAGTGCAGCGGCAGGTGGCGGAGCAGGTGCAGGAGCCGGCGGCCAGCTGTGGGCCCCGCCCGCGGACGTGAGCTCTCTCCACCCTTGATCGCCCTTCCCCGCACCTGCCAGCTCATAGGACCTCCAGTCGCCGGAACTGCACTTCCCTCCGTTCCTTCCTACCATCTGGTCCGAAGGTATTCCCTAAGGTGTTTCACCAGGAGCGGGTTCCTGGGTGGACTGTGTCCGACTGTAACCTTCTACAACGCAAAAGAATCACAAAGCCTGAGAGACAGCGAGAACTCAGCGGGTATGGAAGCCAGCTTCCCAGGACAAGCAACCACTGCAAACACACTGGAAGCCAGCCGAGAACCAGAATCAAGTTTCTTTTTCTGGGTAAAACTTGATAGTTAACTTTGAGTGTCACATAGTTCGCTCTTTCATTCACTCCATTCATTAATTCATTCAACAAATCTGCCACGTGCTCTTCTAACAACAAATCTGACAGACGGACACAGTTCTGTGTGCTCGAAGGGGACAGAGTTTCTGCCCTGGGAGGAACTTGCTTTCTACGAAGGTATGCACGACTTTCTTTGTAGTATAAGATGCTGCGAATCTTTGTAGCATCTGGAACTAAGAGATTAACCTCCCTCTGCATCGCTCTGTTGCTCCTCCCCTCCTGAGGACATGAAAGAATGAGAGAGCTGTCTCTATTTCACACCAACTGATAAGTCCCCCTGGGAGGAATGCTAGCAGAGGTCTATTAAAAACTTCTCAGGTGATACTAAGAAGTCAGGGTCTAGAACCACAGATCTAGAGTTCTAAAATGCCTTCCAGTTTATTCCATTGTTGAGGGCTTTGTGGAAACTAATGTTTGTGTTTTGGTTGTAGAGCAAGGCAAAGGATGTACAAGAGCAGAGTAGAACAAGTGCTACTTATTTTATTTATTTATTTTTTTGGTGGGGAGGAGGGGTACCAGGGATTGAACTCAGGTGCACTGGATCACAAAGGCACATCCCTAGCCCTATTTTGTATTTTATTTAGAGACAAGGTCTCATTGAGCTGCTTAGCGCCTGGCTTTTTGCTGAGGCTGGCTTGACTTGCCTGCCTAAGCCTCCAGAGCCACTGGGATTACAGGCGTGTGCCACTGTGCCCTGCTCAAGTGCCACTTTTGATCAAATAACTTTTCTTTTCTATAAAGTAAAGAAAGACACCATGGAGCATTTCCTGTAGCAGATCTTTCCTCTGTAAAATAGAATGAATGGGACCTCATGGGAGAAGATGACTAGGAAGTTGTGCGGTTTTGGTTAAAAGAATAATGAAACCATACATCTGAGATGCATGATGTGCCAGAGCCAGGAGATTCTCAGAAGAGCATCATTTGAATTCCTGAAGAGAAAGGGCATAGGAGGGATGCCTGACAGAGAACAGCCTCTCCCAAGGTGACAAACATCCAAGGCTCAACCCTTTCATCTATTTTAAAATCCCTGGGTGGAACATGCCAAGATGAGACATGGTGATTAAATCTGTTCCCAAACTGATGTAAGTGCCAGGCTTAACTCTGATACTTGCTCATGCCTATGGATTTTGAAATGAATAATATGTTAGAGTCCTGTGTGTGTGTCATCCTGGGCAAGGCTATTCTCTGACACCAGATCTCTTCTATGGTCTTGCTCTTTACTAATGTTTTATTTTTCTCATAGGCTAGGATTATGAAACAAATGTGTGACGTCTTAATTGTATAGTTACTGGTGGGTAGAGATGCTTCTTAACGTGGAAAAAATTAGAACTAAGAAAATAATTTCTGCCTCAAATTATAATATTGTGGTATTAGGATAAACCACTTAAAATATAAATTTTACTATCTTTAACATGATATGTAAAAATAACCCAAATCAAACAGCTTCAAGTAAGTAGCTGACAAAAGGTAAATTACTATTAAATCAACTATAAAATAATATAATACCAGCTAATCATTATTATCAAGCTATTTTAATATAAAATTCAAACAAAGTTGTGTCTAGAGACAGTCTTTTATGAAGACCTTGGTAAACAACTTTTAATTTAATAGGAAATGCTTTAGTTCATAAAGTCCCCAGTATAATTGACTGTTCTTTTGGAAGATCATTGCTCATTATTCAATCTATCTTTGGCCATCATGTTACTAGTTGGGCACATGACCAAATAAGGACTATTTTCCCAGCCAGGCTTTTAGCTAGAAGAGGTTAGATAACTAAATTCAGACTAATGGGCTGAGAGGAAAAGGGAGATAGGATACTGTGGTGGGTGTCCTGAAAGGAAGGGAATGTGCTCATTTTCTCCCCTTCTACTCTCATGATAGGGATATGGGCATGGCGCCGAGCCAATCTTGGACCACGGTGGCTAAACATTATGGACCAATGGTAAAATATGTGGATGAAAGAAGACTGGATTATTGGATGATCTCATGCAATAGCCTCTGCATTAGTCCTATAATGTCTACCTCCAATCTGTTCCACAAAGAATAAAATTTGTTACATGAAGCTAAATCCACATCTTAAATAATTTAGAATAACTTCCCTCCTGCTTTTCACCATAAACAAACAAAAATTAAAAATGGGTTAAAGAAAAATCTAAATATATCATTTACTTGGTCCAGTAATCACCATTTGGGGACTCTAGATAATAAGAATTTTTTTTTTGTAGTTGTAGATAGACAGAATGCCTTTATTTTATTTGTTTATTTTTATGTGGTGCTGGGGATCAAACCCAGTGCCTCACACATGCTAGACAAGTGCTCTACCACTGAGCCCCAGCCTTAGCCCCTAGATAGTAATAATTTTAAAGATTGTTATTGCAGCATTGTTTATAATACCAAATGTCATTCAAAATATGGGAATAGTTAAACATATTATAGCAAGCCCTTTCAATGGCAAATTGTATATTTCTATGATGTATTGCATTGAAAATGATGAATTAGGTTTATAATTATTGATCAAAAAAGAGATATTATGTATTATTAAAGTTAAAAAAGTTATAGTTTTCTTTTTTGTTGTTATAGAATATACATAGCATAAAATTCACAATTTTAACTATTTTTAATCATCCAGTTCAGTGACATTAAGTACCTTCACATTGTTGTGCAATCATTGCCACTCCCCATCATCATTTGGAACTTTTTCATCATTCCATACTGAAACTCATCCATTAATCAATAACTCCACATTCCTGACTCCCCTGGCCTCTGACAACCAGTGTTCTTCCTATCTACATGAATTTCACGTAAGTGAATCATACACTATTTGTCCTTTATGTCTGACTTACCACTTAGTATAATGCCTTCAGTTTTCACCCATGCAATGTCATGTATTAGAATTTTACCCTTTTTCAAGGCTGGATAATATTCCATTATATGTTTTTTTTTTAACAACTTTTCATTTAGGCATTCATTTCTTGATGGTCATTTGGATTGTTTCTATATTTTGGCTACTGTGAATAATGCTGCTATGAACATTGGTATACAAATATATAAGTCTGTCATTTTGTTGATACTCTCAGGAGGGGAATTGCTAGATCAAATAGTAATTCTATGATAAAGATTGTGAGGAATTATTGTTGTTTTCCATAATAGCCGCACCATTTTACATTCCCACAAGCAGTGCACAAGGACTCTAATTTCTCCACAATACACCAGCTTTTATTATCTATCTATCTATCTATCTATCTATCTATCTATCTATCTATCTATCTATTTTAAAGAGAAGCTATCCTAATGGGTATAATGTGGTATCTCACTGTGGTTTTGATTTACATTGCCTTAACAATTAATGCTGTTGAGCATCATTTCATGTGCTTTATGGGCATTTGTATATATTCTTTGGAGAAATATCTGTTCAAGTTCTTTGCTTTTGAATTAGATATTTTGCTTTTGTTTAGTTTTAAGAGTTCCTTATATAGCCTGGATATTAATTCCTATTCAGATATATAATATGCAAATCTTTTCTCCCATCCAATGAGTTTCATTTTCACTCTGTTGATAGTGTCCATTGATGTAAAAAATATTTAAATATTTAATTTTAGTGAAGTTCAATTTGCTATTTTTGCTTTTGTTGCTTATGCTTTTGGTACTATATCCAAGAAATCACCGTAAAATCCGTTATCATGAAGCTTTTCTTTTATGTTTTCTTGTAAGAGGCTTATGGTTTAGTGCTTACATTTAGATCTTTAGTCTATTTTTAGTTCTTTTATTTATTAGTTGCTCAAAACGTTACAATGATCTTGACATATCATACATTTGATTCAAATGGAATTCTTATTTTTCCACGTGTTTAGTTCATTTTTGTATATGGTGTTAGGAAAGAATTCAGTTTTTTCTTTTGTATGTGGATATCCAGTTTCTTTAGCATTATTTATTGGAAAGACTGTCCTTTCCTCATTGAATGGCCACACAACAAGACTCCACCTTTGAATCAGAGACCAGGCTCCTCCCCAGATATGGAACCTGCTGGCACTTTTTTTTTTTCTGATACTGGGGATTTAACCCAGGCGTGCTTCATCACTGAACTATATCCACAGCCCTTTTTTATTTTATTTTATTTTTTTAAATTTTGGCAGGAGGAGAGAAGGTTGCTCCTTAAGTGTACTAGTCTAGAGGTTCAAATAGCTCTCAGGTCAATGCTGTTGGTCCAAATTTATGTTAATCAGTGTTTGGAAAAGTACCAGCACTATTGGTTAGCTCTCCAATCACCACTCGGGTCTGCACCTGTTCCTGTTTTATTGCTGCTTATTCAGCCAGTGTCAGGCCACCAGGGTCCACAGGTGTGTGTGCCCTAGCTACTGGGCTTCAGGCCCACACCAGCATGATGGGCTCTGGGTGGCAGTGGCCCTGTGCTTGCCTCCCGTGCCCCAGCCCTCCTAGTCCACAGCTCTGCTGCTTTGTGACAAGGGCTTGGCTCCACAAGTCTTTTCCCTCTTTGATCATAAGTTTTCTGTCCTTCCTTCCCCTTCCTCCCTCCCTCCCTCCCTCCCTCCCTCCCTCCCTCCCTCCCTTCCTTCCTTCCTTCCTTCCTTTCTTTCTTTCTTTCTTCCTTTCTTTCCTAGAGACTGGGGGATTGCTCATATTCTAAGCATGTACTCTACCACTGAGCTAAACCTTAAAGTAAATATGCCTATTTCTAAGTATTTTATTCCTCTTGATGTTAATGTAAATGAGGTTGTTTCCTTAATTTCCTTTTCAGATTCTTAATTGTTAGTGTACAGAAGCACAAGTGTTTTTTTGAGTGTTGATTGATGAATTTTGGTCCTGTTACTTCACTGAACTTATTTATTACTTCTAACAGTTTTTTTTTTTTTAAACAGTCTATGGTTTGGGACACATAAAATCATGACATCTGTTAGCAAAGATCCTTTCACTTCTCTCTTTCCAATTCAGATTCCCCCTCCCTTTTCTTGCTTAATTGTTCTAGAAAAGCAATTTGATTTTAATACTATGTTGTATAGAAGTAGCCAAAGCAGGCATAGACGTCTTGTTCTTGATCTTAGAGGAAAAGCTTTCTCCATTGAATCTGAGGTTACTTGTAGTTGTTTTCAAATATAGTCTTTATTATGTTGAAGTTTTATTCCTAGCTTTTTGAGTGTTCTTATCATGAAAGGGTTTGAATTTTGTCAAGTGCTTTTTCTGCATCAGTTGAGATGATCATGTGCCATTTATCCTTTCATCCTGTTAGTGTGTTATGTTATATTGAACAATTTTTAAATATTGAAATATTCTTGGATTCCAGAAATAAATCTCACTAATTCATAATTTATAATCCTTTTAATATGCTGTTGAATTTAATTTTCTAATATTTTGGTAAGGATTTTGCATTAATATTTACAAGGATATTGGTTGATACTTGTAGTGTCCTCATGTGGCTTTGGTGTCAGGGTAATAATGCTGGCCTCGTAAAATGAGTTAGGCAGCATACCCTTCTCTTCAAATTCTTTTGGGGAAGAGTTTGAGAACTGGCATTAATTCTTTAACTGTTTGGTTAAGTTACTGCCGCGTCCGGCAAAATGGACCGAGTCCGGCGGGAGACGTCGGGATTAAAAGAGTTCACAGGACACCAAGGTTCTTCATCCAGGGGGAGACTGACTTTATTATCTCAGCTCATCCTTATATATTTCTTGCAGATAGAATGGAAAGTTACTGGTAGGCGAGAGCAAGGACGGAGGGGGACAAGTGGTTCTTGTCGACTCATACTAAGCCTTCAACCAGGAACTTTATCAGACCCAAGCAGGTCAGGACGTTCCCACATGACTGTTATAGGCTGAATATGAAAACAGAAACCACAAATCTTTCAAGGCCTTGGGAGCTGGCCTCTTTGGCGTGCACACAAGAAACCAGGGCCGGCACCAAGCCCCGGGGGCCAGGGGGAATCCGAGCCAGCAAGTTACCAATGACATCATTAAGTTCAGGCTTTTTCTTTATCAGGTGGTCTCTACTGATTCAATCATAACAATTATGGTCTATTCAGATTTTATATTTCTTCATAATTTAGTTTTGGCAGGTTGTAGGTTTTTAGCAATTTGCCTGTTTCATATAGATTTTTGTTCTTAGTCCATTTGTGCTGTTTTTTTTTTTTTTTTTTTTTTTTTGGTACTGGAGATTGAACCCAGGGGTGCTTAACCACTGAGTCACATCTTTATTTTTTTATTTTCAGAGAGGGTCTTGCTAAGTTGCTGAGGGCCTTGCTAAATTGCCCAGGCTGGCTTCAAACTTGCAACCCTCCTTTCTTAGCCTCCTGACTCACAGCCATGTACCACAACACCTGGCTCTTACTTGTGCTATTATAATAAAATACTGGAGACTGGGTAATTTATAAAGAACAAAAAGTTATACTCATAGTTCTGGAGGCTAGAAAGATTAAGATCAAGTTCTGATAGGGAGAGAAAGAACTTATCTCAAAATTGTAAAGGCTATATATGGCAAGTCCCAAACCAACATCATACTGAATGCAAAAAAACTGAAAACATTTTCTCTAAAAACAGGAACAACCTTTGTCTAATATAAGATAATTGTAATTTTGTGAGTTAGTCTCTGTGTCCTCTATTCTGTACCATTGGTCTACAAGTCTGTTTTGGTGCCAATACCATGCTGTTTTTGTTACTATTGCTCTGTATATAATTTAAGGTATGGTATAGTGATGCCACCTGCTTCACTATTCCTGCTAAGGATTGCTTTAGCTATTCTGGGTCTCTTATTTTTCCAGATGAATTTCATGATTGCTTTTTCTATTTCTATGAGGAATACCATTGGGATTTTCATTGAAATTTCAATAAATCTGTATGATGCTTTTGGCAGTTTGGTCATTTTGATAATATTAATTCTGCCCATCCAAGAGCAAGGTAGATCTTTCCATTTTCTAAGGTCTTCTTTGATTTCTTTATTTAGGATTCTGTAGTTTTCATTGTATACATCTTTCACCTCTTTTGTTAATTTGATTCCCAATATCTTTTTTTTGAGGCTATTATAAATGGAATAGTTTTCCTCATTTCCTTCTCAAAGAATTTGTCACTGATATACAGAAATGCCTTTGATTTATGGGTGTTGATTTTATATCCTGCTACTTTTGCTGAATTCACTTACTAGTTCTAGAAGTTTTCTGGTGGAGCTTTTTGGGTCTTCTAGATATAGAATCATATTGTTAGCAAATAGTGCTAATTTAAGTTCTTCTTTTCCTGTACATATTCCTTTAATTTATTTCATCTGTCTAATTGTCAAGAACCATGTTGAATAGAAGTGGTGAAAGAAGGCATCCCTGTCTTGTTCCAGTTTTTAGAGGGAACACCTTTAATTTTTCTCCATTTAGAATGATGTTGACATATGTTCCTGTTATCTCTAGTTTTTCTAGTGTTTTGAACGTGTAAAGGTGCTGTATTTTGTCAAATGCTTTTTCTGTATCTATTGAGATGATCATATGATTCTTATCTTTGAGTCTATTGATGTGATGAATTACATTTATTGATTTCTGTATATTGGACCAACCTTGCATCCCTGGGCCCCCTTGATCATGGTGCATAATCTTTTTGATATGTTTTTGTATTTGATTTGCCAGAATTTTATTGAGAATTTTTGCATCTATGTTCATTAGAGATATTGGTCTAAAGTTTTCTTTCTTTGATGTGTCTTTGCCTGGTTTTGGGATCAGGGTAATATTGGCCTCATTAGAATGAGTTTGGAAGTGCTGCCTCTTTTTATATTTCCTGAAATAAATTGAAGAGTATTGGTATTAGTTCTTCTTTAAAGGTCTTGTAGAACTCAGCTGTGTATCGATCTGGTCCTGGGCTTTTCTTAGTGGGTAATCTTCTGATGGCATCTTCTATTTCATCACTTGATATTGGTCTGTTTAAATTGTGGATATCTTCCTGAGTCAATTTGGGCAAATCATATGACTTAAGAATTTGATGATGCCTTCTATGTTTTCTATTTTATTGTAGTATAAGTTTTCAAAATAATTTCTAATTATCCTCTGTATTTCTGTAGTGTTTGTAATTTGAGTTTTTTCTCTCCTTCTCTTTGTTAGCATAGCTAAGGGTCTGTCAATTTTATTTATTTTTTCAAAGAACCAACTTTTCATTTTATCAACTTTTTTAATTGTTTCTTTTGTTTTAATTTCATTGATTTCAGCTCTCATTTTAATTATTTCTTGCCATCTACTGCTTTTGCCGCTGATTTGTATATCTTTTTCTAGGGCTTTGAGATGTAGTATGAGATCATTTTTTTGTTGACTTTTTCTTCTTTTAAGGGATGAACTTCATGCAATGAATTTTCCTCTTAGTACTGCTTTTATAGTGTCCCAGAGATTTTGATATGTTGTGTCTATAGTATCTTCAACAAATGGTGCTGGGAAAACTGGAAATCCATATGCAACAAAATAAAATTAAACTCCTATCTCTCACCATGCACAAAACTCAATTCAAAGTGGATCAAGGACCTAGGAATTAAACCAGAGACTCTGCATCTAATAGAAGATTCATCATGTGGCATTAGGCCCCAGCTTCCTTAATAAGACTCCTATAGCATAAGAATTAAAACCAAGAATCAATAAATGGGATGGAATAAAACTAAAAAGTTTCTTCTAAGCAAAAGAAACAATCTGTAAGGTGAATAGAAAGACTACATCCTGGGAGCAAATTTTTACCCCTCACACATCAGATAGAGCACTAATCTCTAGGGTATATAAAGAACTCAAAAAGCTAAGCACCAAAAAACCAAATAACCCAATCAACAAATGGGCCAAGGACCTGAACAGACACTTCTCAGAAGAGAATCAACAATCAATCAACAAATATATGAAAAATTTTTCATCATCTCTAGCAATTAGAGAAAAGCAAATCAAAACCACTCTAAGATATCATCTCACTCCAGTCAGAATGGCAGCTATTATGAAGACAAACAATAAGTGTTGATGAAGATGTGGGGGAAAAGGTGTACTTATACACTGCTGGTGGGACTGCAAATTGGTGCAGCCCATATGGAAAGCAGTATGGAGATTCCTTGGAAATCTGGGAATGGAACCACCATTTGACCCAGCTATCCCTCTCCTTGGTCTATACCCAAAAGACTTAAAAACAGCATACTACAGGGACACAGCCACATGAATGTTTATAGTAGCACAGTTCACAATAGCTAAATTGTGGAGCCAACCTAGATGCCTTTCAGTAGATGAATGGATAAAAAAAAATTGTGGCCCATATACACAATGGAATTTTACTCAGCAATAAAAGATAATAAAATCATGGCATTTGCAGGCAAATGGATGGAGTTAGAGAAGATAATGCTAAGTGAAGTTAGACAATCCCCCCACCCCCCAAAAAATGCTGAGTGTTTTCTCTGATATAAGGAGGCTGACTCTTCATGGGGAAGGAAGGGGAGTCTGGGAGGAATAGATGAATTCTAGAAAGGGCAGAGGAGTGGGAGATGAATTCTAGAAAGGGAGGAAGCAGGGGATTGGCAAGGATGATGGAATGTGATAAATATCACTATCCAAAGTACATGTATGAAGATATAAATTGGTGTGAACATACTTTATATACAACCAGAGATATGAAAAATTGTGCTGTATATGTGTAATAAGAATTGTAATGCATTCCACTGTCATTTATTTTAAAAAAATTTTTAAAAAGCAGGAACAACAATGCCCATTCTAACTACTCTTGTTTAACATAGTCCTTGAACCTCTAGCCAGAGAAATTAGGCAAGAGAAAGAAATTAAGGGGACATAAATAGAAAAAGAAGAAATCAAATTATCTCCGTTTGCTGATGAAATGGTCCTATGCTTAGAGGACCCAAAAAACTTTAATAGAAGACTTCTTGAGCTAACAACAAATACAGCAAACTGACAGAATACAAGATCAACATACATAAATAAATCACTTTTCTATACTCCAATGATGATTCTAATGAGAAGGAAAACTACCCCATTCACAATAACCTCAAAACAGACAACAACAACAACAACAAACAAACAAAAAACAAAACAAAACAAGAACTTGGGAATAAGTCTAACCAAGGAGGTGAAAGAACTCTAAAATTAAAACTATAGAACACTGAAGAAAGAAATTGAAGAAGACCTTCAAAGAGCGAAAGACCTCCCATGGTCTTGAATAGGCAGAATTAGTATTATCAGAATGGCTCTTCTACCAAAAGTGTTATACAGATTCATTCAGTCCCCATTAAAATACCAGTGCCATTCTTTACAGAACTAGGAAAAAAAGTTTTAAAATTCATTTGGGAGAATAAAAGATCCAGAGTAGCCAAAGCAACCCTGAGCAAGAAGAGCAATGCTGGAAGCATCACAATACTGGATCTCAATACTACAGAGCTATAGTAACAAACACAGCATAGGTTTGGCACCAAAAAGACATGTGTGGGAAGCTGTTCTCACACGTGATTGGGCACCTCCCTAATTGGGTGTGAGGCATTCTGGCCAGCTGTGTCAGAACTTATCCCCACCCTCTTTAGGTGAGAGAGCCCATCCGTGTGGGGGTGTGACTGACCATTGACCCTGAGACCAATCACTGACCCTGACCTTGGAATGCTGTCCCCCTTGACCTTCATTGGATGGAATTTTCCCCTGAATTTTTTGTTCCCCAGTAAAAGCCCACTCTCTGGCATGCTCTCCCCTTTCTCCTGCTAGTCTCTTGTGTAAACCTCGCTTACCCCACCAGATGGCTCGAGGCAGGAGCCAGGAAGGGCCGTCTCTGAACTGGGCAAGAAAAAGGTAAATTGAGTTTATGTGTCTTTATTTTGATCTCACTAGTTAACTTCTATGCTTAGGACCTCTAGTATGAAGCTAGTGTGCTGGTCACGTGGCAGAGACATGAAGACAAATGGAATAGAAGACACAGAGACAAATCTACACAGATACAGTCATTTGATACTTGACAAAGGTGCCAAAACATACATTGGAGAAAAGATAACATTTTAAACAAATGGTGCTGAGAAAACTGGATATTCATGTATAGAAGAATGAAACTCTATCCCTCTCATGCTGCACAAAAGTCAAAGTGGTTAAGACCTAGGAATTAGACAATAAACTTTGTAACTGCTAGAATAAAATGAAGATTCAACAATCCAGCATATTGACACAGGCTACAACTTCCTTAGCAAGACTCCTAAAGTGTGAGAAATAAAATCAATAATTCATAAGGTGGAATGGCATCAATTTAAAAACTTTTGCACAGCTAAGGAAACAATTAAGAGCACGAAAAGAAAGCCTAAAGAATGGGAGAAAATCTTTGCCACCTGCTTCTCAGACAGGGGATTAATATTTAGAATATATAAAGAAATAAAAACAACTGCTGCTGCTGCTACTACTATTACTACTACTACTACTAACCCAATTAATAAATGAGCAAAATATCTAAACAAACACTTCTCAAAAGAAGAAATACAGGTGGACAACAAATACATTTAAAAAGTTCCACACCTTTAGCACCAGGGAGATGCAAATCAAAACTACATTGAAATTCATCTCACTCCAGTCAGAATGACAATTATCAAGAATACAAATAATAATAAACACTATTGAAAATGGGGGGGGGAAGGTACACTCAAGCATTTTTTGTGAGACTGCAATTAGTAGTCACTCGGGAAAGCAGTGTGGATGTTCCTAAAACAAAACAAAACAAAACAAAACAAAAAAACGGGAATGGAACCGCCAAATGACCCAGCTATTTCATACCTTGGTATATATCCAAAATATCTAAAATCAGCATACTATAGGGATGCAATTATATCAATCTTTATAGCAGTGCAATTCACAATAGCCAAGTTATGGAATCAGCCCAGATGCTAGTCAACAGATGAATGGATAAAGACAGAGTTGTATATAAACGCAATGGAGTTTTACTCCACCACAAAGAAGAGTGCAATTATAGCATTTGCCAGTAAATGAATGAAACTGGAGATTATCATGCTAAGTGAAATAAGTCAGAACCAGAAAATCAAGAGTTAAATGTTTCTCTCATATGTGGAAGCTAGACCAAAATAAGAAAAAAAAAAAAAAAACCAAAGTAGGGGGAATTCCATGAAAATAGAAGAGATATCAGTGGAGTAGAAGAAGTGATGAGGGGGAGGGAGGAAGGATAGGAAAAGGAGGAATGGTAGAATGAAACTGACAAAATTATCCTAGGAACACATGTGAAAACACCACAGTGAATTTCATCTTTATTTAAATTTATAATGCACTAATTGAAAAAATTATAAACAAAATAAAAGACAAGCAGAATCGAGGAAAGGGAACAGGCAGAAGGAAGAGGAACAGGAAAGGGGGAAGTGCTGGGGAATGAATTGAGCAAAAATTATATTCTATGCTTAAAAAATTATATTCCATGCTTGTATAATTATGTCAAAATATACCCCCAATATTATGTATATCTATAATGCACTAATAAAAAAATTTTAAAAAGATCAAGATATGGGTAGGTTTAATGACTAGTGAGGTGCCCAATTCTCTTTCAAGATGATGCTTGGTTGCTGTGTCTTCCAGAGGAAAGGACGCTGTAACCTCACATGTGGAAGGGAAGGATGGGGAAAAGAGATGAATTACCTTCCTCAAGCCCTTTTATAAAAGCATCTAATCCCATTCATGGAGGCAGAGTCTTCATGGCTCAATGACCAACTAAAGATCACACCTCTTTTTGTTTTGAGATGCAATCTTGCTATGTTGTCCAGGCTGGTCTTGTGGGCTTAAGTGATCCTTCTGCCTCAGCTTCGGGGGTAGCTGGGAATGCAAGTCTGTATCACACCTGCCACACCTCCTAATACTGTTGCATTAGGGATTAAGTTTTGGCACAAACTTTGGAAGAGATACAAAACATTCAGAGTATATCCTCCTCTTCAATTGTTGTTAGTTATCCAAATTGTTGGATTACAACTATTTATAGTACTATTTTATATTACTTTTTATACATGTAGAATCAATCATAACATCTCCATTTTCATTTCTGAGTTTAGGAATTTGAGTCTTCTTTCTCTTTTTTCTTGGTCAATCTAAATTTTGTCAATTTTTATTAATCTTTTTCAAAGAACTAACTTTTGGTTTTGTTGATTTTCTCGAATGTTTTTCTTTTCTCTGTTTTATTTATTTCTAATCTTTATTATTTCCTTCTCTCTGCTAGTCTGGAGTTCTTTTTCTTCTAGTTTCTTGAGTTGTGAAGTTAAGTGTTTGGCTTGCAATCTTTAAAAAAAATCTAAGTGTTTTCAGCTACAAAATTATATCCCAGGCCTGCTTTTGATCCATTCCATAAGTTTTGGTATGTTGGGTTCTCACTTTCATCATCTTTAGGAATTTTCTAATTTCACTTGCTCTTTATTTGTTTTAACCATGCAACAATGTTTTTTTTTGCATGTGTAGGTTTAAAAAATTATTTCTCCAATCTTTCCATATATAGTCAAAAATAAATGTGCTACTTACCACTTTGGAACTTACAAACTTGATCTTTGCCTAGAGACAGGGAAATTATTCCGCAAACATTCTTAACTAGGAGAACAATTCATCTGCTGACCTCCAAGAACAAGACATGAATATGACAGAGATCTTCCTGCATCTGCCCTTCACTAACCAGCATTTGATAACTCTTCTTCAGGCCCATCTTGGCAGCATATTTCTTACCAATAATGATTAAATGTTTAAGAAAACTTGCATCATCTTTTTCTTCTGCAGAAATCTAGGATATATGCTTTTGGGGTATCACCAGAAAATATGTTGGTGCTTTAGGCTAAATGTCATGGAAAACAAGGCATTGGTCATCCTTAAAAATGATTTGGCTGGGATTGCCTTGTGGATGATCTTCACAAAGATCATGTTACCACCAAGATTGATGACCTTTGCCTTAGTGATCTCCTCTGTCTTCTCAGCCTTCTTCCTGTACTGAGGCCGTGAGAGAAGTCTAGAGGTAGCAGGAACCAGGAAGCAAGCAGAGAGTGAAAATCTCTTTTTCTTTCTTTCATACATTATGATTATATAAACATGTTTTAATTTTTTTTACAAATTTGTGATTTTTTTCATGTTTTCCTTCTTTGTTTCTAACTTCATTCTATTGTTATCAGAGAACCTTTTATGATATCTACCTTTTTAAAATTTTCTGAGATTTGATTTGTGTGCTAACATATAGTTCTACCCTGGAGAATGTCCCATTTGCACTTGAGAAGAATATATGTTCTGTTGTTTTTGAATGGAATGTTATATATGTGTGTGTGTGTATATATATATATATATATATATATATATATATATATATACCTGTCAGATCTACTGGTATATATTTTCTTTCATTTTTGTTTGTTCACTTGTTATACAATAATGAGGTCATACTGCACACATGTTTTCTTAATTTCCCTTTTATGTGTTATGTGTATAAGGATAAAAGGAAGGCATGGAAAACAACCTTGGTTACTCCATTGGAGTGACAGTAGACAGAAAGAGGGCCGGGGAAAGACAGTTCTTTTTAGAAGTGTGTTACTTCTGAAGTGAGAGCGAGGGTGAGGGAATCCAGGTTGATGGTAGATGAGGGCTATCCCAATCATGGACTGGAGACCGCAGTTTGTTCCATTAATCTCTTACATGGAGTCCTTGTAGAAACTGGGTCTATCTACTACACTGCAGGAAGCTCTGTAGTGGAGTTAACAGAATAAAGGCATGAGGAGCTTGAAGTGAACAGCACTCATTGCCTTTTGTGTGACACTCCAGCATCTTCTCTGTCCCATCTCTAATTTCTAATCAGTTTTTACAGGCTTTGTCCAGGTACAGAGAGCACCTTCTGTCTGCTTGAGCTGAAGATCCCTTGCTTCCTGCCCTGAGACTTCTCTAAAGCTGTGTAGAGTGCAGAAACTTGGTTGGAACCCACTCAAGGGTTATCCTGTACAATTGGGAATTTGGGGGGAATAAGGGCCTATCAGGTTAATCTTGATTGGTAAGAAGTAGTAGCCAAAGGACAAATGCTTCAACCTTTTGTCTTCTTTGACAGAGAATTTTGAATGTTTTTAAAAGCTCCTCAAAAAGTATTAGAAAAAATGAAAAAAGTCCTGGTGATCAGTTTGTTCCTCCTCCTGCTGACACTCCCCACATTGCTTGCCTTCCCCAATATACTACCTACACACAATCACTGTCTCAGTCTCTGAGTTAAGGAAACCTCGGTAAAGATAGGAGTTTGTCAAGAAAGTCCAGGAGCTAGCACGAACGGACATTCTGTCTAAAGATGGAACAATTTGAAAATTCAACAAAATGCCGACAATTTATGGGAACATACTGAATACATAGAAAGCCATCAGTTCATAATGGTATTCAAAATAGAAAGATAATAATTATTAACAAAACAAAACTAATTAGACATTTTTGGAAGTTGCTGGGGCCCCAAATTATTTGTTTAAAAATTAGTTATTAGGGAAAAGAACTAGGAACATATCTTGACTTTCTTATATGAACTGTGTATCAGGAAAATGAAATAGTCTCAGAGGATGAGGGAGAGTTTTTATTTATAGAAGAATTCTAGCTAATAAATGCTTAATAAATGATAGAATTAGAAAATTCCAATTCAGCTATTCCTAATGAAACAAGGAATTGATTCAGGCAATAAGTAAGTCAACAAAAAATGTGGAAGATTTCTGCACTGAATTTTCTAAAATAATATTGAGAAAGTTTAAAGAAGTTGTACATAAAGGAGGAATATGTTATGTTCATGTATTGAAAGACTCAGTATGGTAACAATGTTCATATTTTACAAACTAATGTATAGATGCAATGCAATATCAATCAATTAGCAGAGGATTTGTGTGTGTGTGTGTGTGTGTGCCGCAGTCTGGCTGCAGCAAAATAACGGGGGGGAGGGGGGGGTGATGAGCAACTTGTGTACATTGATACAGCAGGAGTGGGAGCCGTTTATTGTAGGACAGGAGGGGTATATATACATTACACACAGCTTATCTTAATTAACATAAACTAGATACAGCAGTCAACCAATAAGGTATCTCTACACTTAATGGCTCACTGGCGTTACTTCACAAACCACTCCCTCTGGCAAAATGCCAGGCGCCATCTTGACTTGTTTACAGACCCTAACATGTGTAAGAGATAAACAATAACACAACTTTATGACAAATATGAAAGTGTAAGAGGGGTAAGAATGGCTAAAGTAGACTCATCAACACCTTTATGAACTCACAGTAACAGAGGTAATGTGGGAATTGGCACAAGAATAGACCAATTAACAAACTAAAAGAAAACTTAGAAAAAATAATCCAGAAAGTGACTGTTGGCCCACATCCTTGTCTGCATTTGTTGTTGTCAACAAATGCAGACAAGGATCTTAACCATTCTAATAAGAGTTCAAAGATATCTCATTGTTATCTTAATTTGCATTTTCCTGAGGACATACTAGAGCATCTGTTTACAAAATTATTTGCTACTTATCTACCTTTGATGAGGAATCTGTCAAGGTGTTTGGCCTACTTAAATAATTAGACTAGAGCTGGGGGATGCAGGTTAGTGGTAGAGCACTTGCCTAGCATATGTGAACTGTGAGTTCAGTTCCCAGTACTGCATATTGTTTCCTTATTGTTGAGTTTTAAGAATTCCTTGTATATTTTTGATAACAGTTTTTTAAAATGAGTTATGTCTTTTGCAAATGTTTTCACATTGTCTATGGCTTGACCTTTGATTCTTTTGACAACATCTTTTGCAGAGCAGAAAAATTTTATTTGGCTAGCCACAGTGATGCACACCTGCAATTCCAGTGACTCAGGAGGTTGGGAATGGAAGATCTCAAGTCAAGACTGGTCTCTGCAACTTAATGAGACCTTAGCAATTAAGCAAGAGCCTGTCTCAAAATAAAAAATTAAAAGGGCTGGGTAGAAAAAAAGGGCTGGGTAGAGCACACCTGGTTTAATCCCCAGTAAAAAAATAATTTAAAAATTTTCTTTTCAGTACTTGTGTTTGAACTCAGGGGAACTCTACCACTGAGTTACATCTCTACTCCTTATTTTTTGAGATAGGTTCTTGCTAAATTGCTCAGGCTAGCCTCAAGCGTGGTATCCTCCTGCTTCAGCCTCCTGAGTTGCTGGAAGTTCAGGTGTGCACTACTGTGCCTGGCAGAAAAATTTACCCATCAGCAGATATTTTGTAATACAGACTAAGACATCCAGCTAACTACCAATGAAGTGTAACAACTGTGTTGCTACTTTGTTCTCAGTATTATCCATAATCTGCATATTACTAGTGTTATTCAGATTTTTGTTGTTTTGACCAAAATACCTAAGGTTATGGTTTAAATGTGATATCTCCCAAAAGCTAATATGTGAGACAGTGCAAGAAGGTTCAGAGGAGAAATGATTGGGTTGTAAGAATCTTAAACCAATCAGTGAATTAATCCTCTGATAGGGATTAACTGAATGGTAACTAAAGTGGTAGGGTGTGACTGGAGGAGGTGGGAATTGGGGCATGGCTTGGGGGTGTATATTTGTATCTGGCAACTGGAGACCTATCTGTTTGCTGTCTAATCACCATGTGAGCTTCTTCCCTACACCATATTCTTTCACCATGATGTTCAGCCTCACCTGGAGCCCTGAGCAATGAAGCCTGCAGTATATGGACTGAGACTTCTGAAACTGTGAGCCTCCAAATAGACTTTTCTTCCTCTACAATTTCTCTGGTCAGATCCTTTAGTCACAGAGGTGAAAAAGCTGACTAAAACAGAAATTGGCACTGAAAAGTGGGGTCATTGCTGTGACTAACCTGACCATATGGTTCATGTGTTTTTGGAATTGGTGGGAAGGATTTTGAGATGCTTAGTAGTGCAAGCTGGAAATGTCTTAAATTGTTGTAAATGGAGATTAATGGCCTATTTTGGTGGGAGCTCAGAAGATCAGAATGCCAATAGGAGGGTGGACAGTGAAGACAGGGCTCAAGAGGGTTTAGAGGAAAAGGAGGGCACTATTGGTAACTGGACTAGAGGTCATTCATATTATGTTCTGGCTGAGAAGTTGTCTGCATTTTACCTGTGTTCTGAGACTTGCTGTGAGGCTGATTTAAGAAGTTATGGACTGGTACCAGGGCTGTAGGTCAGTGGTAGAGTGCTTGCCTAGCACTCTGTGAGACAATATGTGAGACAATGTGTGAGACATTGGGTTCAATCCTCAGCACTGCTTAAAAATAAATAAAATAAAGGCATGCTGTCCTTACACAACTATAAAAAAATTAGGGAAAAAAGTGATGGACTATTTAATCTGGCAGAAGAAATGCCTAGGCAGCATAGCATTCAGGTAGTGGCATGGATATTGCTGGTGGCTTTTAGCCAAGTTTATTGTGATATCCAGGAGCACAAAGTAGAGCAGGAAGATTTGAAAAACTTGGACTTGAAAGGTGGGATTAAAACTGTGGCTAAGGAAGTTGCAGTTGTTAAAGATTTACTTACCACAAGAAATGCTAAAGATGTTGCCTAGAAACAATGAAAAAGATGGCTTGGGGACATCTCAGGAGCTGTCAAGACCACACCCATCTCAGGCTCAAGGGAGTAAAAGTTTTCTTGAGACCAGTGGGATACCCTGCTTGCACAAGGGGGCCTAGGAAGTTTTTTCAATGTGCTCAACCACCCACACATTCAGAGGCAGCCAGGGTCCCTGGAAGCTTGGTTACTGCTTGAGATAGTGGCAGATCTTGGCATCTACCACAGGGTGCTGGTTCTGCAGGAATACAGTATGCTGGAGTTAGGGCATCATGGAGGCTTCTATCAAGATTTCAAAGGAAGGTCTTGGAAACCAGGCAAAGTGCAGCAGGGTTGGAGTCCCTGTGGGCATGCCCTGAGAAGATAAGGTGTGGAGATTTGAGGAGGAAGCCAAAGCTGCAGTGGAGACTCCCAAGATTAAGAAATGCCAGTGACATGAGACATCATCCTAGAAAAGCTGCAGGAATTGAGCAGAGACAAGCCAACAGAAAGGCCACTTGGGCTTCAACCAACAAAGACACAGGGCAGAGCTACTCAAGCTCTTTGGAGAGAATATCACAATGCCATGTGCCTCAGATGCCAGACTTAGAGCTACAGGACTTATTTTCCCAGCTAGATTTCAGTCTTATTTTGGTCCTATTCCTTCTTTCTATGTCCCTAGTTTTGTGAATGGAAATTTTAACTCCATACCATTATATATTGGATACTTGTAATTTACCTTTAATTTTACAGGATCTCACAATTTGAGATTGCCTTGAGCCTCAGAGAACACTTTGGAGTTAACTTTGAACAATCTTGGAACTGTTGAGACCATGGGGACCCTTGGGAATGGACTAAACATATTTTGCCTTATCAGATAAATGTGAGCTTTGGGGGTCCAGCGGCAGAATGTTATGGTTTGGATATGAGCTATCCCCAAAAGCTCATGTGTGAGACAATGCAAGAAGGTTCAAAGGAGAAATGATTGGTTTGTGACAGCATTAACCCAATCAGTGAATTAATCCCATGATGGGATTCATTGAGTGGTAACTGAAATGGTAGGGTGTGGCTGGAGGAGGTGGGAATTTGGGCGTGGCTTGGGGGGTATAATTTGTATTTGGCAAGTGGAGACCCCTCTCTCTGCTTTGTAATCACAATTTGAGCTGCTTCCCTCTGTCACACTCTTCTCTTCCACCCTGATGTTCTGCCTCACCTCGAGCCCTGAGGAATGGAGACAGCCTTCCATGGACTAAGACTTCTGAAACTGTGAGCCTCCAAATAAACTTTCCTCTTTTACAATTGTTCTGGTCAGATCTTTGAGTCACAGCAGCAAAAAGCTGACCAGAACACCTGACAAGGACAACTTAGAGGAAGGAAGTTTTCTTTTGACTCATGGCTTCAGAAGATTCCATCCATTGTCAGCCAACTCCATTGTTTCATTTAGGCCTGAGGTGTGGCAAATTATCATGGTGGAAAGGAATGGTGGAGAAAGCATCTCAGCTCATTGCAGCCAGGAACCAGAGAGAAAAGAGGGGAGGCAAGAAGGGAGAGGGATGGAGATAAAGGAAAGGGCAGAGAAGATAAATTCTTGCAGGGTATGTCCCCAGTGACCTATTTCCTTCAACTAGGTCCCACCTCCCAGTAGTCCATTCAGCTATCAATGGATTAATGCACTGGTGAGGTCAGAGCCCTCTTGATCTAACCATTGCCTAAAAAGTCCACTTCTGAACTTTTTTTTTTTTTTTTTTGGTACTGCATATCAAACTCAAGGACATTTTTACCATTGAGCTACTTGCTCAGGCTGGTCTTGAACTTGCAATCCTCCTGCTTCAGCTCTCTGAATCAGAGTCACTGGGATTATAGGCATGCACCGCTGTGCCTGGCCCCACCTCTTAACCTTGTGGCATTGGGAACCATGCTTTTAACACATGAGATTTAGGGGGACATTCCAGATCCAAACCATAACAGAAGCCTTTTGCCAACTGGCCAGTAAATGATTCAAACTCCATCTTACCTTCTGCCTTCTCAGACTTCTCCTGGTTCCAATTGCTATGGGTCAGGTTTCCCAGGAAGTAGATCCTGAGATGGATAATGGTCTTTGAGAAGACAGGGAATTCTTTTTTATAGGAACACCTGTGGGACTAGGGACAGATGCAAAATGAAGCAGGGAAGAATCTGCAACCCTGTGAGGATCACTGAAGCTTTGCTATTCAGAGTTGTCCTGAATTGAGGTGACAAGACTAGAAATTAATAGCTATGTCTCAAATAGTCATTAGATATATTCTACTCCTGGGAAAGGAGCATATTGGCAAGGAAGCTCTCTTTCACTGAGGGAAATTTCTGGAAAGGATTGTCAAGGAGCTAGGGGGCATATACACCTCAGTGGGGGATTCTGGTGGTACAGTATAGTGACAATAATAATTGCCTCGGAAGCACACTCAAGAATGGCCATTGCATCATTTGCCTGTAGCCCCCAAATGGTGATATCTTCATTGTCCCCAGTTAGGAAAATGAATAAATAACCCATGTTTTAATTTAAAATGGAATGAAAATGAAAGCTCCAGATTTTCATGTGTCAACATGAATCAATCTCTCTCTCTCTCTCTCTCTCTCTCTCTCTCTCTTTTTTTTTGCCATTCCTTCTTTGGAATGTCACTTTTTTTTTAGAATTTTAATATTTATTTTAGTTTTCGGCAGACACAACATCTTTGTATGCAGTGCTGAGGATCCAACCCGGGCTGCACGTATGCCAGGTGAGCGTGCTACCGCTTGAGCCACATCCCCAGCCCTATGAATCAATCTCAAAAGTGATGAATGTTAAAAGTGCAGATTTACAGTATAATGCAAATATATAAACATAAAATATATGAACTTATAAACACATACATACACAATGAAAGTACAAAATAATGTGTGAGAATAATAAATAGAATGATTTATTCATTTAACTATTTTTAAAAATAATAGAAAATAAGAATCTATTCAAAAGAACAACAAAATATTATTTAAAAAACCTAGAGATTACTAGGTTTCTAGATTACTAGATTACTAGATATTTGTAGAGAAAAATTTAACCCCATACCTTAGACTTTAAAAGCAGATTTAAGTGGAGAGATAACCCTATGTTTATAGATAAGATGATTTAAGATTATAATGATGACCATTATCTCCAAATTAATTCATAAACACCAGTGCAATTCCAACCACCATTTTAGATTTGCTAGATTGACTTTGAGGAAAACAAATCCATTAAAAAATTTACATGAAGAGCAAAGTTCCAAAAATAAAACTAGACAATTTTTGGGGAAAAAAGTACAAAGCTGACAAGAGGGAGGCAAGTGGATGAGATTCTTGGTTGGTGAAGCTTAGAGCTCATGAAATTCTATCATATATAAACTTGTGATAAAGCTAGGCTGAGCTGTCTAAAACAACCATTTCTAAAACTCTGGAAGCTGCCTAAAGGCATATAACCAATTTAGAACTGGATATGAATAAAAACTGAACTTTAGGCAAAAGCAGTGGGGTCTCCTGCAATATTTTCTGGGGGTACTCCTATTTCCCTTCCCTCACCTCTGTGGAGTGGGAATTTCTACCAGAGTGTGCCAGCTATGAAAACACACAGCTTCATTGCCAGAGAGGACTCAACTTTTAATGAAACATGGAAAAACCCATCCTCAGCAATGCCCAAATTGCTGAGCTTGGGGATAACCAGTATCTTAGCTACCTCCAATTTACAGACCTTGTTGGTACAAGCAATGAACTGGAGACTGATCAAAAGTTTAATATGATTTGGAATATGAGGCAGGCATTGGGCCTTGATAAATTCTCCACATAGATGCTGAAAAACCAGCCTCTACCTCAGAGCAAAGCCCGTCCAAGAAAGGGACATGACCTTTGTCCTTGGAAAAACCCACAGAGCACTCCTAGGCACATTCCCACCCTGCTAAGTTGTTTCTCTACAAATAACTCAGTCAGGCTAGGTGGGGACCCATAGCAACCCCCTAGCAGCCACCAATCAGCATGAGACAGGGAAATACCTGGGATGCCAGATGACCCTCCCAGTAGTTTATGGTGGTTGATAACATTGGGAAACCATGTAGTTCAGCACGTACACCCCTCTTGGCTCAAACCAATCAGTTCAAACCAATACCCCTTTGTGGCGAGCCGCCATTACAAGATGGCGCTGGCCTTGTGGTGGTCTGTGATAAACAACTCCTTCTTTGGGAGAGTTGGCACATGGTTCTTTGACACCCTACGAGAAAGCTCCACGTGGCAGCTTCGCATTGGGTGTTTGGATACTTTATTAAGGCTGGGAGGGGCTTCTGGGAGATTAGAAGAACTCTCGAGAGCTTGAATAAACAGCTGTAAGAAGATTCCCGGTGTTGCGTCTTCCTTGCGGGCAGGGGGGTCGCGACAAGTGGTGCCGAAACCCGGGAAAATCAAAACTTGCAAGTCGTCAGAGGTGGTGCACTGAACAGTCCCGGTAAGTGGGACCCCATAGTCCCCGTGGGTGGGACCCGACAGTCCCGGTGAGTGGGACACGATAGTCCCGGTGGGCGGGACCTGATAGTCCCGGTTAGTGGGACCCGCAATCAAAGCGGAGTCAGCTCCTCTACAAAGACAGAGAGAGCCTCATATTTTATTGCAGCTGCACTGTGTACTTTTCTTTTGTTTCTGTGTACTTTCGTTTTGTCCTCTGTATCTGTTCTGTTGCTGTGTCATGGGTGTCACATCTTCAAGCCCGCTTCTTCTGGCACTAGACGGCCTGTTACGTTCCAAAGGCCTGAAAGTGAAACATAGTATCTTACAGAGATTTTTGCAGAAAGTAGATGTTGCTGCACCGTGGTTTGCATATTCGGGCAGCCTTACTATGCCTTGTTGGGATAAATTGGGCAAGGATCTTGACTTTGCTTGTGAGCAGGGCATATTGGAGGGTGGGGTGATTCCCCTTTGGAAGATAGTCCGTAGTTGCCTCACAGATGGCAGATGTCATGACGCACTTGCTAAAGGACAGGAGGTTTTAGAAAAGTTACATGAGGAGAAATCGGAGACAGCAGGCAGTGAGATATCTCAGGAGGATGGGAGTGTGCGGAGCGAGAAGCAGGGGAGGGAACGCTTGTATCCAGATCTCAGTGCGCTGCGCACACCCCCATGTGGAAGCGGGTCAGAAGAAGAGGAGGATGAGGAGGAGGAGCTTGGGAGGCTGTCTCGCCAGCTAGGGAGTTTAGCTGCTGGAGAAGGGAACGAAGATAGACCGGGGCTCAAGAAATGTGATCCTCCGGACCCACCGCCGTATGGTGGGGATGTTTCGGGGAGAGCTTTCCATGCTCAAACATGGAAGGCTGTTAACGCTGAGATGGGTCTTGCTTATCCAGTTTTTCAGGATGAGAATAGGGGAAGATTTTCGGAGCCTTTAGATTTCAAAATTGTGAAGACCCTGGCAGAGTCTGTACGCACTTATGGGGTGGATGCCGCCTTCACATTAACTCAGGTGGAGAGTCTGTCTAGATTCTGTATGACTCCCTCTGATTGGGCTAGCCTTGTTCGGGCTTGTGTTTCTCCGGGCAAGTATTTGGACTGGAGAGCATTTATGCTAGAGGGCGCAATAGAGCAGGCCGCCCAAAACCATGCAGCAGGACATCCTCATTGGGATAAGGACATGCTTTTGGGGCAAGGTAGATTTGCTAATCAACAGACAGGATTCCCTCCTGAGGTATATGATCAAATTAATAACATTTGCATTCGGGCATGGAAGTCACTTCCAAATAGAGGAGAAGTGTCTGGTAATTTGACCAAGATTTTACAAGGCCCTACAGAACCCTTTTCAGATTTCGTAGCAAGGATGGTGGATGCTGCTGGAAAGATTTTTGGGGATCCTGATAGAGCCATGCCCCTTGTTAAGCAATTGGTCTTTGAGCAATGCACCAAGGAATGTAAAGCAGCAATCGCTCCTTATAAGAACAAAGGCATAGAAGTATGGATGAAAGTGTGTAGAGAGATTGGAGGGCCTTTAACTAATGCAGGTCTTGCAGCTGCTGTCCTTCGGATTGCAAAAGGGGGCAATCCTGCCGCCAGAACATGCTTCCATTGTGGTCAACCCGGTCATATCAGACGTGAGTGTCCCAAAAATGTCAATTTTACTGGACCTCCTCACGGTGGCCCTTCCACTGGCCTTCGATCACCGGGATTGTGTCCAAGGTGCAAAAGGGGGAAGCATTGGGCAAAAGAGTGTACATCAGTGAGGGACATCCATGGACAGCTTATTTCAGCTGGGCCAAAAAACGGCCGACGGGGCCCCCGACCCCAGGGCCCGCAAATATATGGGGCAGTGGAGAATGTCACACCCGAACCCGAGACATGGCCATCTCTACGCCATCCCATGAAACGCGGAGAGCCACTACAGGTGCCGCGGGATTGGACCTCTGTTCCACCTCCAGACTCGTGTTAACACCTAAGATGGGAGTCCAATTGGTGGAAACTGAGTTCAAAGGGCCTCTACCACCTGGCACTGTAGGTTTGCTAATTGGACGTGCATCTTCCATTTTGCAAGGTCTTCATGTTTTCCCTGGAGTCATAAGTCCTGATACTGTAGGGATAGTAAAGGTTATGGTGGAAGCTCCAAAAGGCATTGTGTCCATCTCCCCAGGAGATCGGATTGCTCAATTACTGGTTTTGCCTAGTTTACATGATCATTTCCCTGCAGACTCAAAGTCACGGACAGGGAATGAGATTGGTACCACCGGAGGGAATTGTGCTTATTTGTCACTAGATATGAGTAATCGCCCTACTTTGGAATTAAGCATAGAAGGTAAATCAATTGTGGGCTTACTTGATACAGGTGCAGATCGTAGCATCATTGCACTTAAGGACTGGTCTAAGGGATGGCCAGTGCAGACTTCTGATCAATCTCTGAGAGGACTTGGATATGCCCAGGCTCCTCAGGTTAGCTGTAGACATCTTTCCTGGAAGGACCCGGAAGGACATCATGGTACTTTTCAGCCTTATGTACTTAATTTACCTATCTCTTTATGGGGCCGTGACCTGATGAAAGACATGGGGTTCACTCTTAGTAATGACTATTCCCCAGTGTCCCAACAAATTATGCACAATATGGGGTATAGGCCAGGTTTAGGACTAGGAAAACATTTACAGGGACGTAAGCATCCTGTACAAGGTCATCAAAAGCTTGACAGATTTGGTCTGGGTTTTTCCTAGGGGCCGCTGAGGCTCAAATACCCATAACATGGCTCACCGAGGAGCCTGTTTGGGTGCCTCAGTGGCCTCTTCCCTCGGTTAAACTGGCAGCAGCCCATGCTCTAGTTAAAGAACAACTTGACTTGGGTCACATCCAACCCTCTACTTCTCCATGGAATACTCCCATATTTGTCATTAGGAAAAAATCAGGGAAGTGGCGCCTACTGCATGATCTACGAGCGGTTAATGCTCAAATGCAACCTATGGGGCCCATTCAGAGAGGGCTGCCTCTGCTCTCTTCTGTTCCTCAAGGCTGGCACATTATTGTTATTGACATTAAAGACTGTTTCTTTTCTATTCCTTTACATCCTAAAGACTCGCAGCGTTTTGCCTTTACCCTTCCCTCGTGTAACCACGAGGAACCAGATCAAAGGTTTGAGTGGATAGTGTTGCCGCAGGGAATGGCTAATAGTCCCACAATGTGTCAGATGTATGTAGGGAAGACACTTGTGCCCCTCAGACAAAAGTACTCCTCCATCAAGATCATTCATTATATGGATGATGTATTATTGGCTGCTAAATCAGAACAAACAGTTCATGAGGCCTATGACGACCTCGTGAAGTTGTTAGCACAATGTGGGCTGCATATAGCACCTGAAAAGGTTCAAACAGGAGATTCTATTAAGTATTTGGGAGCAACAATTGGGTATGACAAATTACAACCACAAAAAATCACCATACGAACTCAGGATCTTCAAACTCTAAATGATTTTCAGAAACTGCTGGGAGATATTAATTGGATACGAGGATATTTACATATTTCTAATGTTGTACTACAGCCTTTGTATGCTACTCTTAAAGGTGATCCAGATCTTACTTCCCCTCGTAGCCTCACCAAAGAGGCTAGAGCGGCCCTTATGACAGTAGAAGAAGCTATACAACATGCCACTTTATGCAGGCTCCAGAGTGATAAACCTTTTCAATTATGTGTGCTTGCCACTATGCGGCAGCCTACTGGAGTACTATGGCAAGATGGACCTTTGCTATGGATACACCCACATGTATCCCCAGGAAAATCCTTAGAATATTATCCTGATGCTGTTGCAACATTAGCACTTAAAGGGATTCAACAAAGCATTCAATTTTTCGGACAATCACCTTCTTCTCTTATTATACCCTATACTAAAGCTCAACTTAATGTTTTGTGTGCTACTCTAGATAACTGGGCTATTCTATGTTGTTCGTTTCAAGAGGATATTGATAATCATTACCCTTCTCATCCGTTACTCCATTTTGTTAAGGAACATCCTATTATTTTCCCTAAAGTAACTTCATCCAGTCCAATTCCGGGGGCTGTTAATATTTTTACTGATGGTTCCAAGTCTGGAATGGGAGCTTATGTCATTAATGATTCTCCCCCTGTCCAGCATCAATTTGCTCCTGGAAATCCACAATGGGTAGAACTGCAAATTGTTATTGAGGTGTTTAAACAGTGTTCTTTTCCTTTTAATCTCATTTCGGACTCCATCTATGTGGTGCAAGCACTAAAAATCCTAGAGGCTGTGGGAGCTATTAGTGATGCCCGTAATGTATCTGCTTACTTTAATCAGCTTCGACAGCTTATCTGTAGCCGCACTGCTCCCTTTTATCCAATGCACATCCGGGCTCACACCTCTCTCCCTGGTCCATTATCACAGGGTAATGCCTGTGCGGACTCAGCCACTCGAGGTCAGTTGATCTGTTTGGCTTCCTCCTTAGAAGAGGCTAAATTGTTTCACCAAAATTTCCATGTTAATGCTTTAACACTGCGCAGGCGTTTTTCCATTTCTAGAGCAGATGCTCGGCAGATAGTATTGCACTGTCCCCATTGTGTCACATTTCTTCATCCCCCTACTTATGGAGTGAACCCACGGGGGTTGAAGCCACTGGTTGTCTGGCAAATGGATGTGACACATATACCTGACTTTGGCAACCTCAAGTATGTCCATGTTTCTGTTGATACGTACTCTGGAGTTATTCATGCTTCTGCGTTATCAGGAGAAAAGGCACGTAATGTCATCACTCATTGCCTGGAAGCCTGGGCGGCGTGGGGTGCGCCCACGTCCCTTAAGACTGACAATGGACCTGCTTATACTGGCAGACAATTCACGTCCTTTTGTTCTACTATGGGAGTGCAACTTACTCATGGTCTGCCTTACAATCCTCAAGGACAAGGCATTGTTGAGCGTGCTCATCGCACCTTAAAGGAAACTTTACAAAAACAAAAGGGGGGAATAGGAGCTGGACATACTCCTAAAGAATGCTTGTCCTTAGCTCTCTTTACTATTAATTTTTTGAATTTGGATATTCATGGTCGCTCTGCGGCCGATAGACATGTGTTCCCTCAGCCCTCTGTGATTGGCTATGTTAAGTGGAAAGATGTTCTTACGGGCCAATGGAACGGCCCCGACCCCGTGCTGACATGGGCACGAGGATCCGTATGTGTTTTTCCCCAGGATCACACGGAACCATTGTGGGTCCCTGAACGCCTGACAAGAAGAGTCCTGACGCCAGCTACTCAGCAACAAGAATTACCACAGCAATCCCGTGATGAGGATCTTCATTCTGCTGAGTGCTCTGGCTCTGGTGCTGATGCCGATGACACAGACGACACCAATGCAATGGTGGGCGGTGGCACGGGCTTGGCCAATGCCGATGCCGGTTCACGGTAATTCCAGTGTCCTTCCCACTCTTTTCTCTACCTCGTGTGAGATGTCTGCGCCCTGTGCCTCTCCTAGAGGGGACGTGGAACGCATTTACAATCAATCTCAAGTTAATCTCACAGGAGTGTTTTGTTTAGGCCTTGGGAACGCTCATTGTATCCGTCTTAAGGCCAAGAATTTGACTAACTGGGACAATCCATTGCAGTCCAGTCAAGTCTCAGGGAGCATTCTCAGTACTGTATTGGGCCAAGTAGTCTCAGGGGAACAATCAGGCTCAGGAACCTCCGTAAATAGCTCTGCTTTAACCATAACTACCTTGGCTAGTATCTCCGAGGTACTAATTCCAATGCCCCCATATTCTAGTGGACTTCCTTATGCCACTCATTTTAAGGCTTCTCCTTACTGTACCCCTAATCTTGGTTTCCCCCCAACATTCACGCCTTGTCAGGATTATTCTTGGGAGAAACGTCAAGTTGCTAAAGGTTTCTCCCTTTCCCCCTCTCTTAAGAGGTATGTTTATGACTTTAGCAACAGTGCCAACTCCTCTACAGGAGTGGGTTGGTCCTGGTTTCAATGGCTGATTTCCAACACAAAGGGGGCTTCAGCTGATATTTCTGCACTGGCTCAATTGCTGGGAGCCAAAAGTTGGTTGGCTAATGTTTCTGGCACTGTTTACGAGAGTGAGCGAGGTAGTAGACTCACATCTGTTTCGTTCAACTCTCTGTTGGATAATGCCACATTGCCCCCTGCAGCGGTTTGTGTTCAATCTCCGTTCTTACTCCTTTTGGCTAATGACACCTCGTCAGAAATGCTGGATTGTTTTAATGTTAATTGTTTCTTATCTGAATGTTGGGATGGTTCTTCGGCTGTAGCAGTGGTTATGAAAATTCCAACCTTTGTTCCAATCCCAGTTATTGCGGACCCTGATAAATTCCCCATTGTTGAGCTACTTAGAGTCCGCAGGGATTTTGGAATCACAGCTGCTATAGTGACAGCCGTGGCGGTATCTGCTGCTGCAGCGGTCGCGGCCGGAGTGGCCATGGCCAATCAAGTGCAGACTGCTGCCTCCGTTAATCAAGTTGTTCAACAAACTTCTATGATACTTGAGTCCCAAAATGCAATTAATCAACATATTTTGTCAGGGATCTTAGCTGCCAACCAAAGAATAGATTTACTCCAAGCTCAGGTAGAAGAATTGGCTGATTTGGTGCTTTTGGGCTGTGTTGATCAACGTGCACATTTATGCATAACCTCTGTCAGATTTAATGATTCCAGGAATGCCTCCCGTATCATCGGAGAATACTTGGCCGGAAATTGGTCCATGGCAGCGGAAGACATGATCCAGTCTCAACTAACCCAGATAGCTGTCTTGAATAGTACCCACGTTGATCCCATAACGTTGGGTCAATTCACTGATTGGATATCTTCTGCCTTTTCCTTTTTTAAAGAGTGGGTGGGGGTAGGCATTTTTGGCGCAATGTGTTGCTTCGGTATGGTTCTCTGCTTGTGGTTTCTCTGCCGCCTTAAGGCCCGCAATGCTCGCGATAAAGCTATGATTATACAAGCACTTGCAGCTTTGGAAACTGGCAACTCACCTCAAGTTTGGCTTGCACAAATTAAACAGTAAACCTTTGACATGGTCGTTGCACCCCAAGTTTTACGGACATTGCACTGGGAACGACATGTCCTTCCTTGTTATTCTCCTAGTGTTGGAAAGCCCTTGCACTCTGCCGGCTTTACTGCCATTGCACACAGATGGGTTTCCACGCTAGTACTTTTCTATCGCTCTATGACCCGTGCCTTTCTTTTAGGGTGTTGCCAACTTGTTTGTCGTTGTATTTCTATACAGCCACAGTTCAGCCTCAGAGACCTAATCATGACTGGCTGAGTAGATACCATTAAACGCCTTGGCAACAACGAGCTGATCTTGTAGTACCCAGAGACGGGCAACTTTCACGCTTGCACTGCAACCTAAGACAGGGGAATGGGGCCTCCCCAAAGACGGGTAAGCAATGTAAGGGCAGTGAACGACCTAAGACAGGGGCTACTTGATTCCCTTTGACGTGCTATAAACAGAAGGAAAAAACTGCTGGCAGTGGATTCCCCCCGGCCCCCAGGGCTTGGATCCAGCCCTGATTTGTATGCACGTCAAGGAGGCCAGCTCACAGGGCCTTAACAGCTTTGTGGTGTCTGTTTTCATATTCAGCCAATAACGGTCATGTGGGAACGTCCTGACCTGCTTGGGTCTGATGAGGTTCCTGGTTGAAGGCTTCGTATGAGTAATGGCGATTCACCTCTACTCTTGCCTGTTTTGTTTTTAGTAAACGAAGGGGGGAACTGTGGCGAGCCGCCATTACAAGATGGCGCTGGCCTTGTGGTGGTCTGTGATAAACAACTCCTTCTTTGGGAGAGTTGGCACATGGTTCTTTGACACCCTACGAGAAAGCTCCACGTGGCAGCTTCGCATTGGGTGTTTGGATACTTTATTAAGGCTGGGAGGGGCTTCTGGGAGATTAGAAGAACTCTCGAGAGCTTGAATAAACAGCTGTAAGAAGATTCCCGGTGTTGCGTCTTCCTTGCGGGCAGGGGGGTCGCGACACCCCTTTTGTTCTGACCAATCACCCCTACCCAACTTGTTCCCGCCAGTGAATGTGCTAATCATGTTTTAGAGTTGTTATTTGATTTTCCCGCGGTGTGTGATGATTTGCTATGATGTATGTGAAGTCCCTGCCCTCTCCAAAAAAATGTATAAAAATGCTGCAAACCCTGGGCTCGGGGCCTCTCAGCGTCACCAGTTGCTATGTGTGCTCGCGGAGGACCGAGCTAGCTCGCAATAAACACCTCTTTGCTGCTTACATCGATCTTGGGTCTCTGGTGGTCTTTGGGGGTCCTGAATTCGAGCATAACAATGCATTGGCTAGACTGGAAAGGACCCAAACTATCCACACCAAAAGCATGATCTATGAACGAAAAACTTGGACTTTATCAAAAATAAAAACTCAAAATATGTCATTAATAAAGTGAAAATGCTGTACAAGGTATATACTAGGATAAACTATATTTAAGTTGAATGTCTTAAAATGTCTTGTATCTATTATATATATATATATATATAAAGAATTCTTGTGGTGAAGTTGTTCATCTTTATAAATTTACTAACACTCATTAAATTGTATACTTACAATGGGTGAACTGATATGTATGTTATGCCTCATTAAACATATTGAAAATGATGACTAGCAATGTTAAGGTGTGGAAAAGTATAGGTGAAGTTGGGTGATGGCTATTTAAAGTTCATTTTGCACCTTTATTTATTTATTTATTTATTTTTGGTGCTGGGAATTGAACCCAAGTTGTGCTCTACTATTGAGCTACATCCCCATCCCTTTTCATTTTTTACTTTGGTACAAGATTTCACTAAGTTGCCCAAGCTGTCCCGGAAATTGCAATCCTCCCAACTTAGCCTTGCTGAGAGCCACAGCTGAGTGGGAATGACGCATGGCATTTTTGCCAGAAGGGAGTGGTTGAGAGGTGACACCAGCGAGCCATTGAGATGATGATGGTTATGTTGATCTGTGTATTCAATTGTATATTAGACCCCTGCTGTCTGCCTCCAGCTCCCGCTACTTTGGAGTTCTCTCGTTTGTTGGGGAAGTTCCGGAGGAGGGATTTCCGGTTGGTGGTGTTCCTGGAAGGGCTGCATGGGTGGCATTCGTGGGAGTTCGGGCAATAAAGGAGTTCCTGTTTTGAACCTACAAGTGCCTCATGGCGGCTTGGTTATTTTGTGCCCAGCCAGACTGAGGCATAGCCTCCTGAGTTGCTGGGTTTATGAGTGTGCCCCACCAAGTCTGTCCATTTTACACTTTCTTTAACTTCTGTGCATTAACAATTTTTGATCATAAAATGTTTTTAAAAGTTGGGTGATAGCCTTATTACATATGAAAAAGTTGGAGGTTTTATACTGCTTGATTTTAAAGTTTAATATAATAATCAAGACAGTATGAAACTGGTGTAAGGATAGGCCTATGGCTCAGTGGAACAGAACTGGGAGTCCAGAAATGAATCCTAATGTTAACAGTCAACTGATTTTAGACCAAGGCAATTCAATGGGGATTAACAAACAGCCTAATGGAACAGAATAGAGAGTTCAGTGCTAGACTCACCTCTTTGTAGACACTTGCTATGGTAAAGGTGATACCACAAATCAATTCTCAGTAGACTACACTGGAAAAACGAACCATGTTTAGGAAAGTAAAAACTGGATTCCTTACTAGAGTGACTGAATCACGTACAGCTAGAAGAATGAGAAATTGTGCTCCATTTGTGTACTAAACGTCAAAATGCATTCTACTGTAAAGTAAATTAAAAAGACATCCCCCACCAAAACAAAACAAAACAAAACAAAACAAAACTGGATTCCTACTATGCCCCTACCTTATTTATAGAGGTCGATTTTAGGTGGGTTAAAGGTATAAAGGTACATATTTTAAAAAGCTTATAATGAGGATATCTTTGTGACTATTTAAGATCTCAAATAAATAAAGCATATGGAAAAAAAGTTTTGTTTGTTTCAAATTATAGGCTTCTATTAGACTAAGAATCCCATAGTTAAGGTCAATACACAGATGATAGGTTGGGAGAATATATTTACAATATCTAAGACTGATTAGAGAATAATGCTGGAATGTACGAGCAACTCTTGTGAATCAACAATGAGAAACATGATGGAAAACTTGATACATGATATAAACAGGAAATTTCCAAATAAGGAAACCAAATGAAAATTATATAGAGGTACTAGAAATTAGAAAAATGTATAGTGTATTAAGATACTAGACATTGGTTTAAAAAAATTAAAAGTTTGATAATACCAAATATAAAGATATAAGAAAAATAGGACCCTCCTTCATTGCTGGGAGAATTTTGACTGGTATAATTTTCTTTGAAGAGTAAGTTAAATTACTTAAATTTAAATTAAGTATTAATATATTCTAGGGTATTTCTACACAAGTCCACAATAGGTCTGGGAATGTCAACTGCCTCTACCTGGGTTCAAATGGTGATTGCACTTCTGTTTACAGTTACAGAAAGAGTGGAAGAAAGATGGCTTAGTTACAACTGTACAGTTGCATTTATTATCTTTAATAGTTTATTTCCTAGCCTCTGTATTAGTCAGAGGCAGGATATAGTACAAAGGTAAAAATCATGAACTCTGGCAGGTAGATTATTCTTAAATCTTCCAGTTATAAGCTGTGTGACAGTACAAGCTTCTACACATCTCAGTTTCTCCATCCGTAAAATGGAAATGATAATAATATCTATCACATAGGGCTGATGTGATAATTAAAATATATGTACTTTATATGAGAATATATCCATATTTACATGGCACCTACTGTGCTTGGCACAGAGCAAGCATATTACAAATGTTCCCTGTTAGATCTAAAGTAAAAGTTTCAAAACAATCATATATATTTAAAAATAAATATTCATACATTAGTGTATATATATGTATATATATATGCTGTTTTTGAATTTTTGTATTTGAAATATGTTCGTTAGAAATAGAGGAATATAATTATCAATGAGAAGGGAGGAATAAACAATTGATTGCAGGAAGAATAGAAAGAAGTTGAGAATGAAGCAGAAGGCCAGGAGTGGTGGTGGTACATGCCTATGATCCCAGTGACTCAGGAGGCTTGCTCACTCAGTGAGGCAGGAGGATTGCGAGTTTGAGACCAGCCTCAGCAACTTAGTGAGACATTGTCTCAAAATAAAAAAAAAAAAAAAAAAACGGTCTGGGAATGTAAAGTGCCCCTGTCTGGATTCGATCCCCAGTACCAAGTTAAAAAAAAAAAAAGAGGGTATAATTTGATGTTTTAAATATTAGAGGATTCAGAGAAAATAATGCACCAGTCTGGCTTTTGTTTTTATTTCTTCTTAAAATTTCTTTGGTTTATTAGTACCAAGAAACAGAGAAAGGAAATCTGCCAATTCTGTAATTTTTAAGGCAATACCTGTTGTTAAAAGCCTTGATGAGGCAAGAGTGTGAAATCTTGGCTAAAACACATATAGTGGACATTCTTTGTGTTTCCCTGGAATGGAGAATGGAAGAGGTGTTCTAGGTGTCAAACAAGATACAGCATTTCTCATCAACAAACTTGCTGAACTTCAAAATTACATTTTTTTCTTTGTAAATTTTGAGAAGCTACATTGACATTATTCAACAAGCAATTAAAATCATTCAAGTTACTGCCCTCCTTCCCCAAGAAGGATACGGTAAATTTCCAACTCCAATTATAATCAAAGCAAATCAGGAAGCTATTAAGCTATGTATCATAAGGAATCAAGCAGTAAAAATTAGACCAGACAGATGATGTAATGAACATGTGCTAAGCAAAGTGAATCCAGCAACCACTATAGGAACTTCCTCTGAATAGGTATTAGTTGAAGAGATCAACGGTACCAGTATCAATGTTGTTACTAAAGTCGTAGCCTGTGTGGTCATATCAGTGGGATAAAGTGCGGATTTAAGATATATATAATTTTGTGATACCATCAATGAAAAAGAAGTCTCTCCCTATATTTATATTTATATTATTTATTTAATTTTCTTGCCTTATAGCATTAGTGAGATATATTCCAAAATAATGTAAAATACTAGTGGTGATAGCCATTCTAGTCTTCCTTTGACTGGTGTTAATATGGTAGAATTTCCCCCACCATTTTCTGTTAACATGATTGTGTCTTTGTGTTCAAAATGGATTTCTTGAGCAGCTTATTCTGCTTCTGCTCTTGTATATCTTGGTTGGTGACAGCTCAGGGGTCCTAGAGCAGCACATACCCCTCTGTCTGATCCATGTTGCCAGCACACTTGCAGCATGCCTAGCACACTCCTGGTGAAAACCCAGCTGGTGCCTGGTCAACTTTACCCTTGGACTGCCTTAGGAATAATAAGGCTGAAATCCAGAGCAGTGAGCCAAAGGCTCAGTATAAAGACAACCAAAAAGTTGAGAAGCAGCTGCAGAGGAACAAACAGGTATCCAGGCTCCAACTGCTGCTGGGTTCTGGAGAATCTGGAATGAAACCCTTGTGAAGCAGATGAGGATCCTGCATATTAATGGATTTCATGGAGAGGACTTGCAGGCTGCAAGGAGCAATAGTCATGGTGAGAGGGTTGAGAAAGAGCAGGACATCAAAAACACCCTGAAAGAGGCACTGAATCATCATGATTGTTATGAACAAGCTCATGCCCCCAGTGGAGAACCAGTTCCCAGTGGGCTGCATTCTGAGCATGATGACTATGCCTGACTTTTCACACCTGAATTCTACAAGCAGGCCATGGCTGTATGGGAGGATGGGGAGTATGTGCCTGCTTAGTGCTCCAACCAGTACCAGCTGACTGTGCTGTTGTTCTTCCTTGACAGATGGAGTTGGCAAGTAGGCCCACTGTGCCAGGCATCCAGGACCTACCCTAATGCTGTGTACTAACTTCTGGGATCCTTGAGACCAAGTTATGGATAGACAAAGCTAACTTCCATGTGGAGGATATGAGTGGCCAGTGTGATGACTGCAGCAAACGGATCCAGGGCTGCAATGAAGTGAGTGCCATCACCTTCATGGTGGTCAGCAGCAGTTTCAATGCATTCATATGGGAGGACAACCTAACAGCCTGCAGAAGGCTCTGAACTTCTTCATGAGGGTCTGGAATAAGAGACGACTGTGCACTATTGCTGTGATTCTGTTTTAGAATGAGCAAGACCTGCTGGCTGAGAAAGTCCTTGCTGGGGAAAAAAAACAAACAAACCTGAGGACTACTTTATGGAACTTGCTTTCTTCAGCAATCTTAGAAATGCAGTTTCTGAGTCACCAGTGACCCAAGTATTTTATCCCTGACTGATTTCTGAGGATCAGTACTGCTAGGTGAACTGGTTGCTACTCTCGCTTCCCTCCCTTCACTTACTCTGAACATGACATCACCCGGTGCATGCACTTGCTCTAAGAAGGGAACTCTCACATTTAATTAAAGTCTATACACAATGTATTAAAACTGAGAGGTAATTGTACAAGTAGTTAATCACCTACTAGGACACAATTATCAAAGTAGCCTTCCCTTTCTCCGTAGAGCTTTTCCCTAGAGCTCCCTTTTCCCTTCAGATTGATTGAATATTCCAAATTTAGAAAGCTTGAGGTGGCTTATGGAAAAAGAAAAGCCACATAAGTTCTCTTTTACTTTCAGTAAATAGCAGTAGCAAACAGAAATAAAAAAAAAATAGAATAAGTATTATCTTGGGCTTCATTAAAAATCAAAATAAACCAAGAGCAAAATATGGGTTTCTTATACATAGCATATAATTGAGTGTTTTGTATTTTTATACTTAGTATCAAGATTATCAACATAGGCTCATTGACCCTGCCTATCATCTGCCATTTGCCTGCCTCTTGCCTGCCCATTGCCTGCCCATGGCTCACTGCTCCATGTCTACCCACGGATTGCCCACAATTAGCCTGCAGACTGCCCAAAGACCACCATTAGATTGCCCACTGCCCATTGCCCCCTGCTGCCTGGAAGTTCATTGTCATAGTACCCGCAGGTTTGGTTACACATGGCTGCTGCCAACCTGGGACACCAGCCAGGACCTGTAAGTTTGCTGCTGCCACTGCTGCCATCTCAGGGCGTGGCTGCCTCAGTCTGGGAACACTGGCCGGGGACTGGAGATATATGGTCCAGGTATCTACAGGTCTGGTTGCACCTGAGGTCTTTCTGCTGGGTGTGCTAGTGGCCACCATCTGGCTGCTTCTTTGCAGGGCCACTCTGTTGTGTGAGCATATCCCTGTCTCTTTGCAAGTTGAAAGGGCATTGAGATCTTGGGACTAAAGCAAGGCAGAGCCTGGGGAAGCTAAAGCCCAGTCCACTGCCTTGACACGTGACTAAATCAGTCAGGGTCACTCCACTTGAATTGGGCTGGCTATTAAATAATCACACAGACACAGAAAGTGCCTTTTTCTTGGGGCATTTCATCCGTGGCTCCTCAGCCCCAGCTCCCACAAGGGAAGCAAGAGAGGCAGACAAAAAAGATGGAGGAGCATGTTCTGAAGCCCTATTTATTGAGGGGAACCATTCGGCGGAATATTCCACCTTAGAAAGTAAAAGGGGCACTGGGTTCAATCCTCAGCACCACATAAAACAACAACAACAACAACAAAACAAAAAAAAGACGTTGTGTCCACTGAAAACTGAAAAAAATAAATTAAAAAACTCTCTCTCTCTTAAAAAAAAAAAAACAAAAAAACTAAACAGGCAGGTGGACCAATGGTACAGAATAGAGGACGCAGAGACCAATCCACAAAATTACAACTACCTTATATTAGACAAAGGTGCTAAAAGCATGCAATGGAGAAAGGATAGCATCTTCAAAAAATGGTGCTGGGAGAACTGGAAATCCATATGCAACAAAATGAAATTGAATCCTCTCTCTCACCATGCACAAAAGTTAACTCAAAATGGATCAAGGATCTAGGAATCAAACCAGAGACTCTGCATCTAATAGAAGAAAAAGTAGGCCCTAATCTCCATCTCATGGGATTGGGCTCCAAATTCCTTAATAGGACACCTATAGCACAAGAGTTAAAATCAAGGATCAACAAATGGGACATACTCAAACGAAAAAGTTTTTTTTTTTTTCTTTTCTCAGCAAGAGAAATAATAAGTGAGGTAAATAGGGAGCCTACATCCTGGGAACAAATCTTTACCCCTCACACTTCAGATAGAGCCCTAATCTCCAGAGTATACAAAGAACTCAAAAAATTAAACAACAAGAAAACAAATAACCCAATCAACAAATGGGCCAAGGACCTGAACAGACACTTCTCAGAGGAGGACATACAATCAATCAACAATTACACGAAAAAATGCTCACCATCTCTAGCAGTCAGAGAAATGCAAATTAAAACCACTCTAAGACACTGTCTCACTCCAGTAAGAATGGCAGCCATTATGAAGTCAAACAACAACAAGTGCTGGTGAGGATGTGGGGAAGTAGGTACACTTATACATTGCTGGTGGGACTGCAAATTGGTTCAGCCAATTTGGAAAGCAGTATGGAGATTCCTTGGAAAGCTGGGAATGGATCCACCATTTGACCCAGCTATCGCCCTTCTCGGACTATTCCCTGAGGATCTTAAAAGAGCATACTATAGGGATACTGCCACATCAATGATCATAGCAGCACAATACACAATAGCTAGACTGTGGAACCAACCTAGATGCCCTTCAATAGATGAATGGATAAAAAAATGTGGCATTTATACACAATGGAATATTACTCAGCACTAAAAAATAACAAAATTATGGCATTTGCAGGGAAATGGATGGCATTAGAGCAGATTATGCTAAGTGAAGTTAGCCAGTCCCTAAAAAACAAATGACAAATGTCTTTTTTGATGTAAGGGGGGTGACTCAAAATAGAGTAGGGAGGAAGAGCATGAGAAGAAAATTACCCTTAACAAGGACGAGAGGTGGAAGGGAATGGGAGGGAGAAGGGGAATTGCATGGAAGATGGAAGGAGACCCTCATTGTTATACAAAATTACATATATGATGGTGTGAGGGGAAGAGAAAAAAAAGAAAATAAGAGGTAATATTACAGAGGAACAAGAAGGCAGCCTACTTCCAAAGTCTTACTCCCCTGCTGAGCGGAGATGGGGATCCTCCTGCTTCAGTGCACAGGGAAGCCAGTCTCTGCATTTCCATTGCTCAAAGCTGGGCGGGGGGGGGCACTCAGCTCCTATATGGAAGCTCCAGATGACAGCCAGGATTTCATGGGCCAGTCTGGGTCTAGTAAGCCTGTGGAAAGCCAGAAACTAGGGGCAGTTCCCTAGGGGGAGCACAGGTTAGAGAAACTGGAGAAAACTGGGCTCTCTCTAGCTCAGTGAGTCCTGAAGTGTGTGGGGATGGAAGGGGCTGGATACAATGGGTAGGGAGACTGGAAGAGGGTGTGAGAGCATCTTGCTATCTGCTCACTCACCCAACCAGTCAGGCCCCAATGGACTGGAGCTACCTTCAAACTTCAGACAACCCCACCTATGGGAAGAGAAGGGAAGCTGAGAAAGTTTTTGAAAGCCAATGGAAGCAATTATTCAATTTTCCATTGAGACTTTCCTTTTTTTTTTTTTTTGGCCTTCTCTCACATCTCTACCATCTTTGAACCCAAATATTTTTTCATGCATCAATTTATTAAGAAATGGGATGTCTGAATAGTATATTACAGTTTTGTTGTTTATTCTTATATTTTTACTTTTTTTCCTTAAAAAAAATCTGTACATATTTTTTCTCTCACCTGTCTGCCTGGATTCTCTTTCTCACTTCTCTTATACTAACAGCCAACCTCAATTAATTCCTCTCTAACTCTTACTATAAAGTTTTATCTCTATCATCTTCCCTTCTCCCTCATAAACATCACATCTTACACTACTTTTGTTCCCTCATTGTCCATCATTTGAAATGGTAGACACTTTTAGCAAACTTACTGTTTATGTTGTAGACAATAATTGAACCCATCATTTCTGTTTATTGCAACAAACTGTAGACACCTTAATAGGATCTATTTGGTTTAAAGGTGCAAACACATTAGGTGCTGTTAATATTGGTCTCCCACTTAAAGGTGAGTTACTGGAAGCTTTTAGGGACACCATAAGACTACAGGGTAGAAATTGTACTGCCTCAGATCCATACTGTTAGGTGTGAAAACACACACACAGCATGAAAAAACAAGGGAACAAAGCACTTTAAACAAACCAAGAAGTTCCAACAATAGAATTCATAGATAACATAGTAGAAGAAATGTCAGGGAAGGTGTTTAGAAGGTGCATAGTTAGGCTGATCTTCAACATAAAGGTTGGTATTGGAAAGAAAATATAGGAAGTGAAATATCACTTTAATAAAGAGGCAGAGATTATAAAAAGGAATCAAGCAGAAATCCTTGAAATGAAGGAAACAATAAACCAAATTAAAAATTTAATGGAAAGTATCACCAACAGACTAGACCACTTAGAAGACCACTTCAGGCAAGGAAGAAAAAATATACACCCTCAAAAATAAAGTCAACTGCACAGTAAAGATAGTAAGAGCCATGAACAGAAATTCCAAGAAATATGGGATAACATGAAAAGACCAAATTTAAGATTTATCAGGATAGAAGAAGGTGTGATGATACAAATCAAAGAAATGCACAATCTTTTCAAAGACATAACATCAGAAAATTTCCGAAATCTAAGAATGAAATGGAAAACTACAAGAGGCTTACAGGACCCCAAATGTACAAAATTACAGCAGACTCACACCAAGGCACATTATAATAAGAATGACCAATACACAGAATAAGGATAGAAAATTGTTTATTTATTTATTTATTTTAAAATTTTTATATGGTGCTGAGGATCAAACCCAGTGCCTCACATGTGCGAGGCAAGCGCTCTCCTGCTGAGCCCCAGCCCCAGCCCCAAGGATCGAATTTTAAAGGCCCTGAGAGTAAAAAAAAAAAATTAAATTAAATTAAAAAAAATCTAATTACATATAGGGGGAAACCAATTCAGATTTCAACTGATTTCTCAACCCAGATTTTCAATGCCAGGAGATCATGGAAAAACATGTATCAAGCTATGAAAGAAAATGGATGCCAACCAAAATTAAACCTCAGATTTGAAGATGAAATAAAAACCTTCCATGATTAAAAAAAAAAGTCAAAAGAATTCACAACTAGAAAGCCTGCACAACAGAACATTCTAAGCAAAATATTCCATGAGGAGGAAAAAAAAAAAACAATAAAAACCAGCAAAGGGAGGAACTACACTAAAGGAAAGGTCAATCAAAGGAGAAACTAAGTCAAGTTAAAAACCAAAAGTAAACCAAAATGACTAGGATCACAAATCATATCTCAATAATAATCCTAAATATTAACGAACTAAACTCATCAATGAAAAGACATAGACTGGCAGATTGGATTTTTAAAAAAGACCAAAAAATATGCTGTCTTCAAGAGACTCACCTTCTAGGAAAAGACATCCACAGACTGAAGGTGAAAGGTTGAGGAAAAACATGTCACTCACATGAAATGTGTAAATAAGCAGGGGTTTCCATTCTCATATCAGACAAAGTTAGTCAGAAGGGATAAAGAAGTACATCCAGAAGGTCGGAAGATGGCGGCGATGGGAGTGCATCACCCCAGTGCGCCGCGTCACTGTGCGGGAGAAAGACGAGGTGAAACGGCTGAAGGCTACCTTGTTGGGAATTTCCAGTGAAATCGAGGTGCTCCAGAATCTAGAGGACGGATTTCCATCGCGCGGGATTCGGCTGCGGGGGCTCGGTCGCGGGCGATTTCTCCGCAAGGAGGGTAGCAGAGCCTGGTCAGCGGACCGCCCCACGGATGGAGTCTGGGGCGCGTGCTGGGTAGCGGCGAGGTACTGGAGCGGGAGTACAGCGATGCGGATTCTGGGGGCTCCGGCCAGTGGTGCAATGGCCGTGCTTAGTGCTGAGTTCTGGCTTTGAGACAGAGGAGAGAAGCGGTCCAGTTCGATTCTCGACACCGGTCGGACCACAGAGGAGGACACCAGCCGCCATCTTGGAGAGCTGATGTAATCATCCCTGCTTTCTACTGATCTCAGCTCATTCAACTACGGAACAGGTGATTTCAGGCTGGTATATGCCTGCGTCTCGCAGACAGATAGCTCAGGCTCGGGACTGGAGAACCTGAGGAGAATACTCCTCTTGGGGCTCGCTCCTGGTAAGGCGTGCGCCTGGCTTTGAGCAGCCGGATTCTGGTTCCCTGGGCTGCTTTGGCCCAGGGCTGGGGAACCTGCGGGGACTGCGTGCTGAGGCCAGCTCCAAGTGGAACGTGCACTGAGGGGCGGCTGGGCTCTGACTCCCAGAACAGTTTTGGCCCGGGGCTGGGGAGCCCACGTGGACTGCGTCTTTGACCCTGCTCCTAGCGAAGCGTGCACCGAGCTGGGAGAGTTTGGAGCGGCCGAGCTCGGGCTCCCGGGGCTGCTTTGGCCTGGGGCTGGGGAACCCGCGGGGGTCGCTCTGTGGAGCCTGCTCCTAGCAGAGCGTGGCCGGGATCGGAGAGGCCGGGTTCTGGCTCCCATAGCTGCTTTGGCGCAGGGCTGGGGAACCTGTGGGGACTGCTTCTCGGTCCGGGTCCTGCTGGGTGCTGTGGGGGCCTGGGGGACAGAGTGGAGCTGCCACCTGCACCCAGAGCAGGCCAAGCGACCCGCCGGCGTGGTATCACGACACCCCAACTGCAGCTGGGGCCGAGGAGAGTAGCCGCCCACGCCTGGAACAGGACCAGCGACCCGACGGCGAGGTAGCCACGTCACCCCATTTGGAGTGGGGGCTGTGCAGAGCCGCCGTCTGAGCCTGCAAGGTAGGCAGACCTGCGACCCATTGGCAGGACAGGCCCGGCAGCCTGCCAGTGTGGTGGACAAGTAGCATCGAGGCAGTCACGTCACACTGGTTGGAGTGGGGGTGGAGCAGAGCCGCCGCCCGCGTTCGGAAAAGGCCCAGCGACCGGTTGGAGAGGCAGTCAGATACCCCCACTGGGAGGTGGGGCTGAGCAGAACTGCCGCCCGAGCCCGCAAGGTAGGCAGAACTGCGATCCACCAGCGGAACAGGCAAAGGCCGACCAGCGTGGTAGACACGTCACACCAATTGGAGTAGAGGCGGAGCAGAGCTGCCGCCCACATCCGGATCAGGACCAACGACCCGAGGGCATGGTAGTTAGGTCACCACAATTGGAGTGGGGGCAGAGCAGAGTCGCCACCCACGCCCGCAGGGGCAGACCAGCGTGGTTAATAGATCACCCTAATTAGAGGAGGAGCACAGCCACTACCCGCCTTGCAAGAGAGATCTCCCAACTATACAAGAGCAATATAAATAAATAGGGGGAAAATTTCAAAAACACAACAGTTTCACCAAGCAGAAAGAAATGCGAGCAGTATGAAAAGACAAGGAAAGAAAGGACCACAAGCAATGCAGGTCAACTCAACTTTAGAAGAGGTAATAGCTGCAACAGTAGGAATGTCAGATAAAGAGTTCAGGATATACATGCTTCAGATGATCTGGAGTCTCAAGGAAGCCATGAGACAGCAAAATCAGACAATGAAAGATCACTTTGACAAGGAACTAAATAAACAAATCCAGGAAGTAAAAGATCAATTTCACAGGGAGATAGAGGTAATAAAAAACAAACAAATAGAAATCCTAGAAATGCAGGAAGCAATAAACAAACTTAAAAACTCAATTGAGAATACTACCAGCAGAGTAGATCACTTAGAAGATAGAACATCAGACAATGAAGACAAAGTATTTCAACTTGAAAAGAACATAGACAGCTCAGCAAGTCTGCTAAGAAACCATGAGCAGAACATCCAAGAAATATGGGATAACATTAAAAGACCAAACTTAAGAGTCATTGGGATACAGGAAGGCACAGAGCTCCAAACCAAAGGAATAAACAATTTATTCAATGAAATAATACAAGAAAACTTCCCAGACTTGAAGAATGAAACAGAATCCCAAATCCTAGAAGCCTACAGGACGCCGAAAGTGCAAAATCATAAGAGATCCACACCTAGACACATTATAATGAAGATGCCCAACATACAGAATAAGGAGAGAATTTTAAAAGCTACAAGAGAAAGGAAGCAGATCACATTTAGGGGTAAACCAATCAGGATAACAGCTGATCTCTCAACACAGACTCTGAAAGCTAGAAGATCCTGGAATAACATATTTCAAACACTGAAAGAAAATGGGTTCCAACCAAGAATCGTGTATCCGGCGAAATTAAGCTTCAGGATGGAAGATGAAATTAAAACATTCCACGATAAACAAAAGTTAAAAGAATTCGCAGCTAGAAAACCATCTCTTCAAAAAATCCTTGGCAAAACATTACAGGAAGAGGAAATCGAAAATAACATTGAAAACCATCAGTGGGAGGTAGGACAGTAAAGGGGGGAAAGTAATCAAAGAGGAAAACAATCAGGTTTAGTAACATTAATAAACAAATATGGCTGGAGGAACAAACCATATCTCAATAATAACCCTAAATGTTAATGGCTTAAACTCACCAATTAAGAGACACAGGCTAGTTGAATGGATCACAAAACAAGACCCAACAATATGCTGCCTACAGGAGACGCATTTGATAGGAAAAGATATACATAGACTGAAGGTGAAAGGTTGGGAAAAATCATTCCACTCATATGGACTGCGGAAACAAGCAGGAGTGTCCATACTCATATCAAATAAAATAGATTTCAAGCCAAAGTTAATCAAAAGGGATAAAGAGGGACACTGCATACTGCTCAAGGGAACCATACACCAACAAGACATAACAATCATAAATATATATGCCCCAAACAATGGTGCAGCTATGTTCATCAAGCAAACTCTTCTCAAGTTCAAGAGTCTAATAGACCACCATACAATAATCATGGGAGACTTCAACACTCCTCTCTCACCACTGGACAGATCTTCCAAACAAAAGTTAAATAAGGAAACTATAGAACTCAATAACACAATTAACAACCTAGACTTAATTGACATATATAGAATATACCACCCAACATCAAGTAGTTACACTTTTTTTTCTCAGCAGCACATGGATCCTTCTCAAAAATAGATCATATATTATGTCACAGGGCAACTCTTAGACAATATAAAGGAGTAGAGATAATACCATGCATCTTATCTGATCATAATGGAATGAAACTGAAAATGAACGATAAAAGAAGGAAGGAAAAATCATGCATCACTTGGAGAATGAAAAATAGGTTACTGAATGATCAATGGGTTATAGAAGACATTAAGGAGGAAATTAAAAACTTCTTAGAGTTAAATGAAAACACAGACACAACATATCGGAATCTATGGGACACATTGAAAGCAGTTCTAAGAGGAAAATTCATTGCTTGGAGCTCATTCCTTAAAAAAAGAAAAAAACCAACAAATAAATGATCTCATACTTCATCTCAAAATCCTAGAAAAAGAAGAGCAAAACAACAGCAAAAGAAGTAGAAGGCAAGAAATAATTAAAATCAGAGCTGAAATTAATGAAATCGAAACAAAAGAAACAATTGAAAAAATTGACAAAACTAAAAGTTGGTTCTTTGAAAAAATAAATAAAATTGACAAACCCTTAGCCATGCTAACGAAGAGAAGAAGAGAGAGAACTCAAATTACTAGCATACGGGATGAAAAAGGCAATATCACAACAGACACATCAGAAATACAGAAGATAATCAGAAATTATTTTGAATCCTTATACTCCAATAAAATAGAAGATAGTGAAGGCATCGATAAATTTCTTAAGTCATATGATCTGCCCAGATTGAGTCAGGAAGATATAGACAACCTAAACAGACCAATAACAATAGAGGAAATAGAAGAAACCATCAAAAGACTACCAACTAAGAAAAGCCCAGGACTGAATGGGTATACAGCAGAGTTTTACAAAACCTTTAAAGAGGAACTAACACCAATACTTTTCAAGCTATTTCAGGAAATAGAAAAAGAGGGAGAACTTCCAAATACATTCTACGAGGCCAACATCACCCTGATGCCTAAACCAGACAGAGACACTTCAAAGAAAGAAAACTACAGACCAATATATCTAATGAACCTAGATGCAAAAATCCTCAATAAAATTCTGGTGAATCGGATTCAAAAACATATCAAAAAAATTATACACCATGATCAAGTAGGATTCATCCCTGGGATGCAAGGCTGGTTCAATATATGGAAATCAATAAACGTTATTCACCACTTCAATAGACTTAAAAATAAGAACCATATGATCATCTTGATAGATGCAGAAAAAGCATTCGACAAAGTACAGCATCCCTTTATGTTCAAAACTCTAGAAAAATTAGGGATAACAGGATCATACTTCAACATTGTAAAAGCAATCTATGATAAGCCACAGGCCAGCATCATTCTGAATGGAGAAAAATTGAAGGCATTCCCTCTAAGATCTGGTACAAGACAGGGATGCCCTCTCTCACCACTTCTGTTCAACATAGTCCTCGAAACACTGGCCAGAGCAATTAGACAGACGAAAGAAATTAAAGGCATAAAAATAGGAAAAGAAGAACTTAAATTATCACTATTTGCAGATGACATGATTCTATACCTAGAAGACCCAAAAGGGTCTACAAAAAAACTACTAGAACTAATAAATGAATTCAGCAAAGTGGCAGGACGTAAAATCAACACGCATAAATCAAATGCATTCCTGTATATCAGCGACAAATCCTCTGAAACGGAAATGAGGACAACTACTCCATTCACAATATCCCCCCCAAAAATAAAATACTTGGGAATCAACCTAACAAAAGAAGTGAAAGACCTATACAATGAAAACTACAGAACCCTAAAGAGAGATATAGAAGAAGACCTCAGAAGATGGAAAAATATACCCTGTTCATGGATAGGCAGAACTAACATCATCAAAATGGCAATATTACCAAAAGTTCTCTATAAGTTCAATGCTATGACAATCAAAATCCCAACAGCATTTCTTGTAGAAATAGATAAAACAATCATGAAATTCATATGGAATAATAAAAGACCCAGAATAGCAAAAACAATGCTAAGCAGGAAGTGTGAATCAGGCGGTATAGCGATACCAGACTTCAAACTATACTACAGAGCAATAGTAACAAAAACAGCATGGTACTGGTACCAAAACAGGCGGGTGGACCAATGGTACAGAATAGAGGACACAGTAACCAATCCACAAAACTACAACTATCTTATATTTGATAAAGGGGCTAAAAGCATGCAATGGAGGAAGGATAGCATCTTCAACAAATGGTGCTGGGAAAACTGGAAATCCATTTGCATCAAAATGAAACTGAATCCCTTTCTCTCACCATGCACAAAAGTTAACTCAAAATGGATCAAGGAGCTTGATATTAAATCAGAGACACGGCGTCTGATTGAAGAAAAAGTTGGCTATGATCTACATACTGTGGGGTCGGGCTCCAAATTCCTCAATAGGACACCCATAGCGCAAGAGTTAACAACTAGAATCAACAAATGGGACTTACTCAAACTAAAAAGTTTTTTCTCAGCAAAAGAAACAATAAGAGAGATACACAGGGAGCCTACATCCTGGGAACAAATCTTTACTCCACACACTTCAGATAGAGCCCTAATATCCAGAGTATACAAAGAACTCAAAAAATTAGACAATAAGATAACAAATAACCCAATCAACAAATGGGCCAAGGACCTGAACAGACACTTCTCAGAGGAGGACATACAATCAATCAACAAGTACATGAAAAAATGATCACCATCTCTAGCAGTCAGAGAAATGCAAATCAAAACCACCCTAAGATACCATCTCACTCCAGTAAGATTGGCAGCCATTAGGAAGTCAAACAACAACAAGTGCTGGAGAGGATGCAGGGAAAAGGGTACACTTGTTCATTGTTGGTGGGACTGCAATATGGTGCAGCCTATTTGGAAAGCAGTATGGAGATTTCTTGGAAAGCTGGGAATGGAACCACCATTTGACCCAGCTATCCCCCTTCTCGGTCTATTCCCTAAAGACCTAATAAGAGCATGCTACAGGGACACTGCTACATCGATGTTCATAGCAGCACAATTCACGATAGCAAGACTGTGGAACCAACCTAGATGCCCTTCAATAGATGAATGGATAAAAAAAATGTGGCATTTATACACAATGGAGTATTACTCTGCTTTAAAAAATGATAAAATCATAGAATTTGGAGGGAAATGGATAGCATTAGAGCAGATTATGCTAAGTGAAGCTAGCCAATCCTTAAAAAACAAATGCCAAATGACTGCTTTGATATAAGGGGAGTAACCAAGGTCAGGGTAGGGACGAAGAGCTTGAGAAGAAGATTAACATTAAACAGGGATGAGAGGTGGGAGGGAAAGGGAGTGAGAAGGGAAATAGCATGGAAATGGAAGGTGATCCTCAGGGTTATACAAAATTACATATAAGAGGAAAGGAGGGGTAAGAGAAAAATAATACAAGTGGAAGAAATGATTTACAGTAGAGGGGGTAGAGAGAGAAAAGGGGAGGGGAGGGGAGGAGAGGGGAAGGGGGATAGTAGAGAATAGGATAGACAGCAGAATACATCAGACACTAGAATGGCAATATGTAAATCAATGAAAGTGTAACTGATGTGATACAGCCATCTGTATACGGGGTAAAAATGGGAGTTCATAACCCACTTGAATCAATCTGTGAAATATGATATATTAAGAACTATGTAATGTTTTGAACGACCAACAATTAAAAAAAAGAAGTACATCCATACTGCTTAAGGGAATCATACATCAACAAGACATAAAATCATAAATATATATGCCCCAAACAATGGAGCATCTGTGTACATCAAACAAACCTTTCTCAATTTTAAGAATCAAATAGACCCACAACACAATAATACTGGATGACTTTAACACATCTCTCTCATCACTTGATAGATCTTCCAAAAAAAACCTAAACAAAGAATCTATAGAACTAAATAGTACAATCAATAATTTAGACTTAATGGATGTATATAGAGTGTTTCATTCATCACTGAGTGAATACACGTTCTTCTTAGTAGCACATGGGTCCTTCTCCAAAAAAGACCATATGTTATGCCACAAAGCAACTCTCAGCAAACACACAAAAATAGAAATACTACCCTGCATTCTATGAGATTGTAAAGTAGTAACAAAATGAAACTAGAAATCAATGATAAAATAAAAAATAGAACCTACTTCAACACCTGGAGATTAAATAGCATATTATTGAATGACAAATGGATAGCAGAAGAAATCAGGGAGGAAATAAAAAGGTACTAGAAAAATACTTAGAGGTAAATGAGAACACCGATACAACATATCAAAATCTCTGGGACACTATGAAGGCAGAGTGCTAGGAGGAAAGTTTATTGCATTGAGCTCATTCATTAAAAGAAAAAGTTAGCAAATAAATGACCTAACATTACATCTCAAAGCCCTAGAAAAAGTAGGACAAATCAACACCCAAAGTGGTAGAAGAAAGGAAATAATTAAAATAGGAGCTGAAATCAATGAAATTGAAGCAAAATAAACAATTGAAAAAATTGACAAAATAAAAAGTTGGTTCTTTGGAAAAAATAAATAAAGTTGATAAACCCTTAGCTACATTAATGAAGAGACAGAGAAAACTCAAATTACTAAAATTCGTGATGAAAAAGGAAATATCACAAGGGACACTACTAAAACACAGAAGATAATTTGAAAATTTATATTCCAATAGAAAATCTTGAAGACATCAACAAATTTCTAGAGACATATGATCTACCCAAACTGAATCAAGAGGACATACACAATTTGAACAGATCAATTTCAAGCAATGAAATAGAACACCATCAAAAGCCTACCGAACCAGAAAAGCCCAGGACCAGACAGATTCTCATCTGAGTTCTACAAGACCTTCAAAGGATAGTTAACATGATACTCCTCAGATTATTTCATGAAATAGAAAAGGAGGGAACTCTTACAAACTCATTGTATAAAGCTAGTATCACCCCGATACCAAAATCAGACAAAGACACATCAAGGAAAAAAACTTCACACCAATATCCCTGATGAACATAGATGCAAAAATTCTCAAAAATTCTGGCAAATCGCATACAAAAACATATTAAAAAGATAGTGCACCATGATCAAGTGGGGTTCATCTCAGGGATGTGAGGTTGGTTTAACATATGGAAATCAATAAACATAATACTTCAAATCAATAGACTTAAAGACAAGAATCGTGATTATCTCAATAGATGCAGAAAAAGCATTTGAGAAAATACAGCACTAAAAACACTAGAAAAACCAGTGATAGCAGGAACATACCTCAATATTATAAAAGCATTCAATGCTAAGCCCCATGCCAACATCATTCTAAATGGAGAAAAAATGAATACATTCCCTCTAAAAACTGGAACAAGACAGGGATGCCCTCTTTCACCACTTCTATTTAACATAGTTCTTGAAACACTGGCCAGAGCAATTAGACAGATGAAAGAACTTAAAGGGATACAAATGGGAAGAGAAGAACTCAAATTAGCACTATTTGCTGATGATATAGTTCTATACCTAGAAGACCCTCCCAAAAATTCCACCAGAAAACTCTTAGAACTAGTAAATGAATTCAGCAAAGTAGCAGGATACAAAATCAACACCTATAAATCAAAGGCATTCCTGTATATCAGTGACAAATCCTCTGAAAGGGAAACGAGGAAAACTACCCCACTTACAAAAACAAAACAAACAACAAAAAACCAAAAACCAAAAACCAACTTCTAACAAAAGAGGTGAAAGACCTCTACAATGAAAACTACAGAATGCTAAAGAAAGAAGTTAAAGAAAATGGAAAATATCTTAAAAGATGGAAAGATCTACCATGTTCTTAGATAGGCAGAATTAATATTGTCAAAATGACCATACTACCAAAAGCACTATACAGATTCAATGCAATTCCAATCAAAATTCCAATGGCATTCCTCATGGAAATAGAAAAAGCAGTTATGAAATTCACCTGGAAAAATAAGAGACCCAGAATAGCTAAAGCAATCCTTAGCAAGATGAGTGAAGCAAGTGGCATCACTATACCAGACCTTAAACTATGCTACAGAGCAATAGTAACAAAAACAGCATGGTATTGGCACCAAAATAGACTGGTAGACCAATGGTATAGAACAGAGGACACAGAGACTAACCCACATAATTACAATTATCTTACATTGTACAATAATGTACAAAAATGTATATTGGAGAAAAGAGCCTCTTCAACAAATGGTGAGGTAAAAACTGGAAATCCATATGCAACAAAATGAAATTAAACCCCTATCTCTCACCATGCACAAAACTCAACTCAAAGTGAGTCAAGGACCTAGGAATTAAACCAGAGACCCTGTGTCTAATAGAAGAAAAAGTAGGCCCTAATCTTCATCATGTCAGATCAGGCCCTGATTTTCTTAATAAGACTCCTATAGTGCAAGAATTAAAATCAAGAATCAATAAATGGGATGGACTAAAACTAAAAAGCTTCTTCTCAACAAAAGAAACAGTCAGTGAAGTGAATAGAGAGTCAACATCTTGGGAGCAAATTTGTACCAACATTATTCTAAATGGAAAAAAATTGAAAGTATTCCCTCTAAAAACTGGAACAAGACAGAGATGCCCTCTGTCATCACTTCTATTCAACGTAGTCCTTGAAACTCTAGCCAGAGGAATCAGACAGATGAAATAAATTAAAGGGATACAAATAGGAAAAGAAGAACTCAAACTATCACTATTTGCCAATGATGTGGTTCTATATTTAGAAGATCCAAAAATTCCACCAGAAAACTTCTAGAACTAATAAATGAATTCAGTAAAGTAACGGGATATAAAATCAACACCCATAAACCAAATGCATTTCTATATCATAAGAGATGATGCCACTGCAAGAGAAATTAGGAAAACTACTCCATTTAATGTAGCCTCAAAAAACAAAAAAATAAAATACTTGGGAATCAGCCTAACAAAAGAGGCAAAAGACCTTTACAATGAAAACTATAGAACACCTAAGAAAAAAATTAAATAAGACCTTAGAAGACCTATCCCTTGCTCTTGGATAGGCAGATTCAATATAATCAAAATGGCCAAAAACTGTTATACAGATTTAATGCAAATCCTATCAAAATCCCAATGACATTCTTCACAGAATTAGAAAAAGCCATTGTGAAATTTATTTGGAAAAATAAGAGACCCAGAATAGCCAAAACAATCCTTAGCAAGAAGAATGAAGCAGGAGGCATCACAATACCAGAACTTAAACTATACTACAGAGCTATAGTAACAAAAATGGCATAGTATTGGCATCAAAATAGACATGTAGACCAATGGCACAAAAATAGAAGACACAGAGACAAACCCACATAAATATGGTTATCTCATACTAGGCAAAGGTGCTGAAAACATACATTGGAGAAGACAGCCTATTAAAAAATAGTGCTGGGAAAACTGGAAATTCATATGTAGCAAAATGAAATTAAACCTCTATCTCTCACCCGGCACAAAAATCAACTTAAAGTGTATCAAAGACTTAGGCACAAGAACAGAGACCCTGAGCCTAATAGAAAAAAAAGTAGGCCCAAATCTGCACCGTGTCAGCTTAGGACCTGATTTCCTTAACAAGACTCCTGAAGTGCAAGAAGTAAAATTAAGAATCAATAAATGGAGTGGACTCAAACTAAAGAGTTTCTTCTCAGCAAAGGAAACAATCAACAACATAAAGAGAGAGCCTACAGAATGGGAAAAAAGAACCCCCAAACCTTAACACCAAACAAACAAATAAAGCCAATCAATAAATAGGATAAGAAACTGAACAGACACTTCACAGAAGAAGAAATACAATGAATCAACAAACATATGAAAAAATATTCATGGGGGAAAAGGTACACTCATTCATTGCTGGTAAGACTGCAAATTGGTGCAACCACTACGGAAATCAGTATGGAGATTCCTCAGAAAACTTGGAATGGAACCACCATTTGACCCAGCTATCCCAATCCTCAGTTTATACCCAACAGATGTAAAAGCAGAATACTATAGTGACACAGCCACATCAATATTTATAGCAGCTCAATTCACAATAGCTAAACTATGGAACCAACCTAGGTGTCCTTCAACAGATGAATGGATAAAGAAAATGTGGTATATATTCACAATGGAATATTACTCATCCCTAAAGAAGAATGAAATTATGGCATTTGCAGGTAAATGGATTTAACTAGTAAATATCATGCAAAGTGAAATAAGCCAATCCTAAAAAACCAAAGGCTGAATGTCTTCTCTGATAAGTGGATCCTGATCCATAATGGGTGGGGGGGTAAGGAAAAATGAAGGAACTCTGTATTATGCAGAGGGAATTGAAGGGAGGGGAGGGGCTGTGGGATGGGAAAGATGGTAGAATGAGACAGACATTATTACCCTGTATACATGTATGATTACACTACTGGTGTGACTCTGCATCATGTGCAGCCAGAGGAATGAGATGTTGTGTTCCATCTGTATACAATGTTTCAAAATGTATTCTTCTGTCATGTAAAACTAATTAGAACAAATTAAAAAACAAAAATAAAAATAAAAAAGATTATCATTATGTTTATTCAAATCTATTATGTTAGCATTTGTTTCTAAGATACAGGGTCTTGCAGGCTGGCCCCCAATACCAGGGCTCAAGTGATTCTCAACCTCTTGAGTAGTTGGGACTACAGGCTGCCAGGCCAACAAGCCTACCTGTTTTTATCTCTTCAGCCCCAGTGGAAATAATTATTGTTGGAGAACTTTGCAGGTTGGGATGTTCTTTTCTAGTGACATGGAAACAAAAGAGTGATAGTGAAATTCATTCATCTCTTTTAAGATTTTCTAACAAGCACACTGACTGCTACTGGTTTTTTAAAAATATTTTTTTTTGTTATACACGAATACAATATCTTTATTTTGTTTATTTATTTTCATGTGGTGCTGAGGATCAAACCCAGTGCTTCACATGTGCAGTGCAAGCACTCTGCCACTAAGCCACAACCCCATTGGTTTTTGAATATACCCTTTGCTATATTTTTATTTTAGTAGGTGCTGTATGGTTTACAATATACCTCTTCATTTATCACACTGTGCCTTCAAATAATATTACATCAATTTATTTGCAATAAAAATAATTGCAATAATATACTTCTTTTTTTCTTCCTTCTGGCTTTTGAGCTACTATTCAAGCATTAACTTCTATATATCATAAGCACTAAAATTAATTATTATTTTTGCTTTAATCAGTCAATTACTTTTTTTCATATTTAGATTCACAGTAAAATTGAGCAGAACGTATAGAGATTTCCTGTTTATTCCTGTCCCCATATATTCAGTTCCCTCGTTACCAAAATCCTTGATCAGAGTGGTACATTTGTTATAATTGATGAACCTACACTGACACAGTATTCTCACCCCAAATCCAATAGTTCGCATTAGGGCTTACTCCTGGAGTTGTACATTCTATTGGTATGAGCAAATGTATAATGACATATACCTTCCATTATAATATCACACAGAGTAATTTCACTGCCCTAAAAATCCTAAAAGCTCTGCTTAGTCATCCCTCCATCATGCACATCCTTGGTAATGACTAATCTTTTTCCCAACTCCACAGATTTGCCTTTGTCAGAGTGTCATATAGTTGGAATCATATAGTATGCAGTCTTTCCAGTCTGGCTTCTTTCAGTTAGTAATGTACATGTAAGTTTCCTTGCAAATATTTTCTCCAAGTCTGTGGCTTATCTTTTTATTCTCTTGATGGTGTCCTTTGCAGAGCAGAAAATTTTAAATTTAATGACATTCATCTGATCAATTTTTCTAGGGGTCATGTCTTTGGTGTCACAACTAAAAAATTATTGCCAAACCCAAGGTTACCTAGATTTTGTCCTATGTTATTTCCTGGGAATTTTTATTGTTTTGTATTTTACATTTATGTCTATAATCCACTTTGAGATAGTTTTCGTGAAGGATATAAGGTGTGTCTAGAATCTTTTTTTTTTTGAGTGCAAATGTCCAGTTGTTCCAGCACCATTTGTTGAAAAGGCTATAATTTCTCCATGATGGAGTTTGTTTTCTATTTATTCCATTTGTTCCCTCATTATTTTTTCTTTTTCCTGCTTTCCATTTTCTCCCAAGCAGTCTCTGACTCTGACTTTGCCTATCTTTTTATTTTTCCTTTCTTTTTTAAGGTACAGTGTCTTGTCGGCTGACCTCCAGCACCTGGATTCAAGTGATTGTCAAACTAACAAGTTTCTGCACAGCAAAAGCAAACAACAAAGTGAAAAGTGAAATCTATGGAATAAGAGACAGTATTGCAAACCATTATCTATAAGAGATTAATATACAAAAAGGTTTTTGTTCTTATCTTTGATTTTCTGTAGTTTAAAAATGATATGCCTAGGGCTGGGGTTGTGTCTCAGTAGTAGAGTGCTCACCTAGCACACGAGAAACACTGGGTTCAAACCTCACCACCACATTAAAATGAAATAAAGATTGTGTCCACATACAACTAAAAAATAAATATTTTTTTAAGAAAATGATGTATAGCTAAAAATTTTGGCATTTATCCTGCTTGGTGTTCTCTTGAATTCCTGGAACTATGGTGTATTAGTCAGTGTTGTCTAGAGGAACAGAATCAACAGGAAGTATAATTATAAAAGGGGGACATGTTAGGTTGGCTTACATGACTAGAAGCTGGCTAGTCCACAATGGCTGTCTGCAAGATGGATAGCTGGAAGAACCAGTAGCTGCACAGTTCAAGAGGCTGAAGCCTCAGAACAAGAAGGATCAACAGTGCTACTCTAGTCCAAGATGGAAGGCTTGAGTTGAAGGGCTAGAGTTGTAGCTCAGTGGAAGAGCACTTGCATAGCATGTGTGAGGCACTGGATTTGATTCTCAGTACCACACACAAATAAATAAAGGTCCATCAATGATTAAAAAATATTTAAAAAAAATTAAAAGTAAAGAACCTGTTCAAGGGGCTGGGGTTGTGGCTCAGTGGTAGAGCACTCGCCTAGCGCCTGCGAGGCCCTGAGTTCGATCCTCAGCACCACGTAAAAAATAAATAAATAAAACAAAGGTATTGTGTACAACTAAAAGTAAAATATTAAAAAAAAAAAGAATCTGTTCAAGAAGAATTGAGCTTGCATCTGCAGCTGCTTCCTTATTCTTGCAACTTTTATTCCATCCAAGCCATCATCCTATTGGACATTGCTGCCCATGCTTAGGGAGGGTCTCCATTTCAGCTGGCTATTCCCCCATGACAATCATTCCTAGACACACCTTTACTGACCCACCCATAAGCCTATTAAACATCTGTATCTCTTAATCCTATCAAGTTGAAAATTCAGATTAACCATTGCATATGGTTTGGTAGCTGAAATTAATTTGGGAAAATCCTCAGTCATTATCTCAAATATTTTTCTGTTCTTTTTACTTTTTCTTCTTTTTCTGTTATTTCCATTATAAGTATGTTAGACCTTTTATAGTTGTCCTATAGGTCTAGGACATTTTCCCCCATCTTTTTTTCTGTTTGTCTTTCTATGTTTTAGAAGTTTGCATTGTGATATCCTGAAACTCAGAGTTTCTTTCCTAAGCCATATCTCATCTACCAATAAGTCCATCAAAGTCATTCTTCATTTCCATTATAGTGTTTTTGATCTTTAGCATTTCTGTATGGTTCTTTCTTAGGATTTCTATCTCTCTGCTTACATTGGCCATCTGTTCTTGCATGCTGCCTACTTCATTCATTACAGCTGTTAGTAGCATTTTTTTCTTTTTTCTTTTTGTAGTTCTGGGGATCAGTTGAGTGAGGCAACTCAGGCTTGTAACTTCAGTGATTTGGGAGCCTCAAGCAGGAGGATCACAAGTTCAAGCTAAACTGGGAAATTTAGCAAGATCCTATTGATAAATAAAACATAAAAATGACTGGAGATAGAGCATAGTGTTAAAGTACCCTTGATTAAATCCCCAGTACCAAAAGACAAAACAATATTCTGGGGATTGAACCCAAGATGTTGGGCATGCTTGGAGAATCCTTATATTGTGTCATATTTGTTTTAAATTCTTGGTCTGATAATTCCACCATATCTGATTCTGCTTCTAATATTTGCTGTCTCTTAAAAAAATTTGTAGCATGCCTTCTCATTTTTTCTTGATAGTTGAGCACAATGTATTTGGTAAAAGGAATTACAGTGAATAAGCCTTCAGTACCATGATGGTAAGGTGTAGGATGAGCGGGACAGTATTCTGTAGACCTATGATTAAGTCTCAGTCTTTAGTGTCCCTGAACTGTGAATCTCAGATGTGTTTCTCCATCCTTCAGACTTTTTTGGAACAGTATGGCTATATGGACTGTAGTTGGGTATTTCCCTTCTCCTACATTGAAAGCTAAATGGGGTGGGCTGGATTTGGGTAATTTTCTTCCCCAATGGTCAGGTTAGGCTCTGATAAGCCCAGCATATTGGGCTCTGGTTAGACAATTACTCATATGGGCAGGCCTTGTTAAGAAACTGTGCTCTGGCACATTTAAAAATGCTTCCTTATCTCTTCCCCCTGCTAGAACCATGAGAAGATTTTTCTCTGATGTTTACTGTGAGAACTGGTTGAGCTCTAGGAGGTAAAACTCACAAATGTGTGGGGGCCTCCTGATGACCGAGTGCCCTGGACATTTTCTTTTTCAGACTTTTATACAATGAGCCTCCAACAATTTTCAGTTATGGTTTAGTTCCATGGAGATTTATGCTAGTGAGTTACTGCTCTGGTAAGTTGTGATTCTCTGTATTTGCCTATAAGTCTTTCCAATTTGGGGGTAGTTGATTGCTTCGGGCCTCATATCTCTTGTGGACCTAAAGAAAGTTATTGATTTTTCAGTTTGTTCAACATTTCACTTGATAGGACACACTAGCAACTTCTAGACATCTTACTGGTTTGACCAGATACTGGAGGTGCAATTATACCTTAAACATATTTTTAAAATGAGAAGAGTCTTTTGTATTTGCTCACCTACTATTTTTGTCATCTTTCTTTTCTTTTCTTTTTGTTTATAATATATATTTAGTAGAAATATTTATCATTTTAGTGGCTAGATTTTTCTTTCTTCTTCCTCTCCTTTTTTTAAAAAAATTTTATTTGTTCTACTTAGTTGTACATGACAGCAGAATGCATTTCAATTCATCATACACAAATGGAGTGCAGTATTTCAATTCTCTGGTTGTACATGGTATAGAGATGCACCATTCATGCAATCATACATGTACCTAGGGTAATGATGTCCATCTCATTCCACCATCTTTCCTATCCTCATAACTCCTCCTCACCCTCCCCTTTGCCCAATCTAAAGTTTCTTCATTCTTCCCATGTCACCCCGCTCCATCACAGATTAGCATCCATTAATCAGAAAAAACATTTGGCCTTTAGTTTTTGAGGACTGGCTTACTTCACTTAGCATAGTAGTCTCCAACTTCATCCATTTACCTGCAAATGACACAATTTTATTCTCTCTCTCTTTTTTTTAAAGAGAGAGTGAGTGAGGGAGAGAGGAGAAAGAGAGAGAGAGAGAGAGAGAGAGAGAGAGAGAGAGAGAGAGAATTTTAATATTTATTTTTTAGTTATCAGCAGACACAACATCTTTGTATGTGGTGCTGAGGATCGAACCCAGGCCACACGCATGCCAGGTGAGCACACTACTGCTTGAGCCACATCCCCAGCCCAATTTTATTCTCTTTTAATGCTGATTAATATTCCATTGTTTATATATACCACAGTTTCTTTATCCAACACAGGTGTGTTGATGAGCATCTAGGTTGGTTCCATGGTTTAGCTATTGTGAATTCAGCTACCATAAACATTGGTGTGGCTATGTCCTATAGTATGCTGATTTTAAGTCCTTTGGGTATAGACCAAGGAGTGGAATATCTGGGTCAAATGTGGTTCCATTCCAAGTTTTCTGAGGAATCTCCACACTGCTTTCCAAATAGATACTTCTCAGAAGAAGATATACAAGTGTCCAACAAATATATGAAATAATGTTCAACATCTTTAGTAATTAGAGAAATGCAAATCAAAACTACTCACCCCAGTCAGAATGGCAGTTATCAAGAATACAAGCAATAACAGATGTTGGTGAGGATGTGGGGGGAAAGGTACACTCATACATTGCTGGTGGGACTGAAAATTGGTGCAACCACTTTGGAAAGCAATGTGGAGATTCCTCAGAAAACTTGGAATGGAACTATCATTTATTCATTTTTGATCCAAATATCCATGTGGTAACATTTTATTTCTATTGAAAGAGCATACTTTAATTATTCTTTGCTGCTGATCTGTTGGCAGTAAATTCATTCTTCATATATTTGCAAAACTCTTTGTTTTGCTTTCATTGTTGAAAGATATTTTTACTGGATATTAGAGGTTGAATTGTGTCCTTTTGCCTCCAAATTCATGTGTGGAAGTTCTAATTCCCCCATACCTCAGAATGTGAGCTAACTTGGAAATAAGGTTATTGCAAAAGTAATTACATTAAGATAAGGTCATAATGGAGTAGGATGGGATGCCCATCCAATATATCTAGTGTCCTTATCAAGAGCAATTTAGACAGAGACACACAAAAGAGGGAGAAGACCATGTGAAGATGAAGGCAGAAGATGATGTGATGCGGCGGAAACTACGGGATTCCGCATGCTGTCAACCCACCAGAAACTAGAGGAGAGGAATGGACATGATATCCTTCAGAGGCCTGGGTAGGAATCAAGCTTCTGACCATTTGATCCTGTTCTTCTACCCTGCAGAAAAGAGACAATTTTTTTTTTTGAGAATTGTGACCATGCATGGCCTACAGAAGGCTCTGCCCAATATGCAGGCACCACCCAGAAGTAGACAGCTGCAGTGCTTAGCCCTTTCTGGGACATTCTCCTTCTTTTTTTTTCCCTCTCTCCATTCTTTG